>NW_027508876.1:3587500-3895000 GCF_051911475.1 Siphateles boraxobius
GCGTGTTTAAGTTTATTCCCTGTCAGTCCCCTTCAAACAGGCTACTGCAGTGGTTCAATTAGCAGCCAACGAGCCGGTTTGTTGACCCTCTCGCCTGCACACAAACGCCGTTTTCACGGCGACCCAGAAAAATCTCAAAAAGAGTATTTAATGTCTGGTCCGGCTCATGCCGTCGGTGTTGTAAGTGTAATGAAAGTGCCCACGCCCCAGTGTTCACCACTACACATAAGCACTCCGAACCTCGCAGAGCACACTCTCATGAAGAGCAGAAAAGCCGCTCGAGTGTTGAATGTAAGAAGTGTGTCCACAAGTCTGTGCCCACTATCTGCCCGCTCTGTTACACGATCAAGAAAGCAGGTTATGAATGTAAGTCTCGTGCCCGCCAGAGTGCGTTCACGCTTGCTAACACAAACCTCCCCCCGGGCTCCGCCCGCGCGTTTAAGTGTTATCACAAAACGAAGGCATTAATAAAACGCTCCCCATCCATTATGATCGGGGCGTCAAATACACTTGTAAGTCTAGTGCCCGCGCTCACGCTTACAGGAAGCTTTTCCGCCCGGAGCGCTGCTCGCGCGTCAAAGAGTGAAAAAAAAAGAATGTTCCCCATCCCTTATGATTGGGACATCTCACATAAATCAGCCGGTCTCGGCTTTCAGCGAGCAGCCATTGCCCAGAACCGAGAGCGCGCGCGCCGCGCTTTCGGCTCCGGGTCAGTTTCACAAAAGAAAGCAGGTTATGAATGTAAGTCTCGTGCCCGCCTGAGTGCGTTCACGCTTGCTAACACTAACCTCCCCCCGGGCTCCGCCCGCGCGTTTAAGTGTTATCACAAAACGCAGGGCATTAATAAAACGCTCCCCATCCATTATGATCGGGGCATCAAATACACTTGTAAGTCTCGTGCCCGCACACACGCGCTCACGCTTACAGGAAGCTTTCCCGCCCGGAGCGCTGCTCGCGCGTCAAAAAATGACAAAAGACTGTTCCCCATCCCTTATGATTGGGACATCTCACATAAATCAGCCGGTTTCTGCTTTTCAGCGAGCAGCCATTGCCCAGAACCGAGAGCGCACGCACCACGCTTTCGGCTCGCTCCGGTTCAGTTTCACAAGCCCGCAAATGGCGGCGGTCTGAACCCGGAGGCCATTCGCCCCCTAGCGGCTCACATAGCTGCGTGGCAAACTATCCCAGGGATTTCAGAATGGGTGTTGAGCACAATAAAGCAGGGCTATACACTTCAATTCATTCGCCGTCCCCCGCGCTTTCAAGCCCGGACCGTGACGATAGTGAATGCGGAAGTAGCACACCTACTTCACGCAGAAATAGCAAAGCTGCTGTGCAAAGGGGCTATAGAAAAGGTACCGCCTTCTCTGAGCGAGTCAGGCTTTTACAGCCGATATTTTCTCGTACCCAAGAAGGACGGAGCCTTCAGACCTATCCTAGATCTGAGACATTTGAACTAAGTGCTTGCGAAAAGACCGTTCAAAATGCTTACGACCAGGAAAATCCTCGCGCACGTTCGCCCGAGGGACTGGTTTATTTCTCTAGATCTGAAGGATGCCTATTTTCAGATTCAGATAGTACCCCGTCACAGGCAATTTTTGAGATTCGCCTTCGACGGTCAGGTATATCATTACACCGTCCTGCCGTTCGGCCTGTCCCTGGCACCCTGTACATTTACAAAGTGCATGGATGCGGCGCTCGCCCCCCTGAGAAGTCAGGGGCTGCGAATAATGAACTATCTGGACGATTGGCGGATATTGGCACAGTCAGAGACAGAACTGCTATCTCACAGAACAGTGCTTCTCAGTCATCTGGAAAGCTTGGGTCTCACGGTCAACTGGACCAAGAGCTCATTACTGCCCAGCCAGGCAATTTCCTTTTTAGGAATACCACTGGACTCGGTGACCATGACGGCTCGTTTATCGACACAGCGCGCGCGCCGTGTTCGCCACCTAGCCGCATCTTTCCAGAAGGGCAGCTTTCTCCCTTTGAAAACATTTCAAAGGATGTTGGGCTGTATGCACATGCGCCCGCTCCAACGCTGGTTGAATGCTCGCGTGTCCCGCCGGGTGTCTGGCGGCCAGAAAATCAGAGTGACTCAGGCCTGCATAGCAGCTCTGCAACCCTGGTTAGTGGCCGACTGGTACCAGCAGGGAGTAATGATGGGAACCATCTCTTATCGTAAAGTCATCTCGACAGACGCGTCCAACTCGGGTTGGGGCGCACTGTTCGAGGGCAGACCGGCCTTTGGCCAGTGGTCAGACCAGGAGAAGGGTTTTCACATAAACTGTCTGGAAATGATAGCGGTCGAGAACGCGCTGAAGTGCTTCCTCCCGTTCATACAGGACCAGCATGTTCTTGTCCGCTCGGACAACATGTCTGTGGTATCCTATGTAAACCATCAGGGCGGTGTCAGATCCAGACATCTCTGCAATCTGACGGAACGGCTCCTTATTTGGTCTCAGATGCACCTGCGCTCGCTGAGGGCGGCGCATGTGCCTGGCCATTTGAACGACGGCCCAGACAAACTGTCCAGGGACAATGTTCCCCCAGGGGAATGGTCCCTGCACCCCAAACGGTCCAGAAACTGTGGTGCCTATTCATCTCTTTGCGTCAAAAGACAACGCTCAATGCCCGACGGTCTGTTCGAAGGACGAGGACGCCTATATGCTTTCCCTCCGGTCTCTCTGTTGCCACAGGTGATCAAGAGAATCAGGGAAACGCGCCACTCGGTGCTCCTCATAGCCCCGCGTTGGGAGAATCAGATTTGGTTCCCGGAACTAGCAGGGCTGTCACATACAGCTCCGTGGCCGAATCCGGTGAGGGCAGATCTCCTCTCTCAGGCTCGCGGCACGATCTGGCATCCCAATCCAGAGCGCTGGTCTCTGCATGCATGGTTGATCAACGGGTACTCGTTGCCCTGCCAGAAGGAGTGATGAACACGATCACGCAGTCTAGAGCCCCTTCCACGAGAAGGCTCAACGCGTCTAAATGGTCGGTTTTCTCTGGATGGTGCACCGACAGAGGTCTGGACCCGCGGACATGCGGGGTGGCGCATCTGCTCACCTTCCTACAAGAGCTGTTGGATAAGGGAAGGTCCCCATCCACGCTCAATGTATACGTGGCGGCCGTGGCAGCGTTCGCAGAATCGACACACGGCCAGTCATTGGGAAGACACGAGTTGGCCATCCGCTTCCTTAGCGGAGCTAGAAGGATGAATCCGCCGCGCCCCCCGTCGGTTCCCATGTGGGATCTTTCATTGGTCCTCGAGGCCCTGAAAGCTTTTCCATTTGAACCACTAGACACCGTGGGGTTGAAATATCTATCACTGAAAACCGTCTTTGTGACTGCACTGTCGTCAGTAAAACGTGTAGGGGACCTGCATGTGCTGTCTGTCAGCGCGTCGTGTCTTGAGTTCGGACCGAATGACTCTAAAGTCATCCTCAGACCTAGACATGGCTATGTCCCTAAAGTGATGGGAACTCCATTCAGAGCGCAAGTTATTTCGTTGTCAGCTCTCCCAGCATCTGACAGCGAAGGTGATGTGAATCTCCTCTGCCCTGTCAGAGCGCTGAGGTTTTACATTACGCGCTCCGCCTCCTTCAGGCGTTCGGAACAGCTTTTTGTTTCGTTTGGTGGGCGCACCAAGGGTCTCGCCTCCTCAAAACAGAGCCTGTCCAGATGGATAGTAGACGCTATAGCGGCCGCTTACGCGTCAAAAGGTCTGCAATGCCCTCTGGGTATCAGGGCTCATTCCACGAGAGGCGTGGCCTCTTCGTGGGCATGGTCCAGTGGAATTTATATCCATGACATATGTGTAGCGGCGGGCTGGAGCTCCCCGTCTACCTTTGTCAGGTTTTATAACCTAGAAGTTCCTGCCTTGCTGGCTAAACTGTTGTCAGTCTGAAGGAGAGGTGTATTCTGCCCAGATCTCCTGCTCAGATCACTCTCACATGACTCAGCTCTCCTGGTTGAGCTGCACTAAGTTGGGTAAGTGCCATGTGCCTATACAGACCGGCGCGCTGCTCTGTATTCCCTATGTGTGCTTATGTACAGGTGATGGCCCGCGTGGCTGGCCACCTTATTTTTTCCACTTATGCGGTTCCCCTGAAAGCTCGGGGTCTCATCTGGATGCTTGGCGCGCACGGCGTTGACAAAGTGTTCCCGTAGCGTAAGCTAAACTTTTTATTTGGAACAGTATTGGAACATATTTATTTAGATCATGGTAACTAGTAATAACTCAAGAGTTACCAAATCTGTCAGAAGCAATTACTATCCAAAACCTTACAAAAACCTCAAAATCTTACAATGACTTTGGTCATTACTAGTGGGTTACCATGATTTTTACTTTTAGAATTAATTATACATGATGAATTATACACATTAATTATGAACCTGTATATAGTAGTTCCCTTTCAGTCGAGAACGTCAGATGTAGTCAACTTTGACTGAAATGGGATCACGCTATGGAGCCAATCGTCTTTGCGTATCTTAGAACGAGCCAATGCACATTGGCGTGCGAGATCTGCATCTCACACTCTGCCCCGCAGCGCGGGAATAAATACTGAAGTAGATGTACGCACCATTTGCCTTTTGCTTCGGAGCCGAGCTTCATGTTCAGGTCGTCTGAAGAGCGTTGTTGCACAACGAGCAAGTGTGTCGGTGCTTCTTCAGGAAGTCTCTCCCAGTGTTGGTGTTTACAGCGTGAGTGCAGCGGTGATCGCGAGCTTTCGAGCTCTCAACTGCTGTTTTCACAGCACCCAGATTTCTGTCTGTGTTGTTTGTCTGACGGTCGGTTGAGGGCGGAGAAAGTGAGTGTTTCACTGATACAGGTAGCACCAGCCCTGTATCAGTGTTGCCGTGGTTATTCCCCTGTGAGCTCCGGCACTGGTGAGAGTTTTTTTTCCTGAAAGAGCAACACGGGTGCGTTTGCGTCTTTTTCAAGATGTCATTACACCTGTGCGTTTCTGGGTGCGATCGTTCCCTGTCTCTCTCTGACGGTCACAATTGTTGCGGATGATTGTTATATCATGGTGGGTCGTGCTGGTTCTCAGCCCGCCGCCCAAGTAAAGTTCTTTCCCGAAGTGCATGGAGAGCTTACCAGGTCATGGACGGCACCTTTTATTGCCGAAAATGATCTGAGTGATTCTTCCTACCTCACTACCCTTGACGGAGGAGCGGTGAATGGTTATGAGGCCATCCCTCCAGTGGAGCGGTCTGTTGCGACACACACCTGTGTCCAACGGCCGCTGCATCTTGGACAGGGGATCCTTATCTCTCCTCGCAGGCCTGTGAGTTTGCGTCAGGTTTGACGGTCAGAGCTTATAGAGATTGCGGGCAAGCCGCCTCCTCTTTGCATGCCATGGCGTTGTTACAGATCTACCGGGCAAAGACACTCATGGACATGCACGAGGGTAGTCTAGACCGTGCGCTCATGAGTGAGCTCCACACTGCCAATGACCTCGCCCTCAGGGGCACGAGTGTCGCAGCGTGCGCGGTCGGTCTAGCGATGTCCACCTTAGTGGTCCAGAAGCGCCATCGTTGGATCAGCATGGTTGAGATGGCGGATGCGGGCAAGGTTCAGTTCCTGGGCTCCCCGATTTCCCATGTTGCGTTGTTCGGCGACGCAGTGGAGATCTGCGCCCAATAGCTCTCCGCCACCTAGGCGCAGATGGAGGTCACCCGACACATCCTGCCCCGGTGGCCCGCTGTTGCCTTCACCCCACCGCCGGTGGCAGTTCCAGTTGCCTGCTCATTGCCCCGTAACAGCCTCCACTCAGGCCCTAGCTTAGAACCAGCAGCAGGCAGGCCGCCCACCCAGGGTTGGGGGGATGAGCTCTTCAGATGGTTACCGTTCCACCACTGGCTGCCCGGAGTCCAGTGGCGCCCGAATTGTCAGAAGATCAAATTCCTCAATCCCTGGGTCCAAAGAAGGCGAGGCTGGCGGTCTGGAACCCTGTGGAACAGCCTTGCACCCCTCAGACTCCTCTTTTTTGCCAGCCGGCAGCACGATGCGTTCGAGGACCCGGTCATCCGCCGTCCCCAAGATTGGTTTGCAGCGATCGACCTGAAGGACGCGTACTTTCATGTCTCCATTCTGCCACGACACAGGCCATTCCTGCGTTTCGCGTACAAGGGTCAGGCGTACCACTACAAAGTCCTACCCTTCAGGTTAGCCCTGCATCTTTACAAAAGTTGCAGAGGCAGCCATCGCTCCCATGAGAGAGCGTGGGGTTAGCATCCAAAAACTATCTCGAAGACTGGCTGATACTAGCGCAGTCTCGAGAGCAGTTGTGCGAACACAGGGATTTGCTGCTGCAGCATGTCAGCCAGTTGGGTCTTCAGGTCAACTGGGAGAAGAGCAAACTCGCCACCGTGCAGAGGATCTCTTTTCTCAGTATGGAGCTGGACTCGGTCCAACGGATGGCGCGCCTCACAGGGACAACACTGCGACCGTTGCGTACATCAACCGCCAAGCTGGTCTAAATTCCCATCGCATGTCAAAACTCACCCGCCACCTCCTCCTATGGAGTCAGAAGCATCTGAGGTCGCTTTGTGCCACTCACATCCCTGGCCTGCTCAATCGTGCTGCTGACGAGCTCTCTCGAAAGATTGTGGCCTCGGTAGAATGGCGACTCCATCCCCCTGGTCCAGCTGATATGGGACCACTTCGGGGCCGCACAGATAGATCTGTTTGCCTCTCCGGACTCATCCCATTGCCAGTTGTTTTATTCTCGCACCGAGGGGACCCTCAGCACAGATGTGCTGGCCCACAGCTGGCCCCGGGCCTCCGCAAGTATGCGTTTCCCCCAGTGAGCCTTATTGCACAGCTATTGTGCAAAGTCAGGGAGAAGAGGAGCAGGTCTTGCTAGTTGCCCCTTATTGGCCCAACCGGACCTGGTTCGCCGAACTAATGCCCCTCTCAACAGCCCCTCGCTGGCCTATTTCTGTGAGGGAGGACCTTCTCTCTCAGGGACGGGGCACAGTTTGGCACCCGCGTCCAGACTATCGGAAACTCCATGTCTGATCCCTGGACGGGACGCAGTGGTTCTAGGTTATGTACCACAGTCAGTCGTAGAAACCATCACTTCTGTGAGAGCACTCTCTACGAGGCTTGCTTATGCCCTGAAGTGGAACCTGTTCGTTGAGTGGTGTTCTTCTCGCCGAGAAGACCCCCGAAGGTGTTCGATTGGTTCTGTGCTTTCTTTCCTGCAAGATGGGTTGGAGCGAGGGCTGTCTCCCTTCCCCCTCAAAGTGTATGTTGCCTTTATTGCCGCACATCACGATTCGGTGGATGGAAAATCCTTGGGAAAGCACGATCTGATCGTCAGGTTCCTGAGGGGAGCAAAGAGACTAAATTCTATAGCTAGATTCTATAGCTTATGTGTCGAGCCGGTTGCTTCCCGTATGCTCTCTTCACATGAAACCAGATAACACCGTGAGCCTGCTCGAAGTGTCGGCTTGCTGGGCCATTCCCCTCCTATGGACTGGATACATGCGCCATTCTGCTCCAGTTGAGTTCCCCTTAACTGAACCCTGATGAGTTCCTCCACACCCTCTCGGCATTGGACGTGGCGAAGCGTGCGATGCTAGGCCTACCACTCGTAAGCAGTGTGGAACCTGTGCTAGGCTGGGTCCATATGTTGTGATCGCTACGGTGATCCCATATGTGTAGTTTTTCCACGGTACAGCTCCCTACTGTGTGTCTTTCCCTTGGCAGAGTTTTTCTGCCGTCACTGTTGGTTGATCCTTCCCCCTGTTATAGGCTGGAGTCATCCCAGTGACCTTCCATATGTTGTGCTGCCCGGTCATCCACCCAGCCCATATGTGTATTCTCCACGTTACCTCCCTACGGGCAGGATGTGGCTCCGTAGCGTACCCTTCCTTCCCTGGACAGGGTACGCTTTCCCAGTGTTATCCAAGTCTAACTGAGCGGGGCTTGTGGAACAGCAGTGACTTCCTGGCCTAAGCCCTGTCCTTTTCCCATGATCCCATTTCAGTCGAAGTCGACTACGTCTGACATTCTCGACTGAAAGGGAACGTCGTGGTTGCGCATGCAACTCACCTGAAGGAAGGAGGGAGGACCTAGTCGCCTTGGTACTATTGCTGAACCACTGCTGACTCCGGGCTCTGCTCAGCTCCTCAGCGAAAAGCAAATGGTGCGTGCATCTACTTCTGTATTTATATCTGCGCCGCGGGGCGGAGTGTGAGATACAGATCTCGCACGCCAATGTGCATTGGCTTGTTCAAGATACTCGAAGACGATTGGCTCCCTAGCGTGATCCCATTTCAATCGAAGTCGACTACGTCCTCCGTTCCCTCCTTCAGGGAATGGTGGGTTGCATATGCAACCAGGACATTTTAGTAGTCCTCTGGGAGGTATGAAAAATAGTAGTTATTGAGTGAACTACCCCATGTCCAGCAGCAACCGGCCCCAGATGTGCTATTATTGAGGTAAACTGCTAATAACATACACTTTAGCACTATAAACTTTAAATAACTTGCTTAGTAAGACAACCATAACAGTAGTTGACCTGAAAGAAAAGAAAAAAAAACTACAAATGTATTTTGAATTGAGGTTATACACATTTCAAAACATGATGATGCACACAATTGAGATTTTGTGGCCAGTAGTATCTGCCTTGATGTACTTGTGTAGAAAATGATCTGGGCCTAAATGTATTTGGATGTTTTACATGTTGATGAGAAACTGTCAGGTTGTGTGCAGGTAGCTGAAGACGAGGATGCAGGAACTTCAAAGTAGTTGATTTATTTACAAAATTAACTTCAGGAACATACAAGAACAAAATAAACTCCAGGACTTCAGGGTAAACACAACCATACATTGACGACGACCAACAAACACTGAGGGAAAACACAAGGCTTAAAAGAACTGGGACTAATGGGATAATTAACAGAACACAGGTGAAGAAACTGAACACAAATGAGGAGCGGGAAAACTAACAGGACTGAACCAAAATCACAAAGAGGGGGGGAAACAAGATCTCAAAACTGAACTAATACCAGGACTAAACCAAAATCACAAAGACAGGGGAAACCAAGATCACAAAACAGAACTCAACACATAGAAACATGACAGAAACCCCATTCCTGGGGCCCGTTCTTCGTACGTTGCTTAAAACATCCGAGATCAAACGAGACATCCAAGATAATATCATCGTGCTTACCATGATCCGGCTAATTGGGTTCTTCGAACACTCCTGCCGGTTACGATTAGTATAGCTGGATTGAGTTATCTGAGATAATTGCGCGTTCATGCGCTGGGTTAAAAGGGGATATGTATCGATATTAGAAACATTGATCAGCAACGCTGCTATTGGCTGCTCACCGTGGCCAAAGAGCGCGCTCAGTTTTTTTCTCCACAGAAGAGCAAGAGTTATTGCTTCAAGGATATGCTGAATTTGAAAACTTAATTAAAACGCCAGGGAACACCTTAAAGTGTGCAAAAGCCAGGAGAGAGGGCTGGCAAAAAGTAGCAGACAAATTAAGTTTGTAGTTAGATGTTTTTATCACTTATTACAGTATATATATTTATATTTTAATAATTTCTAAATAATGAATAACTTTGTTCATTGTAATGTCAGAGTCACCACCCACTACTAGAACATAGGAACAAGTAAAAGTGAAGTACTAGAATATTCTACATAATAGTAATTTGGACTACTTATACTAGTCTCTTTTAAAAAGGCACTGCTAATAAATGTTTGCCTGTTTATAAAAGCAACCAAGAAAAAGGCTGAGAAAGAAAAAGAAAAGAAAAACAAACAGGTGGTGGTCCTGCACCCCCACATTATACCCAGGCAGAAGAGCTGACCCTTGGGTTAAATGTGAACCTTGTAGATGGCATCCCTGGGTTCAGCTCTTCCTCAGACCCACAGCCAGGAGCAGCAACACCTTCACTGCTGGTAAATGAACTTTAAATGATCCTAGTACACTGTAAAATAATTTGTTGCTGCATTAAATTAAGTAAGCCTATAATCCAAATGGCTGTCCAGTCATATCAGCTGTTAAACCTAGTAATTAATTGCTTTGACTTGTGAAAGTCTACATGTGTGACTGTGAAACTACATAGTTAATGTAAAAAAAAAATATGTAGCCATGAGTTATTGATCACATTTTGATCACAGATCCCCCAGTGTACTTCATCGTAATGCAATTGTGTTTTCCTCTTTTGTGCAGTTTTAAACAATACACCAACACTTTTATGTGTTCCCAAGCAAGTGTTCCCAAAGCAAAGTAAGACTTTTTCTAACGTTACATCAAAAGGGAAGAAAGTACAACACTTTGTAATACCCATTCCCCCCCCCCCCCCCCCCCCAATGCACAGGACAGTGAAGAAACCCTCTCAGGTATCTTTAAGTGGATAAATAACTTTACTTAATTTACACTTGAGTAGGCCCTACCTATTATTTCGGAATGCAATATGAGTTGCAGGAGTCCACATCTACAGAAGAGTCTGCACAAAGCAGTGATGCAGAGGTGGGCAGTGTTGTACTTTTCCTTATAATTTTTGATGCATAAGCCATGTGTTGACAGGTTTACCCCTACCCCTCGACAACAGAGTATTTTGAAAATACTTGACAACTTAAAGAAAAAAAAACTGGCACTAGAGATAGAGTTGCTTCATAGGAACTTCAGAGTAAGTGCTAATATATTATTTCACACAGAGTACAATATATATTATTTGCAGGCAAAAGATGACTTGATCACTGGCTTTTCTTTAGAAAGAACACTTAAAATAAAACTCAAAGAACTAAGCATATTTGTCTTGTCTTTTATTAAACATTAATGAAATGTTTTCTATTTTTTCTGATGGTGCAATGTTGTGTAATATGGCCCATGCCATGTCACAGGCCCTGTCAGGTGCAACCCTCAGACTTTTCAGATACTTTAGTTGGATAAAGTTCACTTCATTCTGTGCCCTTGTACTGGCTGGAGCTGCATTGTAACTGGTCTGGGGTTTGGGTCAGGGAATGGGGTCATAAAACACCTGTCTCCAAGCAGGATCCTGCTGTAATCACCTGTTTAATGGAAAAATTCAGTTCTGTTAGGATAAGCATACGTGTATGTAATACAGTGAGCTTGATATTTATATTTTTCCTTACCACGTTCAAATAATGTGCATAAATCTCTGAAAATTCTTGAGTCATGCACAGATCCTGGCCATATTTGTGATATGGAACATAGTCACACACCATCTAAGAGATTTTAGTCAGTCAACTGCCTTTTTAAAATTTGATATAATCAGGGCTCTCAAGTTTTATCAAAAGTTTAGAGTGAGATTTAGGGGAGGAGCCACCCAAATATTTGCAGCAGCGGTCCCTCGACCCAACCAAATTCGCTTCAATTTTTGCTAGCAGTTCAATTTTGCCTATTGTTCATAATTGACCAGCACAAATGGAAATTATAACAATTGTTAAATCTGATAAAAAGACAAATTCATCCAAATAAAATAAATAGTTATATTTAAAAAACACAAATTTATTGAAAAATAAAAATAAATTTGACCCCAAACAAGCCAACTGAACATCAGTGCTCAATGTACATAACATTGTGTCATAACAACTTGCCCTGAGCATGTATAACCCACCTTTACAGTAATCGGATGCCCATTTTACACAAGATGGTATGATTCTTTTGGGTCTTCATGTAAAGTTTGTAACATACTTTGGTTAAAATTTCTCAATGGTTGTGTAAAACAACACCCTTTTTACCTCTTCAAAAACAGCTCTGTTCACAGTGACCCGTTTCGGTGCATGTCTCTTTAAATGATAATGAGCAACAACTTTATGGCTTTTTGAGGATTAAAAAAAAGTGAATGGATTTTTTTCATTGCATGTTGATTGTGTCCACACACTGCAAAGACACATTTATTTGCAAATACCTTATAAAAGTGTATTTTGCATCCGACGACCCCTTTAAAAGCAGTTGGAGAGTTTTTTAATACATCAAAAATAATTTAGCACGAATTTGGCTATACTCCTCAACATCAGCTCTCACTGTCTTTGATCACAGGCAAGAGATGTCGTCCAGGAATCGTAAAATCAAAATGCTAAAAAAAATAAAATAAATGAAGATGTCCGCAAACCGCATTCATCAGATCGTGCTCTTTCAATTTCCACTCCGTGTGTGCGCGTGTTGTCTAGAACCCAACAATCCAAGATCATGCCAAATCGCCAACAATCAAATCCAGCTAACTGAGTTAGCGACGTACGAAGAACAGGCCCCAGATTACAACTTCTCATATTTTAAAGCATTCGAGCCTTGCAATTAGATCCAATTCATCTTGTTAAAATGGAGACTCTGGATGAGAGAGTCATTTTTCATATTAAGGCTGGTGATGTAGTTATTTTGAACTCCCAAAAAAATGGCACCTCTAATGGCCCATAACTGTATAAGTTCAGTCTGATATATTCAAACTTTTTCTATTTATCACTTATCACAGACGCCTAGCAGTCTTCAAACTGCCTTTCATTTTCCCTGAATATGTTTTCCCTCAAACAATACTGTGCTGAAACTATTATCAGGAGCTGAGTGTGGTGCTTTTGTGAAGGTTGTTGCATAATGCTCTGTGTTCACTCTGTGATAGGAGCCAGAGAATAAGTATGTACCATAGAAAGCCAAAATATCAGGGGCATTGAAAGTTGTTTATTGAGTGTATGTGAAAGAGAGAGAAGCTGTTGGATACGCTAGACACAGGCAAACATATGTACTTTGTGTCAGAGTTTGGCAGAGTGCACATTGAGATGTTTTGTCAGTTTGAATAAACAGTTGCTTTATGGAAAGGCAGATTACGAGCATAAGGAGACGTCTATATGAATGCCTGGTTTCCCCCAGGCTTCAGGAGCTGGGATAGCCATGCCATTTCAAGCAATATAGCTTCACTTAGATGATTAACTACTTTAAAAAAATTTTTTTAAAAACAATACAGCTTGCTGATTATTCTGTGGCTGCAGTTTGTTTTCCACTGCTTTAAAGATATTCATTCTTCAAAGTGGACTCAATTTCTTGTATTCAAAATATTTTAGCATTTCAAAGTTTAAAGTATTATTGAATAATTGGATTTTAGACATCACCATACCTTGGGGGAAGGTGAGATCTAGGATAGGATGTTTCAATATTGATATCTCTAAGACAGAATTTAATCCAATAATAGAGCCAGGGGCTGTATTACAGAAACATCCTAACTCAGAATCCTATCCCATCTTACCATAGTAATTTTACTTATGAAACAGAAAATGTTCAAATCTTAAGACAAGAATTCAGATTAGAAAAATCTGTACAATAGTTCTCTTTCTCAAGTAGCGTACATTAAATATAATATACAATTTAGTGTTTTATCTTCTTATCTCGGGTTGCTTTCCAGTTGCTGTTCTTTGCTCAGCATGAACAAACATTGTTAAACAGGTGCCACAAAGTAACTAACTCCTTTCACACCAGCGATGCCCCATGTCTTTGATCGCCGCCCTTCAGCCAGGTTCTCAACCAGGGAGGTCATGAGGGATAGGGGACGTAGAGTTCCTACTTGACCGGGCAAGATATAGTTGGGGAGGAGGGACTTTACTTGACCAGACAACAGAGATGTATTGTGCAGGGTCCTTACTGGTATATGCATGAAAAAGATGGGATACAGGCTGTATACTGGACCAGGCATGAGAGAGGTGGGACACAGGCTGCATACTGGACCAGGCATGAGAGAGGTGGGACACAGGCTGCTGACTAGAATGGGCACAAAATAAGTGGGATACAGAGAATATTGACTTGAGCCAGTATGAAAGAAGTGAGACGATGTAACAACAGGGCAGGCATTGTATGATGATCACCACCACTGCTGTTAAATAGCAAGCATGCATCTCCTCAGGACCCTGGTTTCTTCCCTGTGCATTCACAACAAAGTCGTTGCAGATCCTATCAAGGCAGCGCCCAGGAATGCTGCCAAGCTACACTGAGCTGTCAAGCCCACAATCCAGTGGGAGAATGTATCACAATTGATGGGCCAGTATTTCACGCTTTTCCCTGGATTGTCCGCAGCACTGAGGGAAACAAAGACACCATGAGAAGTCCCACTGACCTCAGGGAATGCACCATCACACACAGGACCCTGCCCATAATTGGACCAAACTCCACAACTTTCACAGAAAGTATTTTCACAGCAAGGACACCAGAATAGTTTCAGTTATTGCTGTATTCTCTACAAATGTTTTATTCCAGGATAATTTTTAAATCTTTATAAGCAGCAAACTTATCTTGTGTAGCTATTCAATCAGCATAGTCTATCTGGTGAATCTGGTTGAACAAGGAAGTATTGCTGGTTATGAAGACTGAAGGGGACAACAGTAGTCCTTGTGCCAGGGATCAGGAGTCAAAATACAATATACTGATCTTTAGCTTCTTTTGACAAAAAAATAGTCTATTTGTCCATTGAAGGGCTAAAAGAGAATAGTGTCCTTCAGACTTCATAACTACAGGACCCGAGGGCTTTTGCTATTGCTCAAAGGTGAGGAAGGCAGACCTTGTATCTGGCTATAAATTGTATTTAATTCTCGACTACCACTGAAACATGCTGAGGGTATAGTGATTACTGTCACTCAAAGTGCTGTTTCCACTTTCTCTCTGATATTCATTTCTCAGGCCAAGGTAAACTATAAGTCTGCTTATCAAACTATCTTGGAAATTCTTTATCTTAGCCCCCCTCTTTTTGATCTTGCCGTACACATAGCATTGCTTTTTAGGCAATAAACTGACAGAGGCTTCCAACTTTCTTAAATATACTCAGACCGATACTCCAAACCTACATTCACATCTCATACCAATCACCTCACTCCAACTCCTGGAACATAGAGGGAAAGAAAACTGATCTTATCTTCAAAAGATCTAGCTAGATCTACAATATATGTACTCTCTGCAATGCATTTAACCACATTCTACGTTCAATCCCATTGACTAATATCCATTACTAATCCACAGTGCCATCAGGAAAACCTTCAGACTCTACAGTATCATGTTTTCCTTAACCTTATTGGTGCTCCCCTCTACAGACTCTTTCTGGAGCATGTTCTCAAATATGTAAACATACTGTAGCATTTTTGAGATTTGTGCATCCATCCGTATCCTCAGTCAACTATTTTGAACTTCAAACTGCATAGATTAATATTTACATGTCAGCACTATGTAATTCATAGTTTACAGGTCAGCACTATCCATGTTTACCTGCAATACAAAATTTGCTGGAAAAAAGCTTGTTGACCCCACACCACTGGAATAAATGCAGGAGCCCATGCTACCTCTATATCTGATTGATTTAAGCAGTCGTTCATTACAAGGCTTTAACTTAAGTTTGCCCCCTTTTCTTTCTGCTTCTGCAATTGTAGGATTGTCTACATGTCAACATTTTCCACAGTGGTTCCCAAACCTGTTCCTGGTACGGAACAGTAAACATTGTGGATGGCTCCTTAAGCAAATGCACCTAATTCAACTCATCGCCTTGTTAGTAGAGACTCCAAGACCTGAAAATGGAAAATGATTCAACAGATAGAGGTGAGATAAAAAAATGCGTATTTCATAAGCAGGGCTGGGAACCTATGTTTTTTTTTTTTTGGATGGTTCCCCTCTTCATCCCAGCCATGAATACCCTCACCTAATTATTTTTTCTCTTATTTGAAAACCACATAGTCTGTGCCGCCACACTTGATTTCATCATAGATGACTTACTATTTTTTTATGGACCACATTAGGACAATTGCCAGGTGCCAACACTTCATCCTCCATAACATAAGGAAAATATGGCTCTTCCACAACAACCTTATTCAAACTGCAGTAATTTTGCAATGTCCTTCTAGCCAGATTGCATCATACATCCCTTCACTGCACAGCTTGTTATAAATGAATGGAAATTTTCACATTACACCTCTTCTCAGTTATCTTCACTGACTGCAAGCACTTACTAGAATTCAATTCAGAGTAATTCCTGGCTCACAATTGTGTAAATTACTTAGCACTTCACAACATTAAGCCTTACACACCAGCCACTCTATGTGTGCGTGTATACTGTGCATGTTCAATATGTATGGGTAACAAAGACACATATTATATAAAACAGGCATATCTACATTTCACCGATCATTAACTGGGTTTACATGTGGCAAAGCGAACTTTGGGGCACACTCTCCTACTAGAGAAAGTAGACGCTTGATAATGAACAAAACAACGATCAACTACGCCACCCCAGAATACTGGGGAATAACAGCCCTAAGGGCGCGCAGGTTCGAAAGTGGGTGTGAAGAGTGGGTGAAGAGACGTGGGTCACATATAGAAAAGTGTGCACTTTATTTTGTACAATAAATAGTTAAAACATCACAGTAAGATTCTTAGAATCAATCAACGATTTAATATTGATGCTGAATCTCATTAAGGAGGCAGGGAGGACCTTCAGATCTGCAGAGGAGAACAACAATATGTTAAAAAGAGTAACAGATTACTAAAGCAACAAAGCTATAATTATACATATCGCGAGATGTTCATTGCAATGTAAACAAAACGTTCATGGTCGCACAACATGCGGGAATACAGCCACCCGATCAGAAACATGCCACTGTAAATGACATGCTATGAATATTTCACTGGAAGCAGCTAAACACGGTCAACACTTGTTTATAACACGACTGAACAAAATACCTGATAAGTAGGCAGCGAGCGCACAGCAGACAGGAAGACTAGGAATTAGTTTAAACCTTCGGCGGCAACAGATGACGTGACATCACGGCAATACCAAGACGCATATCCAGTCGCTAAAGCCCACCTCTTTGATACTCCATACAAGGGCAGCCAATAAGCCACACGCATGCGCATGCCTTCTCAATAGGTGGACTTATTCCACCCGTCTACACATGGATCTCGTGATAGCATCAGTGAGAATTCAGTCACATGATTTAGGTTGCACCTTATAGAGCAATAAAATACAAATTGAATGGACTGGACTTTAACGCACATCGAATTTGTCTCCAATAACAACAGAGCCACGGGAGTCTTTGTGGGTCTTTAGAGGGCCTTGATTATTCTGTTCCAGTTGTATTATTCCTATTTAAACAGATCACAGGTTATTTGGGATTAAAACACCATTGAGAATCGATCTTGGGCCACTGTAAGTAAGTACATAACACTCTGTTGAAAGACTGTGAACTGAGTTTCTCTTCATGGATCACAGCACTGCTCTTTGTCTGAGGTGGAACTGATCCAATGCTATTATAGTTTGTTGACTTTTAGAGAACACACATATTAAGTTGATTAAAAACTCTTCTTGTGTATATCCCACATATGTTTTAGTAGCCACAATGGGAGAAATTAATTTGCTATTACATTGCTGCTTGTGATAAGGTTCAAAGTTGTGGGATGAAGGCGACGGGAACCGGTGAACATTTAAAGACTTTAATTTTTAAAATAAAGCAGAATATAAAAACAAAAGGAACCGCCAGCAGCCCCTCACGGACGACTGCTGTCTACCCAAAACAGAAATAAAACACAACATAAAATTAGGCCTCTCTCAATCTTCAACGTCGTCGCTCCTCCTTTTATGCTTCCGCTCCTCCGTGAGAGATGCGAGACCAGTGCGTCTCACAGGTGTCATTCGTTAACACTCACGCCACCAGCCTCGTGCCATTCTCTCACGTCCCTCGGCCTCGTCCTGCTTTCCACACTGCTACTTTTCAAAGTTAGTGGATTTACAGTTTTTGCCTGTTGGATGATAAAACATCAGGCAAAAAAAAGTCTCACAGACTTGCATAAACTCGTTGGAGCAGTAAACAACCTCTCAGCAAACACCACGTACACCTTGACAGTTCTCTACTCTAAGGAAATAAGTAATTAAATAACGTGTCTGGGTTAGACAGGTCAATTTAGCTCAAAAGGAATTATTCATTAATTTATAGGGAATCACGTAAACAAATCACTTAAACGGCTCGCAAATGACTCGTCCAGCGTTCATTTGAACGGGCCTTAACTATCAGCTCTAAAATGGATATAAATATCCAAACTATAGTGAAACACTATTTATTAGCAAGGTAACTTAAATGAGCAGTTTAAGAGATTAAATCTGTAAGCACATAACACAAGGCAATTATCTTTAAAATATAAACAAGACTTTATTGATTATTCTAAAACATAAAACTAATATCTAACACAAACAGATGCACACACACACACACACACACATTCATACGAGTTGCAGAAAGAAAGAGAGTGAGGAAAGAATGATTTTTAAGAGTGAGATGATGAATTCCCAAGTTTCTATATGCACTTATAAGACATGACCTGAACGAACCACCAATCATTAATTTAACCCTTCTATCATTTCTTAGGTGGGTTATTCACATTTATCTCAATGCACCAGTTCAGCTAAGAGTCTGGAGGTATACTTGGGTTTGTCTGTGCGTATCTTTGGGAATTCCTTTTCTCGGCGTAAAAGGGTGTTTCCCGGGTTCGTTGACTGGCTGGTGGTCGATCTCCTCGTTCGTGGATAGATGTTTGGGCTGCCAATCACGTGGTGTGTTGGCCAATGGATGGAAAGTCTTTGAAGCTGGAAAGCGGGCTTTGCAGTCGAATCGTTTAAACGAAACTTTGCAGCAAAACTTAACTTAGAATCGAGACTCTCAACGGAAAAGAAAAAGATAAAGCTAAGAACAGAAAGAAAAATGAGACGAGAGTAGTTATGGATGGCTTGCTAGTTATGGAAAGAAGCTGTTTAACCCATGGATGTTCTTCTGATCTTGTTTTAGGTTCTTTTGTCTGCTCGTCTACATGGTTACTCGTCTGTCCGGTTACTAGTCATGGCTTTTCCATGACTTCTGTAAATTTGCTCTAGCGAACAAATTCACAAACTAAACCTCAACCCAACTTAACAAAATCTTCTACTAAAACTCATCCTACTGGCTTATCGGGTCCTAAGATTTTAAACTCAGCTGTTTGTCCAGCCTCTTGGATGAGTTCTGACCAATTAGGCACTGTCTTTATTTGGGAGGTGGCGTTCTCTTCACCTCTCATCGTAAATCATGCGTTATCTGTGATCTCTTTACTCTCTGGCTCTAGCAGAGTACAAAAGTGTACAGTTTAGACATGATTCCTATTATAAGAACACAAAACATTTTACATAGATTTCAATCAAGCCATATTTGAATTAAGAACATATGATCGTACTGATAGGAAACAAGACACACTTTCACTCAAACATCTAATAGCTATAACAATTACATGACTTGTATGTGATCTAAACAGAATAGACGCATACAGAGGTGGTAGATACAATATATGATTATCTATTTGAACAATGTTTGATTAGAAGTCCGTCAATAATTGTTTTGGGATGATTTTATGTATTTTTATATGTAAAATCTCAGTCTCTGTGGTTTTAAGAGATTCCCACCCTGGGGTCGTCAAAAGGTTCTTAAAAAGGAGGTGGTCTGTTTTGAATCCTTTTGTCTTGGGATCAAACAACCTCTGCCGCTATCTTGGTGGGTTCTGAGCAGTGTCATCACTGAACCAATCAGCCTTTTCCAAACTATCTAACTTTGACCAGTTCTGATCAGTTTGAACCCCAAAAGCAAGCCTCTAAAACCATTTGTTTGAGGTTTATCTTAGTGGTTTTTTTTTTCATTTGTCCCGTATTCTGGTTTATTGCAACAAACAATGATTTCTGCAATTGTTGCTTTTGTAAGCATCTGCTAAAAATTTTAAAATAATGAGTTGTCTGTTGCACAAACATCCACTAGACGAATTAAATGTTGATGTTTATAGCATGTACTGGTATGCAGTACAAAACATAAATCCAATAATACATTAGCTTCTATATTGAAAATGATGTATCACAGTGATAAATTGTGTGATATGTGTCACATAAATACAGTCACATTTAACTGTGTTCACAGTACGCGCACAGCCTGAGTGATTTTCTATCTCAGGTATTGTTTTATTTAATAAAGCTAAAATAGCATTATTCATAAGCTTTAATAAAATGTGTGGTGTCTGCTTTTATGTCGAAGAGCGTTCAAGTTGAGAGTCATGTCTGAAACCAAAGAGATGCAGGTGGAGTTCTTTATTGTTGCAGTTTGCAATTTATAATCTGCTTGCGCGCCTCTATTAAAACAAAGTACAAATTAATTATATGAATAACTCTATTACAAATAGTCAGTGAAGAACCAACTCTGTTAATTTAAATTCACATAACTACAAGACTTAATCAGAATGTGATGATAGAAAGCTCTGGATCTGAAACAACTTTCCTTTTCAGCTGATGTCTCAAATTTCCATTATGATGTCCTAAATCCTCTCTCGAAACACCTGACTTTATTCAGGCATGCAATGGAAACTTTTCACAATCCCTGTTTCATTTAGAAATGTGTCAGATTACTGATTTGTAATGGTTTGTGAATGTCATTTCATATTGATATAATCTTTTATTTACAGTAAGGTAAATGATGACCAAAAAGATATGTATTGGCTCCAGACACACTATTTATACATTTGTTCACACATTAAAGTAATCACACATTTCATTCACTGCTAATTCTTATGTAATATTCTTACTGCATTTTAAAAATGACACAAGGGCACATGTGACTCTGTTGCAGAGCATACCATTTTGCTGAGTGCAGAAAGCCTCGTGTTAAGATGATTTGCAATTTTTGTATAATTACATAGGGCTGTCAGGGCAACACTACAGCTGCCTGCAATTACATATGCACATCAGCCACTGTGTTTATGAGCGAAAACGACAATCAGCTCTGTGAACAAAGTCTCTGGTAAAGATTATACTGTTTTGTGTGATTCTGTAATACATTTTTTTTTTATGTTTATACCAGCTTACTTTTAAGTTTATTCAGTGTCTGTATTAATTGGATTATGCTTTGTTTTGATGGTTGGTAACTTACAGTTGCTGGATGCCTCCAGCCCTCTCTATGCCAAGCAAATTGCAAAACACAGAATTGATAGAAATGCTCATCCAATGTGCAGTTCATATCTATTAGTCCATGTGACCTGTGTGACTTTGGGATGTAAGATGTAATACTTTTTTTTTTCTTCGCTACAACACCTTGTAATCGTTATGTCCTTTTAGAGTTCCAGTTTCACTCTTTTTGATCTGTTCCTCTTTGCATGATTTCCTAGTTAGTTTCCTCGTTTGTTAATTAGTCCCACACACCTGTTCGGTTTCATCTTGATTACGTTTCCTCATGTCTATTTAAGCTCTCAGTTTCTGTTTCATTGTCCAGCAATTGTTTTGTGTTAATGTATAGTTGTGACTCCTTTTCTCCTGCATGTTCTCCTTGGTCGTTAATTAAAAGACTCTTTGTTTATCATTGGCTTTTGCGTGTTTGACTACACGTGACACGCCTCAAAAACATTTTTTTTTATTATTAATAATAAAAAATATTATTTTTTAAATTATTAATGTGCGTGTATTTGTGCTTGCTTTGTATGGGGGAATTCAGAGCGATTGGGACACATTTTCCTATTGAGATGCCTTGGAAAAAGTGTCCCAATCAACCTGAATTGACCCCTAAGTAACACAGTTATTTGGGGTTTAAAATATTTATTTAGATCTGTTTTGATGCCAATGACGTGCTTTTAGAGGTGGGGCTGTCTGTGTATTATGAACAATGGAATATGGGGACCTGCTTGAGAATAGTCATTGCAATTCTATTTATGATGCTTTGGGACATAAATAACAAACATCTCTTTTAAATGCTTCAATTTTTACATCAAAACTTTGAAAAGCACAGGCCAAATTCAATGCCATTTTCCACTGCTGTTTTTGTGGAAAGCATTAGCCTATGCATAAAACATTTTTAATCAGTGGTTTGAAGATTTTGTTACAGTAGTGAAGTACTTCACAAATAAAGACTTCTTACCTCACAAGATTATTTTGAACAGTTTCCTCTACAATTTGTTTAGAAGGAACTTATTATATGAATAAAGAATGCTGATTGGGTAAATGCAGAGCTGTATGATTTAAACGGCTGATAATGAAAGAAACTGATCAGTATAGTGGAGGAAAGAAAGGATTGCCTTTGTTATGCAGCTTTGTATTTCATAAGAGCGTAATGAGAGAATTGGAAAGTGTTTATTATTTTCATGTAGCTTCACTTTTTGAGCATAATGAGGCAGGACGTTAAGCATAATTTCATAATGTGAAAAAGGACAGAGATGAAGGCCATTATGTTTAGAAGATATTGTTTAGTCCAGCGGTCTACAAGTGGAGAGTCGTGTCCCATAAATGAATCATAGTTCTTTTCTGATAATAGCTGAAACCATAAATGCAAATAGTAAAATGCAGCTAACCAGATAATTGTGCATAGTTAGCATAACAAAATAATTGGCCTATCAGGCTCATGCAATGGAAAACAATTTCCATAGTTTTGCTTTTGTCAATAAAGACTGTCATAAATTCCACATGATCCCATTTAGGCCAATTAGGCAACATGCTACAAATAAATATAATTGAATTATCAAGCAGTAAATAATCATATACACTGGGGTTCAATTTGTGAGTCTGCTCAGATAATAATTATCTAACTGAAAATGTCTCACCTATTGATTTGAAAGGATGAGCTCCATTAAATCATGGAAAATAACAGACAGGTTAAAGTTACATATGACATTAGAATAAACACTATATTTTCCCCAAAATGTCTCTGTTTAAAATACTAAACAATGAACATCTGCTTTAGGAGGCAGTGGGGATAAATGGCAACATGATTGAATTCTAATGGATGTGTTTTTATGTAAAGTGCAATTTAAGCACTCATACATTTTCATACATTTGGATAAGTGATTACACTGAAATGTACCTTTTTTTTTCCCCCAGCCATTTTCCGATGTGATTCTGCAGTTTGTGCAGGTAGCAGCTTCCCCAGTGAGTAAGTTCATGGCAGAAACCTCCAGGGTGGGGGTAGAAGAAGTGAAATGAGATTTGGGAAAGGGATAGAGATGGAACATGCGTGAGTCATTGGATCTGACCCAAATGTCAACTCAGAGTTCTGCCGCAATGAAACCTCAGGGCTTGTGAGATGAAAGAAGCAATGATTCTGGGTCAGCAAAAGTAACGTGTATGGTTTTTTTGTTTGTTTTTGTTTTCTGCAATCACTTGCTGCTTTGGGTATAATGCAAAAGAACAGTTTGACTACCATTAAAAAAATGTTTGCAGTCTTGCATGAAACACAAAGTGAAACCTGCTGCCAACATCAAAACTCATGGCTCTGTGGAAGAGGTCGTCATACTAAATACATCTATATTTTACAACTATTTATTTACATGACTTTGTTAAAAAATACGGTGCAACCAAAATAATTATAAATGGTACCTGATGAACGTTAACTGGTAAAACAAATACTCAACTATAGTATAATGAAATATTAGCCGTACTTGCTATACGGCTACATTTGAAAGGCTGTAAATGGAAATAGATGCTCTTACTATTGCAGGTAGTGTACTCTGTAAACCCTAACAAGTTGGCATAACACAGAAAAGAAAGGTAATAAGTTACATGAAGATTAAAGCTGTGTCGAATGTACCTACTTCCATACTATAAAGTAGGTAAAAAACAGTATGTGAGCCAAGCAGTATGTCCAAATTCATAGATTTTTTATTAATGTAGGCGAAAGGTAAATGGATGACCTACTACCTCCAGTGAGATTCTGATGAGGCCAGAGGAAAGGATTTATGAATGGTCACATGACTATGACTACATGGCAGATTTAGTACGTCTAAATTTCATTCATACTACACACATTCATCCCTATATATGTCCCTATATATAATATACATATAATTATTTTTTTCCGTATTCTGTTCCGTTTTTTAAAGTATACTAGAAATCTGTTCCAACTCATTCAGTTTAATATAATCAGCTTTTTAGTGACTGATGACAACATGGCAGATGTAGTATGTCTGAAATGTATTCATACTACACACATTCATACTATTTAACAAAGTAGGTTTCAAACCAAATTGAGTACCTACTGTACAGTATATGATTTTGGACGCAGCATATATATATATATATATATATATATATATATATATATATATATATATATATATATATATATATATATATATATATATATATATATATATATAATCTTGGGGGGTGGTGTGGGGGGTGTTGTTGCATACCTAATCTGTTTCTATATATAATATACACATAATTATTTTTCCGTATGCTGCTCCGTTTTTTTAAAGTATACTAGAAATCTGCTGCAACTCATTCAGTTTAAGATCAGCTTAATTAAATCAGCTTTTTAGTTCGCACAACCTTTTTTCCTATTCATTTTCAGTAATATTTGAGTTGAATGAACTCATTTCATTTCACTATTAGGTTTTATAGTGTAGTTACAACACATACCAGTAGGGGCTAATAGAGTCATGTTAACCACTGCTGCAGTACCTCAGTAAAATTGTTCTCTTCAGGGTCAAACATCTTACAGGTTCAATTTATTTCCTTTTCAAGAATGGGTTTCATTCTCTCTCCCTTGTGCTGTGCAGCTATTAAATTACCTTCGTTGAGATCAAGCTAAGAAAGTGGTTCTATAAAGCAGAGTATTGACTGATAATAAGCAGGCCTCTACAGCTCCTGATTGATTTCTAGCCCCTAACGTTACACAATAAGCAGCAATAATGAAGACAGTCAAATTATTTAAAGGAGCCTATAAAGGCCTACCAAAGTTGTTTTTTTGTTTTTCGTCAGTGCAAGCTGAAATTTCCCAAGTGTCACAATCAATACGGCCTTTCTAAAGACAGCAGAGGAGAGAAGGACCTAATGATTGATCAACTGTTGGTCCTTGGCTGTATAAAAAATAGCAGTATTTTGTTTGTGTGGCTCTATCAGACAAACATTATCCATTGCTAAATGCGCACAATTACCTTAAAGGGGCCCCTTTATAAAGGCTGATAGGACCTTTAATGCACTATGCTTGCAATCACATAATTTACTACATGGCACAAGCTGAATGGCCTCTGCTGATTCTGCCTAAATCCTCCACCTCCCCAGCTCCACCTGTGTAGAAGCTATATATTATAAACTACTGTGTGGGGCTGGGAAGGGGCATAGTCAAAGAATAGCAGGGGACAACTAAATCAGTTATGAATGCTTTGGTCAATTCCAGTGTGAGTAAAGCAAGTTGCAAACACACCTATTCTTCCATATATCTTTTGTGGGAGAAACAGATGCTTATTAAGGGACATTCAAAGTTTCCAGTTGTGACTGGTCCTCAGGGAGTTTAGAATGTGAAACTTGTTCTGGTCTTGAGCAAAATACATGATCAAATCAACACTCTTTGCCTTTGTAAATCAATATTTAATTCTGCAGCCTTCGTGCTGCAAAAGGAATCTAAAGGCACGACCATATGCCTGAGAAGTAACGTGATGTATGTGATGTGTTGACTTACACATTCAATTTCCGCCTGCCTCTCCTTATACAGTAGTTCTACCAGAAAGACTTGGGAGAATAAATAATGTAACAATTATGCATTTAATGAGAGCCCAGCAAGCAATATAATGTTCTTTGGCGTAGGCCCCGTCCATAGCTCGCAATCCGAGGCTCCGGACTCTACATTTGCTGCCTGATGAAGAAGGCAGGGGCGCAGCCGACCCCCTGAGAGGTATAAGAAGGGACCATCCTGGTGGTGGTGGGGAGGATGGAGGTGAATGGATGCGTCAGCATCTGCAAACTCATGTGTTAGTACCGGTCTTTTATACGACGAGTATTAGAACCCGATTGGATAGATGAGATGAGCATTTGCTTATAAACATATCAATGGCAAAGGTATCATTATGCTCTATTCAGCACAAACAGGGCTACCATAATATGTGAGCAAAATGTATCTGCATGTTTGTATTTTTGAGAGAATAATGTTTTTGCATGGTTATTGAAAAAAAAAAAAGTTTCTGAAATAAGGCCACAAAACACATACTATATATGTGTCCACAATACTTTTGACTAATGGATGTTTGATGACTAATGCGTTTTTGCTTCAAAGTTATGTGAAAATCATCCTGCCTGCTCATTCACATAAAACAATAGATTGATTTAAATTTTGTAAGACACTTTTTGTTTGGATATACAATATGCGTAGGGGCGTGAATGATCATGAATAATGCTGTGATTCACACCTGAGAAGACAATGACTATGTTTACATGCAGCAAATAACCCATTCAAAACCGGGATATTAGCAATAACCTGGTCACGCACGGCCATGTAAACACCGGCTAAAAACCGAATATGCTCATATTCCGGATTTTAAAAACCCGGATATGATAGCTGGGGTACCCCTTTTCTAACACAAATTTTTGGTCATTTAAATGCATATCGGCATATCCCCATAAGGATTTGTGTTCTGCGCATGTTCTATTCGCAAGAAATCTTGGTCTTTTGAGTAGAGGAACTTCTCGGCGCATACAAAAACCCGCGTGCAGTATACCGGAAGTAAACATGGCGAGACGCAGCACAGCATACTTTTGGAGCGAGGTCAGTACCAGCACCAAAGCGCAAACAAAGGCGATCGCTATCTGCCCCGAACTATTCATTATCCGCGTGCTGCTGCTGTTGTTGTTGTCTTTAGATACAGGAAGAAGAATCGGAAATGACGCATATTGCGTCTTAAGGTTGTCCGTACGTCCAGACACTAACCGTGCGTCGCCGTTAAAATCGGGATATTGCAATTCCATGTATACAGGAGTAACTCTCTCTGCTCACGCATGTAAACCGGTTATTCCTAATGTTTCAGAAACCCGAATAGTGACCTTAACCCGACCATAACCCAAATATTGGCTGCATGTAAACGTAGTCATTGAGCCGCACAATGAGCCTTTCAGGTATGTGACTGAGAGGGACCCACAAAAAAAGAATGCAAAGACAAAAAAAAAATAAAAAAAAAAATAAAAATAAAAAAATATATATATATAATCCAAACATAAATTAAAGTCAAAAGCACATTTTGAATACGCAGTCATACCAGGAAACAAATCCTGTTCAAATAGGCTATATGGGTCATTCTTGAGAATTGGTTCAAAGTTAGTGTTGGAAACATCTTAAAATTTTTTTACATTTTTCCACAAATGTTGTATGCATGCAAATTGTATAATATCCAAGATAAACATTTCTAGTTATTGTGCAGTTAATTATACTGTATTTTCAGAAAGTTTTAGATTACATCTACCTTTGTTTGTACACTGATAAAAATGATTTTGTGGTGAAGTAAATACTACAGAAAAAACAATGTAATTTACATGAAAAAGTTAGTTCAGGCAAGAATTTTAAAAAAAAAACTAAGTAAATTCTATATTAGTACTCAATTTAAGCGTGTAGAAATTAAAGCGTAAATATCAACGTTATAAAATTAAGTAAAATTACTCAACTTTTTCACTGTTTTCTAGCTGTTTTTACACTGTTGTATCACTGCTTTTGTTGTTAGGATTAGTAAAGTGCCATTTTGTGACATTTGGAGTTAATTTTCTACTCAAAATGACACATTCAAACAAAAAACGATCCATCAAATGTTACCGTCATTGTGCATTGTCTACCAAGTATTGAGCTGAAATGTAGAAATGGTGTCTCACACAATATCTATTATATTAATAACTTAGATGTTTCTAAGTGACGCATATACTTTAAAAGTGTGGATAAATTCAATGTTATATTGTTGTAGTGAAATGTATTGCAAAGGAATCTTCAAGTCTTCAACTAAATAGATATTACTCCACCTTTTATTAGCCAAGTCAAAATTACTTATTTTCTTTGTTACTTTCACTTAACTTAGTTAAGTAGAGTTTACTTAAGTCCATATGTGAAATTTACTTTAAAAATATTTGTGCAAAAACTTGCCAAAGAAAAATTAAGTAAATTTTACTTATTGTTTTTTTCAGTGTATTTTTTGCTATTTTATTAAATAGTTTTCACATGTAAATCAACAACAATTACAATTTTAACACTATTTCAAGTGCAATCTTTCTTTGTAAAAAGCATACATTTTATCATACGTATTTCAAAGTTAAGGATTCATTAGTTTGAATTGGAACACTATAATATCATCTTAGTTGATAATTCACTATACCTACTTTATTTTTGACAAAACATCCCATACTATATATTTAACATATGAGCAGAAATTGGCAAACAAAAGCTTATTTGATGTGACAGTAGTCTATTTTACTGTAAAAACTTTATAATCTATCCCAAATTAGTAACGAAATCTTGTCTAAACATTCGTATTTCGTCTGTAAAATATAGTTTTTATGATATATTAATATAGGCAGTGTTGGGAAAGTTCACTTTATACATGAACTAGTTCAAAGTTCAGTTCACACATTTTGAAATGAACTAGTTCAGTTCATAGTTCATACTTCCAAAAATGAACTAGTTCATAGTTCTTTTTTTTTCCATATGTTGCTGCGAGCTATTATTTTTCAAAATGATTGACACAGCCCATACAGAACTACAGACAGCAATCTTATTTTATCAGTTTTAACACTGAACTATGTGTCAGATTTCACCGGGTGCTTCAGTACAATGTGCCGTTTAAGGTTTGCTATGGATGTGACTGAAGTGCGTATTTTATTTTTGAAAGCAGGCGGGCAAAGTTTGCACAGAAATGTAATATTTGTTCCATCCTCACCGACCTGGTCATAAAACTCTTTTATAATTTTCATTTTTGGGTGAACTATCCCTTTAAAGTTTATGTTGCCGCTATCGCTGCACATCACAATGCAGTTGAAGGTAAGTCGCTGGGAAAGCACCACCTGATCGTAAAGTTTCTGAGGGGGGCGAGGAGACTAAATCCACCTCGCCCACTCTCTATACCCTCCTTGGATTTGTTTCTGGTCCTATCGGCACTTCAGAGACCACCCTTTGAGCCTTTGCAGTCAGCGGAGTTAAAAATTCTGTCCTGTAAAACAATACTCCTGGTTGGATTGGCCTCCATCAAGAGGGTAGGGGACCTGCATGCATTTTCGGTCGATGAATCTTGCCTATAATTCGGCCCTAACTGTCACGTGATCCTGAGACACCGGCCCGGATACGTGCCCAAGGTTCCCAACACTCCCTCCGGGAAATGATGGTTAGCCTGCAACCGCTGCCTTTGGAAGAGCCAGACGTAACGTAACGTCCCCAGGGTTGCTGACCATCGCTGTATGGCCGTCACGATCTCGGCTCCTCAGCGAAAAACAATGATTGCATACGTCCGCTTCCTGTTTATACCCGCGCTGCAGGGCGGGGCGCGTGAGGCGATTCACGCACGCCAACATTCATTGGTTC
Organism: Siphateles boraxobius; assembly: GCF_051911475.1. Lineage (NCBI taxonomy): Eukaryota > Metazoa > Chordata > Actinopteri > Cypriniformes > Leuciscidae > Siphateles > Siphateles boraxobius. Next base: position 3,616,819 of record NW_027508876.1, read on the forward strand.
ATTCTGTAGACACTGGAAGATGAAGAAGTGATCATCTTCGATCCCTGTTGTGATCCCAATGACGTCGTCATGTCGACGTTACGTCTCCCGTTCCCTCCTTCAGGGAACGAGGGTTACATTAGTAAACAAAACATTTTGTTTTACCTTCTTTATGCAGCCTAAAAATCCGTTAATGGATTTGAATTTATAGAAATGTGATTGTGCGTTATGTGTATGCTAGGTTAATAAATCCTGTCAGTCCTGCAGCACACTGTCATAGTTCCTCTGAAATCCTCCACCTCCAGCTCCACCTGCCTTGATCTGATACGAGATTTGTGTATGTCTATTTATGCAGCAGTATGTCTTACATGCTCACAGAAGCGTGTCTGTGTATCTATTAGCAGTAGCAAATCCAAACTTGCTCTACATGAGCAGCAGCAGCGTAACATCTAGTCAGTGCCATATTCATTAACATCCTACAACTATTTAGAGTTGTTGTGCACTGAAAAAATAATAAAAGTAATCAATCACACGAAATATTTGACATTGACTCAAAGTAAATCATTTCATTTAGTTTAACCTGAAAATTAAATCCATGCAACCAACTTTTAAATGTTGATCAAACTAATAATTTTAGGTTGGAACAAACTAATATGTATTGATTAAAGTTATTTAATTATTTTAGGTTGGAACAAACCCATTATTTTAAGTTAAAACAAACTAATATTTATAGGTCCGATGAATTATAGTATATGAATTAATTATTTTAGGTTGTCTCAAATCAAAAAATAACAGTTGTCATTATTTTAAACGTATAATAAATCAAATTTTAAAAAAATGCTTTTAATACATTTTGATCAATGACTTTCCTTTAGAACACTTTCCTTTAGAACACATACATATTTATTGTTCTATAAACTGACAACATTGAACATCTGTTTCAAATGTATGAAGATTAACAACACAGTCTGCTTCACACAAAAATATTTTGAGCCCACAAATTATATCACATTAGTAATAATATTAAAATAGGAATGTTTGTCCTGTCAGAGTTTATCTTTCGTACAAATCTGTGCATACGTTGAACACACTGCAATCAGTCTCTCCAGTTGTCCATATTTGTTGTGTCACATTTGTAAATGCTGCAGTGAAAAAGCAGCCTAGTAAGTGCAACCTCTTACAAAAGAATCAAAATTCTTGAAAGTAATTTCTAAACATTTCAGAACACTGCCTATTTCGGCCTTTGAGGCTGGTAGCCATCGAACTTGGGCAGCCACATTGTAAATGCTGCAGTGAAAATGCAGCCTGGTAAGTGCAACCTCTTATAAGAAGGATCCAAAGTCTTGGCTGTAAAAACACTCAAATTTAACCACAAATGGAAAATAAAATCAAGCAAGTCTGTGCAATTCAGCTCTCCCTACTCTGTGCTGTAAAGCTGGGTGGTCAGTCTAGTGACTTTTGGGGTCATCTTTTTTACATTAAGCTCCATCAGGACCTTTTGCACAAATTCAAAGGTGAACTGCAGCCAAGTGTGTATATAAGCACAAAGACCATGGCAAAAGCGGTTGCAACCGAGGGCAACTCGTTCAGGATCTCTGTTCCTTCGATGACAATTTTAATGTCTTTGGGTGGATGGAGAGGATCCTCTTTTCCGGTGATAAAGATCGTGTCTATCTTGTGATAAAGGTTGTCTGCTCCAGTTCTTCATCCTCATTTTCCTGCTTGAAAAAAATTTAAAATAAGTACGTTATAGTTTCAGAAATCTCCTGATTTCATGTTAGGTCGTAATGTGCCAAGCTCTTATACACTCTAAACTTTCAAAACTTGAATTGGCGCAAATCAAACGAATCAAATGTTTATTACAAGGGGTGTGACTAGATTAAAAGTGACGAGATTTCTTGTCTGGTTAGAAGCTGTCTCATGAGATTCACATGCTGAGATTTTTTTTCACATGCTGTCATGCGACACATCAAATTATCTCACAGAGTAAATAAAACAACTGTATAACTGATAACTGTGAAAGTCTTCTTCTGCACCATTCTGTCTTCGTCTTCACTACACTTCCCAGAATCCCTCGTGTCTTCACACCTGAACTCACTCCCTCAATTATCAGCCTGTTCATCGTCATCATCATCCATGTCACCTGTCTTCACCTTGTTATGTTTGATTTGTGCTTGTATTTAGTTTGCTTCTGTTTTGTTGGTTCTTGTAAATGTTACGCTAATGTATATGTTAATCCTGTGTTAATGTTACAGTGGTTTTTTTAAAAAAAATATAATGGTAACCTTCTGCCCATCTACCTGCCTGTACCAGTTGAGTTATTTTGTTATAGTAAATATTTGAATTGGAGCCTTTTGATTCAGCCTTCTTCTTCAACCCGCACCACCACCATGACAATAACGTGCACTCGCAGAGTGAATCAACTCTGCCCAGCTGATACAACACCAGCGTACACTGTCATCTAAAAACTGGAATGCTACCTAGCTCTGTTTGAGAGCGTGAGCTGCAGTTTATCAGAGGTGCCGAAGTTAAAGTGCGTTTGGATTTGTGGTAAGATTTCTGCCTGATTAGAAGGGTTTTCTCTAGGGCTGCACGATATTGGAAAACTGGCATTGCTATATTTTTCTATTCTGCGATATGAAAAAAAGGAACCGGAATTCATCTGCTCTTTTTGAAAAGAATTTAGCATTCTAAAATGATTGGGGTGATTTTGTAGGGGAAAATGCATGGAAAATAAAAACAAAGCTGGAGAATTAATTGTAGTCTGAAATAATTTTGAGTGCAAACCAGCCGTTCTTGAGCCTGATTGTCTCATTAGCAACAAACTGTGTAAATCTAAGAACTCTTAAATTGGAGTAAAAGTAAATCGGTGGTGAAAGTAATAGTAACTAACTACAACAACAACATAGTAACGTAAAGAGTAACATAACTTGTAATAATTAATGTAATATTATTACTTTTTTTTTAAGGAGTAACTTATTACAATTTCTGAGTTACATGCCCAACACTGACGTTATTCTCGTTATATTCAGACTTTTTTTCTGGACATGTCAGAGAACACCGATATGTGGGAGAGATTCTGAATATGCAGAATTTTTTAAACCTGTGCAGAAAACCTGCTGAAATAGGAGCTATTTAAGGCCAGGAGTTTATTACTGAATTAAAATGTATCATTAAATGTGATTGGGGCACCTTTTCACCTCAAAGAGGTTACTTCCCCAAAAACACAAAGAGGAGGCAAGACTATGTGTGCTGACCCGGCAGGAGTTGATTTACAAAAGCTGATCTATAGGAGAAACATTGAAAGCATTGTGTTGAAAGCAACACAGAAATCCTGAGAGCCTTACTGCATTATATTCTGTTATAGTGTTAGGTTTTGGATTGTCATGTTGCCACATCCATTGTGTTCCCCCCTTAAATAAAGACATTTCCGCCATAAATTGGTGCATAAAAATTCACCAGAATGCAGGAGATTAACCCTCTGGTGTTTTTGGGGTCCTTGAGATGTTATGACATGCCCTGACATTTGTGCTTTTTTCTGTTGCATATAAACATAATGGCAAAGGTGTAATTACACTCTATTTAGCACAAACAGGGCTACCATAATATGTGAGCAACATGTATGTACATGTTTGTATTTTTGAGAGAATATTGTTTATGCATGGTTATTGATAAAACTAAAAATTAAAGTTTCTGAAATAAGGCCACAAAACATACTAAATGGGTCCACAATACTTTTGACTAATGGCTGTTGTGGCCTAGAGTTTTTGCTTCAAAATGATCTGAAAATCATCCTGCCTAATTCACATAAAACAATACATTGATTTAAATATTGTAAAACACTTTTTGTTTGGAAAGGCAATATGCGTGGAGGCGTGAACGGCCCAACCCCTATCATGAATAATTCACTACTGAGAAGACAATGTCTCGCATAATCAGCCTTTCATTCAGGTCTCACACAAGAAAGAATGTGAGGGAAAAAAAAAATATACATACACACACACACTGCCGTTCAAAAGTTTGGGGTCGGTACGATTGTTAATGTTTTTAAAAGAAGTCACTTATGCTCACCAATGCTGTATCTATTTAATTAAAAATACAACAAAAAAGTAATATTGTAAAATATTATTACAATTTAAAGTAACTGTTTTCAATTTTAATATATTTTAAAATTAAAATCATAGGAATAAATTATCAGTTGAATTTTCAGCATCATTACTCAAGTCTTCAGTGTCACATGATCCTTCAGAAATCATTCTAATATGCTGATTGTTACGTCCCTGTGGTTGTGGGTGGATGTTTCTTTTCTCTATCTCTCTCTCATATTCTTAGGCTCGCTCCACTGCTGATGTGCAGTTGGCTGAGTTATTTTTTTGTTTTTTTTACACTTTATTCAATAACAAAACATACAATAATTAAAAAAATAATACAACATAAAGATACCGATATTAACAATAATACAGGAAAAAAAGAAAAAATATATAATGATTATATAAAATATGTATATACATATTTTTTATATAAATATAACCTATAGATACCGATATTAACAATAATACAAGGGAAAAAAAAGGAACAATACAACATAAATACGAACAACTATATACATAGGGGTATTGAAATCAAATCCATTTCTTTAATTACAAAATAATACAAAGGCCTTTAAAAAGGATAACATTTCAAGGCTTTACAACAGTCTATAGTCTTTTTTGGCTTGGTGTTCCTTACACCCTCCAATGTTTTAAGGCACTGACAAATCTCAAATTTAAATTGTATAAAACTAGGTGCAGTTTTTGCCCATCTACATTTATGAATGTGATATTTATCTACATTAATAAACTAATTACGGACAAAACCAATTTTCTTTTCTAGAGGCTTATCATAAAAAAATATTATATCATTATCCTCCCAAATAATGTCAATTCCAGAAATCTCCTTAAAGATCTTAAAGTCACACCAAAACAGTGGCGGTTCTAGACCATTTCAACTGGGGGGGCCAAGCTGGGGCCAGTTGTACTGTTAGAGGGGCCAGTTACATTTAGACCTTATTGTTGTCATATCATTTTCTGCACTGCACTGCAGGCATTAACAGGCAAAATACCATGTTTATAATCATTCAACAATGTATTTGCATTTCCATTATATTTTTACATTTGCATTACATATTCAGTATTAGTCAGAGTAACTGTAATTGACATGATGTCCTTCTTTCTCTTCATTTTGGTGAGAACTATAGAGCAAAAGCAATGGGGACCAAGAAGCGTATTAATTAATTTACTGAAAATAACTGACTTGCTAGGTAACTATGTCTAACCGTTTACAGGGTTCCTGCACACTTTTTAAAGTCAAATTTAAGGCTTTTTAAGACCTGAAGAAATCAAAATTCATACCGTACATTAGGGGTTTGCAATATCGACAAAAATATATCTCAATATTTTCAATGTTTTGTTGATAATTAGATGATATTTTACTGATTGTGTTTTTGTGCTGGTGACATGGCTGGTTTAGGCCTGTTGTTGATAGCAGACTCACAAAGATATTCATATTTTTTAATATTCTATGCAGTGGTCAGTTAACAGCAGGGACCGAAATTAATTTTTTAATTTTTTATTAATTTAATTTGCCACCTTAAATTGATTTCCAGGGGCATTTTCACCTATATATGGAGATTCTTTCTAAACTTATTTAGAGTTATGAATCACCTTTTATGTCAAATACTAACATTCAAATTATACAGTAATTATACTTATTTATACAATAATACTTAATTATACAATAATTATACAGTACCACTGTTACCAGTCAAATTAAATAATTTAATCAAAATCCATCTTTGCAGTGCAGTCTAGAGGTGACACAGAAATGGGATTAATATATTTACACTCCATTTATAATTGCATAAATAAAGCTATGAGATTTTTTTTAAAATCAATATTTAAATATGAAATGATTTCTAATTGTAATTTTCTAATTAAAGGGTACTTTAAATATAAAACTAAAACCGCCAGTAGGCGGCGGCAAGTCACTGTCTTAAGCGAGTTGAGGGAGTCATTCATTCAACGGATTTGTTCAAACGGCTGATTCATTCGGGAAAGGAGCAAGTGATTCCTTCAAAATGCGGATTTCAGTCAATAAATCATCGCTGTCTGTTGCATTGAGACTCTGCTACGGTTTCATTTTGAAATTCTAGTCGGCGAAATAAAGGGAAAACAAACAATATTGACAATATTGTGTCTAAAAAGTAACGCCCAATGTTCACTTATGGTTAATTTAACTGTTGTATAACATCAATATCACAGTTGCAATTGTGCACGGGAAAACGGCCCTCTTGCTGATCTGATATTCTAATATAAGAACATAATATGATATAAATATAAGACATAAACTAATTTGGGGACATAGCCTACCTATGAACCGCACACAGCAGTGAAAGGACGATAGACAAATGCGATGTCAGCTCACAGTGCCTCGTATACAGTTAAAACATTGATTACAATATCATAATAGACAATACACATCGCACACCCGATACGCACATAAAGAATGAACTTGCAACTGAACTGACATTTACCAGCTTTCTCCTCTCTCGCGTGCAGGAGACAGACGTTATCCTGCCGCGATTCCCGCGAATGTGATGCGAATTGTCACGTGAACAAGCAAATCATCAAAGATAGAATAATAAAAAAAATAATACGCATACAACGAACAACGATAGCAAAAAAAACAGTTTTGTAAAAATTATTTCACACTCCACATTTAGGGGGGCCACAAGGGGGGCCAAGCTTGTTGTCACAGGGGCACGGGCCCCCCCGGCCCCCCCTCTAGAACCGCCACTGCACCAAAACAATTTAGTACAAATACAATTTAAAATAAGATGAGTCTCGTCATTTAAATTACAAAATAGACATTTCAAGTCTATCTTAAATCTTTTTATGACCTCATTAACTGGATAAATACCATGAATAATTTTAAATGAAACCTCATGAATCTTATTAATGACACAGTATTTCCTGGAAACCATAAAAACCTTCAAATCAACAGCATTAGCAGAGCGCAACAACTGAAGAAGACCAGAAGGTATTGCATCAAAAACCACTGCATAATCCTTTGCAGATGTCGGCAGTATGAATTTATCCAGAAATTCTCCATATAAAAGCAAGTGACCATGACGAAGCAACTCTGTCACTAATAAAATATTGTTTCTAAACCAATATTTGGTTAAAAATTTGATTTGGAATATAATACCACAATTTGTTATTAGATTTGATACAATTCTGAATCCATTTTATTTTAAAGACAGTATTAGAAACTTCAAAGTCAATGGCATTTAAACCACCTTGATGAAATAAATTGCCTAATATACCTCTATTTAAGTAATGTGATCTATTCTTCCAAATAAAATTGTACATTTTCGTATTAACTTGCCTAATAATTGAGTTTGGTGCATCTAAAACCATTGCTGTATAAGATAATCTAGACAACCCTTCAGCCTTTGACAGCAATATTCTACCGGTCAAAGATAAATCTCTCATTAACCACATATTAAATTTCTTTTGCACTTTATCAATTAATGGAGGATAATTTGTCAACTCTTTCCTTTTGATTTTTACATATTTTGTTCCCCAAATAAGAGACTTGGTTTTTAACTGGTATTCCACACAATTCCACCACACCATCAGGCATGTCTTTCAAAGGGAACAATTCACATTTATTGCAGTTGGCTGAGAGAGCTGTCCATCAATGGTGTGACGTCACCTCCCCCGCAGCCAATCCAGTTTCCCGCCAGCATTTTAAAAGGACGCTGAAAGAAAAGGCAGAGCAGCTTGTTTTCTTGTCGCTCTGTTTTTTGCTGCCTTGTACGCTCCTTATGTTTGTTTTTTTTGTTACCTTTATCTTGTTTTCTTTCTGCCCTTTTTTATGGCGTGGTTTGAGCATACAAAGAGTAATGTGGACAGGTAAAAATGTCACGTGACTTACATAAAACAACCCCTAGAAAACTCGATGTATAGAGACACCAGGGTAGGGTTGCACCAGCCGTTCGTAAGTTCTTTCTTAAATTGGAATGTAAAGTCCACACTAGAGGCTTAGTAACTACTAGCTAGTTTGTAACTAACACTGTACTATATTCCGTTGCACCATTTGTTCGTAAGGCAGAACGTAGCTAGTAGGTCGTAAGCTCTCCGTAAAGTAATGCGTAGTCGCATATTATGACGTTTAGCCTCGATGAACCAGTAGCAGCCTTAAAATACGTGAGAAGAAGTTGTGTTGAATTGCCGTGAATTTCAGTTTATCCTTCATTCTAACAACTTTTACCTCAGGTTACTAACGATAAAAATAAGTTTCCATTAAATACGATACTTGATCATAACTTAAGTGTTTTTATATGTAAATAACATTCAGAAACTGTATTTGAAATGAAATGAGCATCAATAAATAAATATTGATACGAAAAAACATAAGATATTAGTACGTTTATGGATTATGACTGATATTTGACATGCACAACATGGACCGATGCACACAGCGGCGCTGTTTAGGACGTACGGGTTGGTGTTAAAGAGCCGCTAACAAAGTTATCTTTTCACATAATGTTCTCTCTCTTAAAATGTAAGCGAGTGTAAATGTCAGCATTATCATATATGTCTAAAGAATTGAAGTCTGTCAGGTAAAAGAAGAGCTTATTGATGCAGTTTAGTCTGTCTGCTATTTTATTCCAACCGTTACTCCTGATCGGAGGCTGCCGTAAATATTTAGTTGGAACGTAGAGTTAAGTTTAAACTAAGTTTAATGGTGCAACGTAAAAATATTTAGTAGTTCGTAAGTTGTAACTTAGTTCCCATTTACGTCAAAACTAGGCTAAGTTGTAACTTACGCACAGCTGGTGCAACCGGCCCCAGGTAAGCAAGTGAATGCCACCCTTTGTTTGTTTTTGTTTTTTAGTCAGAGTAATTTAGTGAGGGCGTTTGACGCTGAAGATGTTTTTCTTTTCTTTTCTTTTGTTTATTAGTTAGATTAGAGGTTTGACCGCGAGTTAGACTGGGTTTTGTTCTTTTTATTTCTTTGGCTTCACAAGTTACGTCCCATTTCCTCCTGGATTATCTAGTTATCTGACATCTTTTGATATGTAAATATTTTGTTTATTTTTCCTATGTTTATATTCACTACTATTATTATTCTTGTGCATTTTGTCGTATAATTATTTCACTTCTGTTAAAATAAATTATCTTTCTTTCGTAGTAGTTTGTTTCGTGTTGTCTCTTGCCCCTCTTAATCACACACAGTTTTGTCACAACCTCAATGTTGCCACTTTTTGACCCTAGGTCATAGAGCGCGTAACTCTGATGCTCAAGAAACATTTCTCATTATTATCAATGTTTAAAACAGTTATTTACATTATTTCAGGATTCTTTGATAAATAGAAAGTTTAAAAGAACAGAATTTATCTGAAATGGAATCTTTTGTAACATTAAACACTACCGTTCAAAACTTTGGGGTCAGTAAGTATTTTTATTTTATTTTTTGGGGGGGGAATACAATAAATCAATACTTTTATTCAAGGAGGAATTAAATTGATCAAAAGTGACAGTAAAGACATTTATAATGTTTCAAAAGATTATATTTCAAATAAATGCTGTTTTTAACTTTCTGTTCATCAAATAATCCTAAAAAAATGGTACACTGTTTTCAACATTGATCATAATCATAAATGTTTCTTGAGCATCAAATCCTCATATTAGAATGATTTCTGAAGGATCATGTGACTGAAGACTGGAGTAACGATGCTGAAAATTCAGCTTTGATCACAGGAATAAATAATATTTTAAAATATATTAAAATCGAAAACAGTTATTTTAAATTGTAATAGTATATCGCTATATTACTGTTTTTTGTTGTTGTATTTTTAATTAAATACAGCATTGGTGAGCATAAGTGACTCCTTTTAAAAACATTAAAAATCGTACCGACCCAAACTTTTGAAAGGCAGTGTGTATATATATATATATATATATATATATATATATATATATGAAAGTCAAAAGCACATTTTTAGTACATAGTCATTCCTGGAGACAAATCCTGTTCAAATAGGCTATATGGGCCATTCTACAGAATTTGTTCAAAGTTAGAGTTGGAAACATCTTGAAAAGAAAATTGTCTTTTCCCATACATTTTTTTATAAAGTATTCTTTTTAAAAGTAGGCCAATCAATTTTATCATACATATTTTATTAAAGTTAAGGATTCATTAGTTTGATATAGCTTACATTGGAACAAACACTATAATAACATCTTAGTTGATGAGTTTATTTTTGACAGAACATATCCTACTATATATTTAACATGACCAGAAACTGGATAACAAAAGCTTATTTGATATTTTAGAATAAAAACTTTATAATCTATCCAAAACTACGAAATGTTGTCTTTCATATTTCATCTGTAACATAGTAGGCTAAACAAACAACAGTGCCCATCTGTGCCATTAATTCACACACAGAAACGTGATTCAAATTTAAACAGTCTTTTGACGTTTACAGACACTATTCCAAAACGCGATTAGAACAAAGCACAAGAATAAAAAACTTAGGCAACTCACAATTCTCGTCTAGATCCATGGCTCCTCAAAATGAAAATAAACCAGCACATGTTCTGAGGTAAATGTCCCAGGATTATTCCACAGTCACAACCTCGCAAGACAAAATAGTACATTAATCTGGGGCCGGTTGCACCAGCTGTGCGTAAGTTACAATTTAGCCTAGTTTTGACGTAAATGGGAACTAAGTTACAACTTACGAACTACTATATATTTTTATGTTGCACCATTAAACTTAGTTTAAACTTAACTCTACGTTCCAACTAAATATTTACGGCAGCCTCCGATCAGGAGTAACGGTTGGAATAAAATATCAGACAGACTAAACTGCATCAATAAGCTCTTCTTTTACCTGACAGACTTCAATTCTTTAGACATATATGATAATGCTGACATTTACACTCGCTTACATTTTAAGAGAGAGAACATTATGTGAAAAGATAACTTTGTTAGCGGCTCTTTAACACTAGGGCTGCAACTAACGATTATTTTGATAATCGATTAATCGGACGATTATTTTTTCGATTAATCGAGTAATCGGATAGAAATTAAATTAGATTTTTTTTATTATAACTAAATAAAACCGTAAATCAGGGTATTTATGTGTAAAAGTGTACTTTAAAAAGTGCAAAAGCCACACATTGAGTTTTACTAATATCAATATTTGCATTGTTTTTAATGATAATTGCTGATGGCAAGTTGACAAACATGATTATTGTTAAAAAAAATGATATCCAACATATTATGTTTTAACAATTTTTGTTAAAACAAATTTACACAGACATGTTGTTCAGATGTGAATATCTGAACTAAAAACAAACTAAAAACATCTAAAATATATAATTCATTTAATTTTTATTTAAAATTAATTATATATAAGGATAAAGAATATAATATATATTATATATAATATATAAAAGAATAATATAAGGATAATTTGATTAAATAAATATAGAAAGACTGAAAGCAATTGTGTGAATGTAGAGCCGCAGTAGATCGCGTTTGAAAAACAATTAAAACTTAGTAGACAAATGCTATAAAAAGAGAACGGAATGGAGGTAACGTTACCCAGCAAGCTAACAGGCTTGAGTAAAGGACAGGAGAAATTATGCATTAGTGCACAAGCATTCGCTGAAAACCACTGAGTACAGTGACTAAAAAACAATATTTTACTGCTGCTGTTATTAACTGCCTTTATATTTAGTGCTTCGCTTTGTAAAGACCGTTTTAATTTAACCTATTTCTGCGGTAGCGCTATTTTAATCCATCACTTACGTTGCGAGCGAACTGATTGCGCAACCTGATGCTCGAGACAAAATACAGACATCCCAAGATCCCGGAAGTCCCGGGAGTCTCCCGCATATTGATTGCGGCTCCCTGATGCCCGCGAATTAGTTCAAACTCCCGAAATCTAGAGCGCGCAAGCAAGAGCGCGCATGCGAGACATAAGAGACTGCTCCAAACCGTGTAGCGCGCGCGCTCGGCAGAGCGCCTGAGGGAGAGAGACCTTGCGTGTGTGTGCGTACCAGTAAACGCTCCCCGTGACGTAAGCAGACCAACTAATCGATAATGACATTCGTTGACAACGATTTTCATAATCGATTATAATCGATTTTATCGATTAGTTGTTGCAGCCCTATTTAACACCAACCCGTCCTAAACAGCGCCGCTGTGTGCATCGGTCCATGTTGTGAACGTCAAATATCAGTCATAATCCATAAACGTACTAATATCTTATGTTTTTTGTATCAATATTTATTTATTGATGCTTATTTCATTTCAAATACAGTTTCTGAATGTTTATTTTTACCGTTAGTAACGTGAGGTAAAAGTTGTTAGAATGAAGGATAAACTGAAATTCACGGCAATTCAACACAACTTCTTCTCACATATTTGAAGGCTGCTACTGGTTCATCGAGGCTAAACGTCATAATATGCGACTACGCATTACTTTACGGAGAGCTTACGACCTACTAGCTACGTTCTGCCTTACGAACAAATGGTGCAACGGAATATAGTACAGAGTTAGTTACAAACTAGCTAGTAGTTACTAAGCCTCTAGTGTGGACTTTACATTCCAATTTAAGAAAGAACTTACGAACGGCTGGTGCAACCCTACCCTGATGATTAAATTTGTTGTGTTATCGCGTTTATGAGGGGCGTTGACACGTTTGCATGTGTTGCTTCAGATCATTTGCGTCTGAATAGCGCGCGCTCTCCGTGGGTGTGTCACATTAGCAGAATAATGAGCTGGGAGAACGATAATGAGATCGGCTGACACCTCTCTTTTTATAGATTACATAAACGGAGAATGTTTATTTTAGTTTTGAATTATATATTTTAAAAGTACAAACTTAAATGATTATAAAGATATATTGCACATGCTTGGGTGCTTAGAGACGTGCTCCAGAAAAAAGGTTAACGGAGATGGAGAGACAGAAAGCACACCCTGTTTATTTTCTTTATTTTACAAAAGCACAATGTTTTATTTCGATTGTAAGTGGACACATAAAAAAATGTCTATTTTTTAATTTCTTAAGTCTGTATGACCAAAAATGACTTTTTAAGTCATTTTAAGTCTATTTTCCTGCGATCGTCCAAACTAATCCTGTAAACGCAGTGCATGAAGACGCACTTTTTTGAAACCTGGTCCCAGGGTGAAAAAACTCTAAAACGGCTCCCTTTTGGTTTCGTTTGGATGGCAAAGTGTGTATCGCTGATGTCATCGCCACACCCCTCATCCTCTTAGCCCCATGCTTACCCCACACTAGCGTTAACGTTAGCTGTTTATAAAGTGGAAGTAGACAACTTAACTAGCTAGCTAATCTGTCTGCTTATCTCCATCTGTACTCTTTACTTCCATATTGCACTCAATCTGGACTGTTTACCTCCATCTGCACTCCATTTGCACTGTTTACTGTTTTGCACTGTTTACTCTGGCTACTGTGTTATAAGTTAATTTTATTTTAATATAGATTTTATGCATGTTTAATGCATGTATGTTTTTATCTATCTTATCTATCTTATCAACTCCTTGAACGGATTATAGTAAATTTTAGCAAGGCTTATTGTAGAAATGCTACCACAAGAAAAACGTATAGCTATCTAGATGATCAAAAAGACATTGGATCATTGATGTTAGTTTGACTGCCGATGTTAGCTAGCAGAGCTAACGTTAGTGCGCTGATGGCAGACAGAATTGCAAAATAAAAAGCCATCCAACAGCACATTATACAATGTAAACAAAGACACGTTTTCTTGTGGCGGCCTTTATAAAATGAGCAGTGGTGAAAGTCTAGTCATGTTATGAACAGAAGTGGAAGTGACTGAAGACTTTTTTTTTCTTCTCTGTTTTTGGTTAATTTCTGTATCAGAAAGAGCGTTACATATAGGTCTGGAATATGAAGTAGCATGTGCATATAGGTGTTAAGTCATTTGCAAATGGATTCGTTTGGACGCACTTTTTTTTTTTACACTGTTCCAGGGAAGACAGGGGAAAAAAAGATAGTTTTGTTACGTCTGGACGTGGTCTAAGTGTTTACTGCTAATTCAATCATAATTCAGCATCAAAGATTTCTTATAAATAGTGTTAAAATCTCGTCTTGTGAGTTGAGTTTCTCGTCACACCCCTATTAATTAAATATGGCTAGGCAAACCTAGACTATGACCATGTTAGTCCGTAGGTGTGCGAGCAAGTGAGAGAGATGCCCTTACCTGGTATTTTTTGATAAGGTGCTCAACTGGTTCGCCAAGGTAGATCATCAGAGATTTGAGGATGCATTCTCTTCTAATGGTGATGTCCACAGTCCGAGTAAGAACAGTTACTATGAATTAAAATTAAACATTTACATCTCATTAAACGACAAATGAAACCCAATGTACTATTTAAATTGATTGCTGGACATCGTAATATTTTTTTAAATGCATCTGATTTATGATTTAGCGTTGTGATAGCAATGTCCCACCCAATTTTTAAAACAAAGTGGCCCCTTATTTTGCCTCCGTTTCATGAACTGGCCCCAATTCCAAATTAATTGAATATCCCTACCTTATGCTATTGACAGCAGAAGTAACCATCAGTCAAGTTTGCAGCTTGAACCTGGGGATTAACTACCACATTTCAAGTGTACAAAAAAACAAAAACAAAAAAACCTAGCATTAGTTACCCCCCTTCATGACATTCTAGCTAGCATTTCATGGTTGGTACTAATTTACGTTACTAAAATACTAAAAACGTTAACGGACAAAGACAAAGTTATTGTTTTTACGTTACCAGTAACAATGTTGCTCGTAGTTCTTCTATGTCGCAGCCTGGCTAGAGGGGTCTGTTGAAGTGTACCGTCACGACCGCCGCTCAACAGATTGTGTGTGTGTTCTACACGGACAGTTCAACTGTGACGGACGTTTTTTTTTTTAATCCTTTATTTAAACAGGTCAGGTCAGAGAGCGGGAACTCCAACTCAACAATGCGCATGTGCAAATCATGCTTAATCTAATATAAATGCTCTGATCAAATGAATAAATTCAGTTTAATGTCCCGTTGGCAATTTGTATTATATCCATGTAAAAAAATTGATTCAACCATAAATATAAACTTAAACGAACAACAGCAATGTTTGACTTTTTTCAGTGTGTATGTTTTTTAGCAGAACAAAATTCTGGTTCATACAGGTTTGGAAAAACTTGAGGGTGAGTACATGATAACAGAATTTTCATTTTTGGGTTACCTATCCCTTTAAGGACGTTTTGTTTCTGTATTCCTTTTTAGGATGTAGCCTAGTCAACTGCCATAACCTTCATACTACCATGACCCCCTTTCTCTCAGCAGATTGGTATTCACTTTGTTCTCAATTTGATTTTTCACAAACACTCACTGTCCACAGTGAACACAGAAAGCGATAATAAGGAAGGGAAATAACAGCTTTTCTATAATTAAACATCAAGGCTGTGGAAAAGTGGCATGATAATCCTTGTGACCCGGCGGTTCTACTGCTCCAAAATCATTTACGCTTTCATTAAAGAGATTAGTCGGGCATAACTGATTTATTTATGGTGCAAAAAAACTCGGGGGGAAAACCTGTGACAGCTGTGGCCCTTTTCTCCTGACCTGTGATAAATTAGAGATCTGTAAGAGGGCAAAAACAGCCAGTACTGTATGTAGGCTGCATATATTTTATAAAAAACCTATGAAAAAGTGATCACATTTCAACTAATGAAATTAGTACCACTAGGTTTTGTGTATTATGACATAATTTTCATTACAATCAAGCCATTTTTTCTCCTCAAATCATCTTTATTGTAAAGTGTCCAGATGTTGTACTATGCATGTATAATATATGCATTTAGTCAGTCCAGTGTGTTTCCCTGCCTTTAATCCTGCATACGACACACGGTTTGGAAGATGGATGGATGGATGGATGCATATGGACATTTCAGTTTTAATGAGTTTCAATCATAGACTATTGTCAAGTTTTTTAGAGCTTAAGAATAGTTTTAGAATAGAATAGCTATATATTAGCTAGAATAGCGAAGATTTTCTTTTTTTGCTTATTGGTTGATTGAAAAAGGTAATTGAAGAGGTCATTTGTAAGAGCATGGGATATTTACAGCCCAACAAACTTTAACGGAAGTAAAAATTAAATTGAAATCTAAATGCAGAAGTTCTGTGAGCAAAGTTGGAATAGAGTTTTTCAGATCACTGAAAATTAAATATTTGGAGAAGTTTTTTTGTTTGTTTTTTAGGTTGAAGATGATTGTGCTTTGACTTAAAATTCTTCAATTCTTAAGACTCACAAAGGCAATGTTCATGTAAGTCTAAAATCAATACCATAATCTATTACCTCAAATTATCCTTTTGTCCTGATAAAATGGGATTTTTTTTAAAAAAGCCCATTTTTGTTCCTTAATCAATAAACCTATTCAAAAGTCACACAATAAACCTATTCAAAAGTCACACAATAAGCAGTGTGCTTTGCACTTGCACAGGTTTGAAATAACTATAATCACATACATTTCACATATTCACAACAATTTATAGTTCTACATATTCCAACCTATTAATGGACGTTGTCTCATTTTCTCATTTATAGAATTCATGTAATTTTTTTTTTTTTATCTCATTTTCTCATTTATAGAATTCATGTGTTTTTCTCTTTTACTCTGGATGTATCTCTTTTGTGTTCAGAATTTCTCACCTGATAAGACAACTTGGAGTATTTGGTGATGTGAAGAAAATCACAAGAAAATGCGACCGCACCAATGAGATTAAATAAAGAGCAAAAGGAAACTTTTTCTTAAAGACCCTTTGACATCACTTAAAGAGAGTTGTATTCCTTGTATTGATCAGTTAAGTCTATAATACTTTGTGAAAGCAATCTATTAGCATTCCCATTCATCTCATTTGCAGTTGCTCACTGCCCCATGCCCTTGCCAAACAGCCAAACTTTGACCCCTTTGGTATTGATGTATTCCTTATGAAACATTAAAATGACCTATTATGTTTTTTTTTTGCCATTTCAACTTTCTTTAGTTGTAAAAGTTGCGGTTTGACCATTAAAAAGTCTGCATAGTTACAAAGCATTCCAAAGGGAGTTATTCTCTATATCAGTACGCACTGTTTTTGAACTGAACTCCCTGAAATGCCTCAATTGTAGTCTTTCTAGCGGAAACGTACACATCACAATATTCCTCATTTAAATAATTCCTGCCCAAGGAATACACAGAAACAAGGATGAGGCTTTGTTGAGTTGAGGTGTGTTAGTAGTGTGTTGAAACACGCTATTATAATAAGGGGCGTTACATCTCTGAAACACGCTCGAAGTGGTTGGCCAATCACAACACACTGGTCCAGCCGACCAATCAGAGCACATTGTGCTTTTTGGAAGGAGGGGCTTCGTAAACAGAAAGTTGCTGTATCCCATCTGTTCAAGAGAACATAATCGTCGCTTACTTGGAAATTGGTGCAAGATATCTGTACTAAAAAGGGAAGTTGCTGTATTTCGGGAAGCCACTGTGGCTTTTTTGCATCCATCATAAATTACTAAATGAGCACGCAAATGAAACGCAATAAACATTGTCAAGTTATCTTGCATGCGGATGCCTGGTGTTTGGAAACGCAATCATATGAGATGCTTCTGGGAGGGAATTAAACCAAATCAATTTGATGACTGACTTTGGCTCAGGCATTTCAGAATGACCAAACCAACATTTGAGATGCTGTGCAATGAAATTGATCTGCTGGTTAGTCCCATTATCCAATCACATCCAAAGGGATTTATTCAGTGTGTATCCATCGTTATTTATGCACATGCTTTCTTATTGTGTAAAAAAATAACCACTTCAATTGAGCACGTAAGCTTTTT
Source organism: Siphateles boraxobius (assembly GCF_051911475.1). Classification (NCBI taxonomy): domain Eukaryota; kingdom Metazoa; phylum Chordata; class Actinopteri; order Cypriniformes; family Leuciscidae; genus Siphateles; species Siphateles boraxobius. The sequence goes on from NW_027508876.1 coordinate 3,634,752, forward strand.
TATGTGCATTTTTTTTTTTTTTTTTTTTTACAAATTGTGTGCATCTTGGCGTTCCCATCCAGCGTTTTTTTTTTTAATGCGATATCCCAAAATGTGCATAAAAATAGATGAAAACGTAGCTAATGTAAAATATGTGAAAAATAATGTGTCTGTTCTAATATACCCTTAAAACTAAATAAAAACTTTGTAAAAGGGCATATGTCTTTAAATTTAAGTGAGATATATCTGGGGAGTCATCTTTTTTTGAAACAGCCAATATACTTACGTGTTATCTGACCAAAGTTGAGTCATACAGTATTTTTTTTCCAAACAAGAATAACAGAATGTGAATATCTGCTATAGTTAATTTTAATACAATTTTAATTAATTATATATATAATATCAAATAAAAACAAATAAAATATATACATTTTGAAGGGGGAACATTTAAAATAAGAACACTAATATTCTCTCAGCGGCGCAACTTTCCTCTGGGTATTTCTCATGCACAGGTATGTGTCATTTGTGGTGAATTACTCTTGAAAAAAAGCTATTGAATTGATTTTAACAGTGACATATGAATGATTATATATAATAGCAACCAAAAGTGAATACTTCATTTTCAACACCAACACTGCATCCCTCAGGTGAGCTTAAAGGAAAAATCAACTCACTGTGACCGTCTGCCTCAGGTGCAGTTGTAGTCTAAAGTGAATAATTGTGAAATGAATTGGGAACGCAAGAGCGTGTAAATTGGTTTTAAGCTGTCGGCTCCCTCTCTCACACATTGCAGGTCCAGGTTGACTTGTCTCTTGGACCCTGTCCACTGTCTCATTTCTTACTCGTCAGGTGTTGAGCTTGAAGGTGAAGAGTGTATGTGTGTGCGTGTGTGCGTGATGAAGTGTTCTGTGCAAGACTGAGCATGTGGTTGGTTTATTCAAGCCTGACTGGTTTACATGGTGAAAAAAGTCCATAAATAATGAGAATCGATTTACTTCAAATCTTATGTGCTCTGGCTTACAAGAGAAACTCTCATAGGACCACTCCTTTGCCCAATCAAGTCTCAAGGTTTTTTGTTCCAGCAAGAAAAGTAAATAATAAGCATTTGATACATATGGAAATGCTCGACCGTGGAGAGTGGAAAGGATGATTTTGATACATTTTTACAAATACCTTGATGCACAAATCTCATATTTTGAATATTAGACATGTTAGATAAATTATTTAAAATAAATTAATATATCTTGAAAACTGTCCTTTAATTTTTTTTGACTATATCCACTTTAATCACACAACATCAACAGTTGTTGATTAAATCAAATTAATACATTTTAATGTAACACAAAGTTAGGGTTACATTTTAAAATATTTGTTGATCCGTGCTTGCAAAATGAGTTCCCTTTCGAGAGGTCTCTCCTATTGCGTAAGTAGCTTACGCTATGGGAAAACTCCTTTTCTCGAGAATATTGAAGTCTTTATGTAAAACGCATTGCAGCTGCACAGCTGACAGCAATGAACGAAGGAAGCTCGGTCATTGGCTGTGCTGCGGCAACTTGCTCGAACCAATGACGGGGGGATCTCTGAATGCGCGACCAATGAGCGCGCTTCGCGCCCGCGCGCGTCAGAGCCCGCCAAGATGGGCGTGGTCAAGAGCTATTTATTGGGCGCCCCGTCATGAGAGTTCTTTAGATTTAATCTCCTTCAGCGAACACCTTCTTCGCTGGATCCTCCGGATTATTGAAGCTTTCGCCGCTGTCGAAAAGCATACCAGCGGGATTGCTACGAGGACGTCGGCACCTTCAGCCGCCTACGAACGCCATCCTACTGAGCCATCCGGCGTGCCACACACGCAAGTATCTTTACATCTGTTCGCCCCGCGACACTTGTAAAAGAGCAATTTTCTGAGGCGTTGTTTCAAATGCCTTCCTGCGCGTCGTGCAGAGACCTTCTCCCGGACGGGGATCGTCACATCATCTGCGCTCGCTGCCTGGGCCGGGACCACGCAGAAGCTGCTTTGACCAAGGGCGGATGCCCGGAATGTGATGACCTGGGTCTCTCCGCACTGCGGGCTCGCCTCGCCGCTTTCGCCGTGAGCGAGCCCATCGCCGCCACCCCTCTGTTTGAGCCGCGCACTAAGAAAAAGCGCCGCTCACAGAGGCTTCCTGAACCTGAGCTCAGTGACGTCACGCCGAGCCAGTCTCCGCGTGCTTCACCGCCGCTCTTGCCTTCCCCACCGCCGGTTCAGTTCACCCAGCCGGACCCACACCCCTCTAGCAGAGCGGTGGGCCTTGTGACTTTCGGCGCGTCCGAGGACGATGGGGGAATGGATGACAGCTTGTCCATCGACGCTGCATCGGACGACTGGCCGGGCTCCACTCTTGACCCCGCCCTGTCGACGCTAGCTAGCACGAGCGGGGGCTCCACCATGGATACCGAGATTATCCGTGTCCTCTCTAAGGCCGTGGAAGACCTCGGGCTCGATTGGTCTTCTCCCGAAGAACCAACCCGGAGCCGACTGGATGAGTGGTTTCTGCAGGGGCGCCAGCAGGCCCCTCGGCAAATGCCTTCTCCCTTCTTCCCGGAAGTTCACAATGAACTCACCAAGTCGTGGAAAGCCCCCCACTCTGCGCGCCTAAAGCCTTCTTTTTCTTCTTCGCTTTCCTCTGTGGACGGCGCGAAGCAAAGAGGCTACGAGGGAACACCGCCCCCTCGAGGAGGTCGTGGCCAATCATCTCTGCCCGACCTCCACCACCGGATGGAAAGCCAAAGCTTCCCACCCCTCGAAGCCCTGCCGCACTACTACTGCTCTCGCCGGTCGCGCCTACGCCGCCGTAGGCCAAGCTGCATCAGCGCTTCACTCAATGGCGGTACTTCAAGTGTTCCAAGCCAAGCTTCTCCGCTCTATGGACGAGTCTGGCCCCGAACCCGAAGCCTTCAGGGACCTACGCAGCGCAACTGATATAGCTCTGCGAGCCACGAAGGCCACCGCCCAGTCTATTTGCCGTGCCATGGCTAACTTGACTGTTCTCGAGCGCCATCTGTGGTTAACTCTGACGGAGATGAAGGGTTAGGCACCATTTCTCGGGATAAGGCGCCATTTCTCGACGCGCCTATCTCCACCAGCGGGCTGCTTGGACCGGCGGTTAAGGGTTTCGCCGAACGCTTCACTGAGGCCCAGAACGCTTCACAAGCTATGCGCCATTTCCTGCCCAAGCGCTCCAGCTCATCGCAGAGCAGACAGACCGCCACAGCCACAGCGGGCTAGAACAGCTCCCACTGCCTCTCAGCCCGCGCCTCCAGGCTGACGCTACAGCCGCCAAATTCATTCCCAGCTCAGGCTGCGCGCCCCATGAATGTAGATCACGTGCCTACGGTCATGTACGCACCACTACACACAAGCACTGTTCACACAGTTATAAATTCACCCCCAGTAAAAGCGGGAAACATTATAAAAGTGACGAGTGTGCCTACCACTGTTTATGCACCCCCACTTATAAACACTGTCCTTACAGTGTCAAACACAACCCCAGCTCAGGCTGCGAGTTTTACAGACACAGCGCGCGCTGTTGTAATCACACACGCGCCCATTCACTCAGCTGCTCAGCGCGCGCCCGCGCCTCTGAGAGCTACGAGCTCAGGCGATCCGCTGGCCGGGTCCCTACGTCACAGCGGCCCGCCCCTAGCCTGTATTCAGCCCATATCTGTACACGCAGCGGCATGGGAAAACATTCCAGATATGCCGAAATGGGTATTGAATATAGTAAAGCACGGATACTCGCTCCAGTTCGCACGCAGACCACCACGTTTTACGACTGTGGTCGAGACGAAAGTGAGAAAGGAGTGTTCACATGTTCTACGCACCGAGGTGCGCAAACTAATAGAAAAGGGCGCTGTGGAAACTGTTCCCCCCTCTATGAGCGAGGAAGGTTTGTACAGCCGCTATTTTCTCGTCCCGAAAAAGGATGGCGGTCTCCGCCCCATCCTAGATCTCAGACACCTGAACAAAGAACAATGATTCGCTCGTTCAGAATGTTAACAACCAAGCATATCCTCGCGCAAGTACGCCCAGGAGATTGGTTTCTCTCAGTGGATCTGAAAGATGCTTACTTTCACATTCCAATAGCGCCTCATCACAGGCCGTTTCTGAGATTCGCTTTCGAGGGACAGTCTTACCGGTACACAGCACTTCCGTTCGGCCTGTCCCTGGCTCCCCGTACATTCCCGAAATGTATGGATGCACCACTTTCCCCCTTGAGACGAAGGGGAGTGCGAATACTGAATTATCTCGACGATTGGCTGGTCCTAGCACAATCAGAGAGTCAGTTAATAACACACAGATCTTGGATTATCAGCCATTTAAAATGCCTGGGTCTAAGAATCAATTTTGCAAAAAGCATACTATCTCCCAGCCAGAGGATTTCTTTCCTGGGAATAGTTCTAGATTCGATGCAAATGACAGCGCGTCTCTCATCAGAGCGCACGCTCACCATCCTGCGCCTTGCAACATCATTCAGGGCGGGTGCATGCGCCCCCGTCAAGCGGTTTCAGAGGATGCTCGGTCTCATGGCCTCAGCATCGGCCGTACTCCAGCTAGGATTGTTGCATATGCGCCCTCTTCAACGCTGGCTCAAGAGCCGCGTCCCTACTCACGCGTGGCGTTCGGGCCACCTTTTAATCAGAGCGAACCACGGCTGTATAAAAGCCCTGACGCACTGGAAAGCCGCCGACTGTACCAGTCAGGCGTGAGTCTGGGTGTGAACACAAGGAGAAAGATGATAACGACAGATGCCTCCAAAATAGGTTGGGGGGCCCTTTACGAGGGCAGGCCTGTCTCCGGTTTTTGGTCAAACCCGGAGAGGCGCCTACACATAAACTGTCTGGAGATGAAAGCGGTCGCTTTGGCTCTCAGAGCCCTGCTTCCACATCTAAAAAACGAACACGTCCTGGTCCGAACTGACAACATGACGGTAGTGTCGTACATAAATCGCCAGGGTGGACTCAGGTCGAGCTCCATGCATTCAATGGCCAGGAGACTCATTTTATGGTCCCAGCACAACTTGCGCTCGCTGAGAGCAGCGCATGTGCCAGGCGCCCTGAACCAGGGGGCAGACATGCTATCCAGAGACAAGATTCTCCCAGGAGAATGGGCTCTCAACCCGCTGACGATTCAGTGGTTATGGAAAACCTTTGGCAAAGCGGAGATCGACCTCTTCGCCTCCAAGGAGAACGCGCACTGCTCTCTTTCTTCACGAAAAGCACGGACGCACTCGCCCAGAGCTGGCCGAGCCGCCCCTTATATGCCTTTCCCCCGATCGCGATTCTGCCAGAGGTCATCAGTCGGGTCCGAGAGGAGAAAAACGCAGTGCTTCTGATAGCCCCACTCTGTTAGAACCAAACATGGTTTCCAGATCTGATGCAAATGCAATCTGCACCACGGCCGATTCCACTGAGGCCAGACCTCCTCAGTCAGGCCAGCGGGATGATATTTCATCCCCGCCCCGATCTGTGGGCCCTTCATGCATGGCCCCTCAACGGGTTCCCAGGAACCTCACGGGCGGAGCACTAAAAACCATCGCTGAGGCGCGGGCGCCCTCCATGAGACGCTTATATGCTCAGAAATGGAAAGTGTTCAGTGACTGGTGTAATGCCAAGGGCCTGAACCCTGAAACATGCGAGATTACGAACGTACTCGCTTTTCTACAAGGGCTTCTGGAGGCGGGCCGCACCCCCTCCACGCTCAAAGTATATGTGGCGGCCATCACAGCGTCACACGACCCTGTAATGGAACGTCCATTGGGAAGAAACTACCTAATTATTCGTTTCCTAAGGGGCACTAGGAGGATGAACCCTTCACGCCCCCCCTCAGTGCCGATCTGGGACCTAGCTACTGTCCTAGACGCTCTTAAAGGGCCCCCGTTCGAACCACTCCGAACCGTGCACCTTAAACAGCTCTCGCTTAAGACTGTGCTCTTGCTGGCACTCGCCTCGGTCAAGAGAGTGGGCGACCTGCACGCGCTTTTGACAAGCGCTGCCTGCCTAGAATTCGGACCATACGACTGCAGGGTCGTCCTTAGACCGAAACACGGGTATATTCCTAAAGTGCTCACCACTCCCTTCAGAGCACAGGTTATCTCCCTAACTGCGCTATCGTCTCCAGCAGATGAACACGACGCTAATCTACTCTGCCCCGTTAGGGCTCTCAGAGTGTATTTGGAGCGTTCCGCCCTATTCAGACAGACAGAACAACTGTTTGTATGCTTTGGCGGCCGTACGAAAGGTTCCGCCGTTTCAAAGCAGAGAATCTCTCACTGGATAGTTGAGGCTATAGCACTGGCTTATGAAGCTAAGGGACTTCAATGCCCCCGGGGAGTCAAAGCACACTCCACCAGGAGTGTGGCTTCTTCCTGGGCATGGTCGAGCGGGATACCGATCGAGGATATTTGTGCGGCGGCAGGCTGGGCCTCACCGTCCACATTTATCAGGTTCTACAACCTACAGGTCCCGACATTACATTCCAGTGTACTATCAGCATGATGCTAGTTGAACTACGAGTTCGTATCTAGATTATGTATGTGCTGTGTCACACTGAGCGCCTTCTAGCCGCTCTGTATTTTTTCCCACATATAAAGCTCGCCTCTGCCGGCAAGTTGGATGATAACTTTGCTTTTTAGCTCAGGCACCTGCCTCTGGCTATCATAAGGCGAAGTTCAGCAAGCACAGCGTTTTGCATGGTGTTCCCATAGCGTAAGCTACTTACGCAATAGGAGAGACCTCTGGAAAGGGAACGACTCGGTTACTAACGTAACCTCGATTCCCTGAGAGGAGGGAACGAGTATTGCTTAAGCTGCCGTGCTTGTGCTTGGTTAGTTCGCTTCAGTCGTTTTAACCTAGAGAACTCTCATGACGGGGCGCCCAATAAATAGCTCTTGGCCAAGCCCATCTTGGCGGGCTCGAAGCGCGCTCATTGGTCGCGCATTCAGAGTCGCACCGTCATTGGTTCGAGCAAGTTGCCGCAGCACAGCCAATGACCGAGCTTCCTTCGTTCATTGCTGTCAGCTGTGCAGCTGCAATGTGTTTTACATAAAGACTTCAATATTCTCGAGAAAAGGAGTTTTCCCATAGCGTAAGCTACTTACGCAATACTCTTTCCCTCCTCTCAGGGAACCGAGGTTACAATAGTAACCGAGTCGTTATGATTTGTTGGAATCTGACAAAAAAAAATGACAGTAAATTTTGAGGAAAATCGAGTTAAAGTTTTCTGAAGTTTTCAAAATCACCTAGCAACCATACCTTAAAATCCCTGCTAATAACACCAAATTTGGCATAAACCCAAAAAATATAATATAGGGGAAAAAATATAGGATGATATATATATAAATATATCAACTTTTTGTCCCCTTGATAGCACAATTGTTTGATTAACATTAATGAGACAGGCTGCCTATTTATGAAGACTTTATCGCATGAATCTAATACAATGTTACACATCAGATGTTTTTCCCCATCAGTTAACCAAACGGTCACATAAAACATAACAGATAATGTTTGCTTGAATACTCGCAAAGACAGATATTTTGAAATACTGCGTATATTGGGATCACGCGCATGAGTTTGAAAATCACATTTCATTGGTTTAGACTCATGCCAAAGAGAATTCACTATGAATATTCACAAAGTTGGAATGCTGCGCTTTACAACGAGATCAAACTTGTGCTGAGTGGAAGCGTGAGAAGTGAGCAGAGAAAAATGGCGATTTTTCAAGGACAAAGAAAAGGTACTCCTCTCAGAAAACATACAAATAAAGATAATTTTAGATGTTTCATTGCGATTTCACAATTTTATGAAAACCTTAAATTCAAACAAAATCTTATTTTTTCATTTGTTTTGCCTGTCACATATATATAAACACACTTTATTCAACAAATTTATAGCATTAATTTCCTTAATACGTACATTTTCTAATTTTCTCACAACTTTTTTATTTTTTGTTTTTATTTTTTACAAATTTTAGTATTGCATTCAAGTTCAGCAATTCAGACTTGTATTCAGATAACATGATCAACATAATGTTTTAAATTATGTGAAATGTTTATAAATAACTACAAACCAACATTTGATCCCAAACTAACTAGCCCCTATTTAGTGAGCTTAATTTAGGTTCAATTTGTAGCTAAGTTGTCTCAAAGTAGCTGTAATAATCACACGGTGAAGGATAATTAATTCATTAATCTTGGACAGAAACAGAGCCGTTAAGACTGAGGTACAAGGCGGAGCAGGAGGGAAGGAGGAGCCCGGGAAGTCTGTGGCGTAGGCAGAGGAATGACTGATGAAGGCGGAGCCAGAGGGACAAGGTTGCCCGAGGGAGTCATAAGGACGATGGTCCTAGGTGGAGCCGAGGGAGCGAGGAGCCAATGTGGAGCCGAGGGAGTGAGGAGCCAATGTGGAGCCTACTGGTCGACAGACTGGGGTGGAGTAGTGGGCTCAGCAGCCCGAGGTGGAGCCAGGGAATCCACACATCAAGGCAAAGCTGGAGCCCGGAGGGCCTGAGGTGTATCTGAGCAGCAGAGCCGAGGGACTGGCGGGAACCAGTGGAGGCAAGAGAGGGAGGCTGGGTGGGTCTATTAACAACAAAGGAGACTTGGAGCTGGGCAGGACCAGTGGTGACAAGATACTTTGGAGAATAATCCTTTCCAATTCCTCAGATAATGGTATAGGGACAGCTCATCCTCAGAGGCAGGAGTAAGGACAGGGCTCCACTCCATGCCATCGTACTTCAAGAGAATGCTCACAATTGTCAGCTCTCGCAACTGGTTAGACTTCCAGCTAGCCTTGGGATCCGGGACAAAGTTAGCTCTGGCACTGGCTTTGTGGTGGGCTCGGGCTCTGGGTCTGCAGTGGGCTCTGACTTGTAATCCATAATGGGCTTGGCTTATTGTTGGTAGACTGGCAGCATTAATCAGTGTTACTGGTGTTTGGCCATACAACCCCCATTGTCGCTTTGCTGTTTTTATTGAAAGTGAAAAGTAAGTGCACATTCAAAAGAGAACCACAACACCCCCTCCTCCCCACTCCAACAATGCATGAGAACAGGGAAAATAATGAAAATGAAACCAAACCAGATTGACATTTTTTTCCATCATTTTCTTTTATTTATTTTTCAATTTCCATCCATTTCTCAAACCGCTTGTCCCAAAAAAATTCAACAGAATTGCAAAAACATAATTCACAAAGAATATTAAAAAAAATGGGTGACCTCCTAAAGGGTTAACAATAAACATTTTATGAAGGTTAAGCATCTCCTTTCACCGACCATTTGTTGAAGAAAGAAAAAAAAGTCGTTTCAGGTCCTTTTTTGTGCCCTACTTGTGGAAAGTGCCACACTTCATTATATTCTTCAATATTGAGATCAGTTAATGAAACTCATAAGGTCATTGCATGATGGAGTAAAATGCTCTCAACGAGTGAGTGACTCACAGAAGTAAACCACCCACACTTCCGGTTCCTTTGTCTTGAGGATATTTGCTCTGTGTATTTATTTTCCCATGATTGTTTTCATTAGGCCTGAGCTTGGCAGTATGGATCAATGATGTTTGTGAAAAGAGTAAGACAAGAACACACACAACAAAGATAAGGCCCTGTCTGTCTTTCATGACCTTGTTGTTAATCAACAACACCAGCAGTACAGAGTAAAATACGATTGCATCAGCCATCTTTAGACAGTGTCTCAAATCAGAATCAGAGAAAAACAGCACATCTCTGAACTGTCAGACAGCAACGCAGGAAAGGAAGTAAAAATGCTTTGGCAAAATGTATCATTGTATATTATATATATATATATATATATAAATGTTACCCATTTAAAGATGTTGTGTGATCTCATAATTTAAGATATCTGAACTTGGGTGGTTAATAGTTATCAATTACAGTTCAATATATATGTATAAAATTCCTAAAATGGGAATATATATTTACATTTATGCATTTGGCAGACACTTTTAAGTTACTTACATTGTAACTTACAATTTATTATTTTGTGCATTCCCTGAAAATGTATGACCCTGGTGCTGCAATATATGCTACAGTTCAAGACGTTTTAAAATATATTTGTGATATTGTGAAATAATTGCAATTTAAAAAATAATTATAATATTATTCTTAATAACTGTTTTCTGTTTTTATATATGTTAAAATGTTATTTTCAGCATCATTACTCCAGTACTCCAGTGTCGGAAATCATTCTAATGTACTGCTTTTCTGCAGGATTCTTTGATGAATAGAAAGTTCTTTGATCATACCCATGCATGATTTTTCAAATATGGTGAGTAGATTTTAATTTCCAGGCAAACTATCCCTTTAAGAGCAAGACATTTGCAGTGAAATGTCCCCAAAGAAATCTCAAATGGACATTAGATTGTGACCTTTGCAAAACAAATGGTGCAAGTCTCAATTCAAGCTGTGCAATATGTTCTGTTTGAAAAACTCAATGAAGCTCCTTTAATTAGACATCTCGGCTACAGGTGCCACTGCTAAAATATAATAGTGGAGAGAGATTGAGTGTGTTGATGTAAGCTGATCTGTTTGCCTGTACTGCCAGATGAGAGGATGGATTGTACAATTCAGGTTGTTATGTGGTAAATGGACAGCTATCAATCAAACGGCATAGCCTCGTCTAATACTGAGTGGCAGCTGGAATGTGTTTGCGCTCGCTGGACCTTGAAGTGGGCAGGAGTTATAAACTTCACCTTCAAAACGTCTGGATGTGACCACAATCCCAATGCTCTCAGAAGTGATTGTCTCACTAAAGCAGGTGTACAATATGAGAAGGTTTCTGTCCTTTATGATTGTTGCTTGTCAGTTTGTATGATATGACCTCAGTGAGATCACAGGTAAAGGCTGATGTAGACTGTGCAACAACAGTCTTTTTGTGTCACACCATCTTAGGATTTTGGTCTTGATTTACAGCGTTGGCTGACAATCATCAGTCAGTTCATGTTCTGGCATCCTCAATGAACACAAAATTGAAATGGTAGCACATAAACTCAACCAAGCACTTCTGTTAATTTTGACAATGTTTGTCATGGTTGAGTTGAGTAGAGTCTGACGTTTTTGGGCAAAAAAAAAAAGTATTTTTCTTCAGAGAGACCGTGAGGTTATTGACCCTATGATGAAAGAAATCCTAACATTTTGCCAAACCGAGGCAAAAATCTATAGTCTGCACAAAGCTTTAAATTATTCTTCCACAAATGTTGAGTGAAAATTTTGTCACCATTTACACACTATCATGTCGTTCAAAATTGCTTCGACTTACTTTCAATACAGATTTCAATATATAGCCAACTGGCTTGGTCTGTTTGAAAGGTTTCTTTGACAAATTCATTTGTCACTTTGTAGAAGTTTTACAAATTAGACAGATCTCAAAATGGACAGCTTGAATGGCATGCTCTCATCCTAAAAAAAAACATGAACAAAACAAAAAAAAAGACAATTTGATTGCAGTAAATAAACAGGATAAACATGGTTTGTGCTGATCACAGTGTGTTTTTATGCTGTACATTTGTTTCTGACTGCGAAGAGCATGAAACCAATAAAATTAGATTTTGTACGATAAATAATTTTGGTACTGTGTTAGGTCACCACTTGATCTCCAATATAAAATATCTCCGATATGATCTCAAATATTAAAATATAAAAATAATAGTCCTGGAGGACAGCCAGTAAACAGAGAGATATTTCTTCAATCTCATGTTTTATAGGCTGAGATATTGTACTGGGCTGCTGACCTTTATTATGTTAAAATACATTGTGCAGCAAAGGTTCATACAAAATACATTAGATTTATTGATTTATGCCTACACCTTTGTGATTATCATAAACATGAAAGCTTCAAAATGTTCAAACTGCAAAGTATAGAAAAGATGATGGCAGCACAAGAAAGCTTCCAACCTCTTGCTCACTCTCTCCTCCCCCATCATGAAGGTTTATGCCCCCTACTGATGATTGGCTAACAAGATATGTTGTTGTTGTAGTATTAGTGTCACAAGGTGACGAAGCGAAGCGGAACTAAGTCCCGCTGAAATTGTGTTCCCCCCGGAACGGTCTTACTGGAACACCGAGCCGTTTCCGGTTGTGTATCTGTCGCCATGGCAGCGGCAGCTGATGACAGATCAGCATCAGGTGTGGAGGATTTACGCGGGGATTTGCGATAGGTCTATGCAGACAAATGGAGTGTATAAAAGGAGAGGGAAGAGGCAGTCGAGTGTGGTGCTCCCCCGGGAGAAATCGTTTCTTTTGCAGTGACGCTGATTAGCGGAGATATCTGGGGAATACTGTGAGGATTCGGTTGAATTGAGGGTGCAACGGTGATTGTGTGAATACGAGTTGAAAATGTCAAAGGATGGAAAGTGAGTGAATTGTGGAGATCGAGTCAAGACCGGAAAGCGTCATCATCATTGAAAGGGAGATAAGTAGTATGATATCGGATTTATGAGAAGGTATACTCTGCCCCGAGCTGGATATAAAGTTGTGAAGTGTATTGATCGCGAGTGTAACTGTCACTCGAGACGGTTGGATAGAGGCATCATCGAATTCCTGCTATCTTCTGAATGTGAGAGAGCATTGAAGACGCTCGTCCCCCGTGCCCGTGAGAAGTCATCTGCATCTCTTCGTCCTCTGATGAGAACTGATTCAGCACAACAGTGGAAGGATTGATCATTGGGTGAGTGTTGGCCTTATTGCACTGAGAGTGAGAGTGGATACGCAGTGCCTGAATTGAAGTGTCACACAGTAGTGGCGTGAAGTGAGGTTGTGGTGTGTGGGATTTATATACATATTAACTGCCAAGTATTCCCCAGTGCATACTCTTGTCCGCTGTTACTGAAGAAGACTCCAAGTGTCGAATGTGTATGTTTCACCTCTGCATGTGATAAGAATGTGGGCACTTGTATAACTTGTTCTGACTGTTTAATAGAACATCTTGCTGCTAATGTTCCCTTGTGTGATGCCTGCCTGAAGGAGAGAAACACACTGGCCACATCTCTGTCTGTTTTGCAGCAATGCACTCTAACCGTAAGCCCTCGTCTCCGTATTGAAGGAAAAGCATGCATGCACTTGTATAACTGACCCCGTCTCTTTAATTGAGGATTTCTTTGCTAACGTGTGATGCCTGCCTGAAGGAGAGACACACACGGAATACCTCCCTGTCTGCTGCAGGAAAACACCCTCCAGCCAATCCCTCACCTGTTTGGTGGAAGAGTTCCCTCCTGGCCATCAGCTTCTGTACCGGCCACACCCCGACTGCTCGACGGTCCGAGAAGGTTTGCTTGCTTGGATACTCACCTGTCTGCCCCTTGAAGATCCTTCTCCATCACGAGAATCTGTCCTGCTCCGCTCCTTGAGAAGGTATACATACCTGGCTATTCACCTGTCTGGTGGAGAGTTCTCTCCTGGCCATTAGTTTCTGCACCGGTCACGCCCCGACTACTCGACGGTTCGAGAGGGTTTGCTTGCTTGGATATTCACCTGTCTGCCCCGCGACGATCCCTCTCCACCAAGAGACTCTGTCCTGCTCCGCTCCTTGAGAAGGTATACGTACCTGGCTATTCACCTGTCTGGTGGAAGAGTTCCCTCCTAGCCCAGCTTCTGCACCGATCCCGTCCTGACTGTTCTACGGTCTGAGAAGGTCGGCTCACCTGGATACTCACCTGGCTGCTCAGTGGGAAGTCATCCTTGAATCACGAGACTTTTTCCCGTTCCAAGAAGGTTTACGTACCTAGATATTCACCTGCCTGTTCAAGGAAAGATTCTCTGAACTCCGAGACCCGTCCCATTCTACGCCCTGAGAGGTTCTACTTATCGGAATATTCACCTGCCTGTCGGACCGGCGGCTGACCCCCTCCTCTGAGCCATGACGCCTGGCCCGACTTGCCTTGAAGAGTTCGACACCTCGATTGGGGTCAGAGGTCTGACTCCCGCACCTGTTGAGGGACACAGGAGCTTGATTAAGACTTTTTAAATTCATTTTGTTCAATAAAATTTGTTAACTTTTATCCACTTGTCCGTCTGGTCTTTGGCACGTTCCTCGAGGTGGTCCTGGTTTTAGGGGTGGGTGCAGTCTGGCTTTAACCCCCCCCCCCCCCCCCCGACCTGTGACATTAGCTATAGTAACAGGACAGTTTTTAGTGTCACTCTTGTGTACTGCATTTTTTTCTGCCTTGTCTTCCGTTCATAACCTTCGCCTTATTTTTCGCGAATCATCATTTTGCTTTGCTGTACCAGAATTTAACCTCTGCACCTTATAAGACTGTTACAGTACATTATGTGATTTATGTTGGAGATGGCAAAATCTCACATTTTTATGAAAAAAATAACCCCAAAAATTACCCAAAAGGCTCAACCCAGGATTTGGGTAGAAAAAATAACCCAATATGTTTTAGTGTATGTGCGTAACTGATAAGTAATATACTGTAAATTATAAGATGACTTGTTCTTTTTCACTTCCAAAAACTGTAAAACTAAATAAAATGTGTTTCACTGTATGGATTAAGGTAATTTAATGTTAACCAAGGCCGGATTTACCTCATATTGTGACATAGGCAGTATATATAAATAAAAAAAAAATTCTGTCATTTGGCAAAAAAAACATGTTATCAAAGATTACTTATCAGTTACGCACATACACTCTATAACATATTGGGTTATTTTTTCTACCCAAATCCTGGGTTGAGCCTTTTGGGTAATTTTTGGGGTTATTTTTCTGTATTATGGTAGGTTATGTGGTACCCAGCTCCAGGGTCAGATGTAAAAATCCAGTGTTTGGGTAGTTTTATTGTGTTACCCAGATCTTGGGTCAGACATAACAACCCAGGGATTGAGTTATTTATCGCAGGCTTTTTGCGACCTCTTCAGGAGGGAGCAGTGCAGCTCCGTCAAAAAGGTGCATGTCTTCGGTAAAATAAAGGTTTGTCAACACTTTATTTTATCTATAAATTCGTTATTGTGCTGTATATCATTTAAGTTTATGCAAAGCAACATACAGGGGCACGATGTGAGTAAGCTAAACGAGTGTCACGTGGCTCGCGTCGGTCGTTTTGCGTGATGGAAACGCCTGATGCCTTGCATAAAATTTTATGCATAAAAATATACAGAATATAAATAGGTATGATGTCAAAATATGTTCTCAGAACTGTACACTGTGTGTGTGTGTGTGTGTGTTTGAATGACACTGTGTCCTCAGCTTGTGGAAAGTTTACTTGGGATAAACTTTGATTAAAAACGTGGATTTCTCTTTACCACCTATATATTTAAGGTCATTTTCTTGTCCATATATTATAAAGGGTAAACCATTTTAGAGATAAATCTAAGTTCAATCTATAAAACTATTTTTTTTACAGTGAAGGTCTGGCAACCACAGCTGTTGTTTTTTGTTTTGTTTGTTTTTACTGTAAATTTCACTTATTTAAAAAAATATACTTTAGAAGTTCATTACGGGTGATGATCACCTGACCTTAAAAAATAACCTTAATAGCAAGGATTATGTTTCAAAAAGGGTGATATTAGAAACAAAATCATGAACATGATCTTTGTTACTTTTTTTGAACGCAATGGAAGTTGACACACACATATTACATAAACACTAGAACACCTAGAGCCTTTCACAGCAGTGCTGCACTCAGGCGGGAACTGTTCTCCCATTCTGACATGGCATCATACTTGTTCTGAACAAGGTCCACTGCCTCCATGTGCTCCGGGGTGTCTGGTGTGTCCTGGGTAAGCAGCACTTTGCTATGACACTAATGCAGTCTGGCAGAACGCTCATACATTACCTGGAATTTGCAGAGGGAAGATTGAAAACAAAACGAAAAGGGCAAAAAAGGTGACACAGGTTTTTACAGCTAATGTCTTTAAGATTTTAAAAATTATGTCTGACGAAGTGTTACTAAAATTAAATTAAATGAATTAGTTAAATGAATTGTAGCTAAAGAGTGACAGAGACATATTTAAACCAAAATAGCTCCACCTCCCCCAGCTCCACTTGCCTAGATCTGCTACGGGATGTATGTGTATATTTATTCAGCTGTACATTCTCACTCTAGCCTAACAAGCCAGACCCACATCAAGATGTTGGGTCTAGGAAAACACCATTGGCAGGGCTCAATCCGAGGGGTGGGATAAACGGTTGTCTTTCAAATTCCCTCTGCATGCAATAGGATAGCACTACAACCAACCAGAGCAAAGAAGAAGGTGACGTAGTCAGAGCGATGGATATGAGTGCCGTTCTTTGTTATTTTTCCAAAGAAAAGCTTAACTCCAAGTCTTCCAGAGTCACGGCCAAAGACGATTTGAAAGACCGCTGTTCGCAAGAAGCACCAGCCATCTTCTTTGTTTTCAAGTAACAGGGAATTCACGCAGAACCGTTGCAACTCTGCTGCATCATGTTAAGCCCGCCCACTGACTCTATACATGAGGTGATTGGCCTGACTAGAGTTTGTTTTTTCCTGCTTTTTCAAGCCAACGGAGAGTTGCTAGACGGCACTGGCTGCAAAATAAAATGTGCTGCCACTAGGGTGCGTGTAGATTTCTACGCTACATTCTCACAGCAGCATGTCTGTGTACCTATTGGCAGTAGCAAGTCCATACTTGCTGCAGAATCTGCATAGCAGATCTAGTCCACCAAGACCTAATACATGAATATTGCCATATTCAATAACATGTTAAAACTATTCAGAGAGTTGTCTTGATTGCAAGTTTATTACTAATTTTGATTTAATATATTGAAACTTTTTAGACATTTACATGGAAGTTTCTTTGAATGTGGAGGTACAGATTGTATGAAATGAGGGAGCCAAAAAAGAAAACCAATGGAAAAGAGAAGGAAAGAACTTTAACTAAAACATTTGCAGACTTTAAATCATAATGTCAGGATCTTTATTCTTGTCTTGTCTAAGACAGAGAGTGGAACCGCAAGATAAAGGGTGAGATTTATGTAAAGGTACAGACACATATTGAAGAGCTAGCCGTAGAGGATAATATCACCCTACATCTAGACAATCTGATAAGAATAAAGGTTAGCTCTGTCCTTATGCAAATTCATTGAAAAATAAAAGTCTCCCTCAAAAGACTAATGTTGGCATTGAAAGTCTGCAGACATTTTGGGATAGTTAATCTTGCAAGCTGTGCAGAACAGTTTGCATAGGTTATGGTTTCATTTCAGTCATTGTTCATTGCAATGGCCTATTCACACTCAGTGTTAATTGTTGCACGACAAGTCTTTAAATTGAAGAAATTTTCTCAGGTTATGCCTGTAACCATGGTTCCCTGATAAGGGGAACGAGATGCTGCGTCCTCTGGAGGGCGCTATGGGGAATGCCTTCGGCGTGACCGGTGTCTGAAGTAGGAATCTGAACACGACAATGAACTCGACATTGGCAAGCGGCCATATCTTGACATAACTTGACATAGACCAGCAGCCATATCACCCTCTAGTCCAAGACTGGTTTCCCACTGAATCTAAGCAGGGTTTAGCCCAGTCAGTACCTGGATGGGAGACCTGAGAAAACTAGGTTGCTGCTGGAAAAGGTGTTTGTGAGGCCAACAGGGGGCCAACAGGTCTGTGTGGGTCCTAACGCCCCAGGATAGTGATGGGGACACTATACTGTCAAAGAGAACCGTCCTTCGGATGAGACGTTAAACTGAGGTCCTGTCTCTCTTTGGTCATTAAAAATCCCATGGCATTTCTCGTAAAGAGTAATGGTGTAACTCCGGTGTCCTGGCCATATTCCCTCCAATGGCCCTTGCCAATAATGGCCTCCAAATAATCCCCATCCATTGAATTGGCTCTATCACTCTCTCTCCTCTCTCCACCTATAGCTGGTGCTTGGTGAGCGCACTGGCGCCGTTGTACTGTAGCTGCCGTCACATCATCCAAGTGGATGCTGCACACTGGTGGTGGTTGAGGAGAGACCCAGGCATGATTGTAAAGCACTTTGGGTATAAAGTAGTACATATGAAAAGCGCTATATAAATGCCTCATTCATTCAAGTGGCAGCCTATGATGTCACTACAGGTGAGACAGAGAGTATAAAGGGCAACTGTGCCAAACGTCATTCACTTCTTATCTGAGGGTGACGTGTGCAGGAGGGCACGCTGCATCCTCTGGAGGGCACTATGGGTAACGGAATACCCACTGCTGAGTGCCCAAGTGGCTGACATAACTCTCCATTGCTGGGAAGACATCATAGACCAGAGCTTCTCAGAATGGAGGTTTTAAAGAGGGGAGGCCTACACACAAAGCCCTGTAGAGTGGAGGCCTCAGCAATTATTCTCATAATGAGAGGAGGCCTCTAACCCTCCACGCTAGGTCAATAGCTAAGGAGGCTCACAGAGAGCTTCACAACCTGATATACCACCTATCGCCTACCCGAGCTCTAGAAACAGAAGACTCAACAAGATAACTCTCTAATCGAGAAGAGACCTAACCCCACTCCACACTCAGGACATCCTCCACGGAGGTTTGTGGAGCCTAACCACTTAGAGCCGCTATCCCGGCAGAGCTCTGGGGAGCAGAGGTCTCTAAAAAGCTAGTCTCTAAAGCGAGAGAAGGTCTAACGACGCTCCATGGTGGAGGCAGTAGAGCCTATCTACTTGACATTGCTATCCAAGCGGAGCCCTGAGGAGGGAGGCCTCTATAAAGTGAATCTTTAAAGATGAGGCCTAACTACATCTTACACCCGAGACAGCTTACATAGAGTCTCACAGAGAGCCTACAACTCTCAATGATGTTTAGACAGAGCTCAGGGGAGCGGAGGCCTCAAGCCGAGTCTGACGTCATGTTTCTAATCAGCCTCTGAGTGGAACCATTAGTGAGGCAGAAGATAATATTCTGCAAAATACATCATAGGTTTAACTTCAGGGCCAGCTGTAACACGCATCAGGGCCCCATCACACAGTGGGGAGGCAGATGTTAGTTAGCCTCTGGAACCCCAAGTACCAAGGGCGTAGGTTTAGGGGGGGACGCTAGGTACTAGTCCCAATCAATATTTTGAGATGACAAATTTGTCCCCACCAATATTTAGCAAGCTCCTTTGAACTGCTATTTTGATATTTGCGCTGCATTTGGATCTTTGCGCTGCTATTTGGATCAATTCCAACGGCCAGGACGACGACAGTACAAGATAGCCGACGCCGTAATTTGATGGCGGCGGGGTATCTGACAGGCAGGGTACACGCGCGGTCCGGGACTACTTTTTGTGCTTGCACTCACTAGCTGCGAGCGGGTGGTGTGTGCGCGTGTGTGTGTGCGCGTGATGACGCCGACGGTAAGTTACCAGGGCTGTCTCTCTGCCTGCCATATACAAAGGCCAGAGTAAAAAAAATTAATATTCCGTTTTTTTGCCCCTTTTTGTACTTTGTAGATCAGCTATGTCACCCAAGAAGAAGAAAGGGGACATACAAAGCTTTTTCATAAAGCAGAATGTAAGTAGGCAAAAATAACTAGCCACACAAATAACTAGCAGTAGTAGTGACTGACCAGGCTTACAAATGCAGATTATACTGTGGAAAATAGTATTAACTGGTGACCCTGGTTACCCAGGATATTGTTACAGTTAAACCTAGTTTCTGCAATCTTTCAAGGTTAGGAGCATTAATTAGGGGTGTGCAGCACGGATAGATTCATAGAAGTCGCGCTATCATGATAGAATGCTACGTTAGCAAGTCACTGAATGTTAATTAGCCTACCTTAACTTAGAATCTTGCAGTCATAAACAGTGGATCATCTGAGACATTTTTCGTTTCTACATTCTGTTTATGTAATGTTTTTGTGAGTGTAGCCTACTTGCAAGACACATGTGCTGGAAAAACATGTTGGCAATGTTAAAAAGGCAAATGTTAACACTGTTGGTTATTCAAATATAATTAATCATTATTTGATTGATAATATCCAAATAACAATATTTGGTAGGAGGGTTAAACTTGCTAGCCATAGGATAGACTACAAAATTAATTTACCATTTTGTATGCAGGAAAGACAGCATCAAACCACAACAGATTCAGATTTACATTTATTCATTTAGCAGACACTTTTTATCCAAAGCGACTTACAATTGAGAACAATAGAAGCCGTAAACCTAGGATAACAATATGCAAGTTTTATGACCCTTCCCAGTTTAATCTAATGCACTTTTTTTTAAGAATAGAATATATCAATAGAATTTTATATAGAATAGAAGATACAATTTTAGTATTAATAGAATACTGTAATAATGGATAATTATAATAATGGATTTGTTAATCCACAAAACCATGTCCCCTTTATTCTATTGTTATAAGGTTATTATATTTATTTATTTAGATTTGTTTTGCTCCACAAGTTCTGAAAGTACTTCTTTGTTACAGTATTTTTTTGTTAGTGTAAATACTAATGTACATAATAATTTATGTTAAATAAAATGTTTGGTTGTTCAGCATTATACAGTCTCAGGGGGGGGAAGGGGGTGGTGTCCCGTCCCGTCCCGTCCCATCCCCACCAAAGCTGAGACCAAACCTACGCCCATGCCCAGTACGACGCTCAGTGTGCTTGTTCTGGACCACTTCTCTAATGTTACCCCTCCTCTTTTTCCAAACTCACTCGGAGTGAGTGCGTCATCATCCAGCAGCAAAACGTCAGTAAAAGTCATCCTGCAGCAAAAAAAGGTTCTCATAATGTTTAATTTTCGGAAAATGTTCAGATAATCTGAAGAAAAAAATATATTGAGTTTATATTTCAGTGGAATGTTGCTACAGCAAAGTTTCAAATTCTTGTACATGCTCAATCCACCATTATTTACTGTTTTAATGGTTTTACACTGAAGTGCTATTTAAAGAACTTTAATTTACCAATTAGTCCAAAACTCGAGAGAGTATGCAATGGTGTGCCGCATGATTGCACACTGAGGCGACATTTCAACTGCTCAGCACAGCATCAGTTTCAGAGTTTGTTTAGTTGGAAATCCAATTGATGCCTACCATAGTTAAATTCTAAACTTAAAAAGCGACCCCTCTATGTGCTAAAAGGCTTGTTGTTGTCACTTCAACCTTTAAGCCATTAACACACAGTGGTCCGCCATTTATCCAGTTCTCTTTTTTCATACGGTCATAAACATCCAGGTAAACACAACTGCATGTCGACCATTGCCTTAGGCTGACTGCGCTCACACACACAGTTAATGATGCAGAAAATGAAACGGGTACATTGGATATACAAGCCTTTGTATTCTTTATCAAGAAGTTCTCCTGCACAATTCATCACGTTATTGCACACGTTTTTTTTTTTCCTTTTAGAATATTTAAAAATGGATTAACATGCTCCTTCTCTGAGACCACATTCTTATTCAAAAAGTTCCAATAAATGATGTGGTATTTTAATATTAGTCAACATTAATGTGCAAAACATTGTACCAATAAGAGCAAGTATTTTAGTATTAATTATATACTAATATGGTATTTATTAATATTTGATTTACATTTCATTTTATATTTTCAGTTTTCATTTTAGTTTAAGTTTTAGTGATTTTGTTATGCATTTCTATTAGTTTTTTGTTTCTATATTTTTATATTTTTTTCATTTTACCCATTTTATTACTATTATATACTACCAGTTTAGTAGATATGTTGAAATGCTTGACATGTCCCTTTTTTAAAAAAAAATCAACACTTTATTTTGAGTCCACTTTAGACACTCTACTAAGTATATGTAACTTTGCATCTGCATGTCAAATAACAGTCATTTGAGTATAAGTAGACTGTCTGCTTAATATCTGCCAACACTTTATTTTGATGTTTCCCCAACTTTACAACTCCATGTCAACTTCTTCTTCTAACCCTACAACTTACCTAACAGTCTTCTAATAATCTAACGAGAGTTGGTTGACACGTAGTAACAAAGTTATTAGAAGGTCTAAAGTGGACTATCGAAATAAAGTGTAACCAAATTGACAGCAAACTCATTCAGATCTGGCCATTCTAGTAGGGCACACTTTTCACAATCCAGTTCAGTCCAACTGTACAAATCGAGAATTTTTTTTTTTTTTGCGTTGAATTAATATTATTTTTTCACTTGGAAATGCGTCACATTGTGCAAGTAAAAAAAAAATAGCTACCCCTCAATTAATCCCACAATCTCAATCAAAATTCAGCTTAGTTTTGAAGATATTAACGTTTCGGGTATGAGCTTATAAAATACAGCAGCTAGCAATGGTGTGGAAAGAGCAGCCCATAAACCTCTACTGTAACTTTTTACATCCTCACAAGCATCTTGTTTTGAGCATAAATCAGATGCCAAAGGCGAAATATTGTATAATTCCACAAGGGTATTTTCTGTAGTTTAAAAGTGGTACTTTATTCTTACACCTGCAATAGGCCCCCAGTTGGCCTG
Source organism: Siphateles boraxobius (assembly GCF_051911475.1). Taxonomy (NCBI): domain Eukaryota; kingdom Metazoa; phylum Chordata; class Actinopteri; order Cypriniformes; family Leuciscidae; genus Siphateles; species Siphateles boraxobius. Next base: position 3,657,139 of record NW_027508876.1, read on the forward strand.
GGATACACGGGTGGGGGGGTATGGGGGGGATCATGTTCCCCAGCAGCACTCTCTATTTTCACCTCAGTCAACCTGATCTTCAGAAACACAGAAAAACAGAAGTACATTTCTGTTGTTTTTCTTTCTTGTCTTCTATCAGTATGGATGAGTCATGTCAGGGGTTATTTACAGTCTTCCTTTTGGTGAAATAGGGGAGAAATGGTAACACGTGCTGAGTTACATCACCATCAGTTTATTTAGAAATTAGAAATAGAGGTTATCACAATCATACATAAGCAGCATCTTCCTGAGGTGATGGCAGAAGTTGTAAGACTGCATACAAATACAAGGATCTTAGAGTATTGACAAATCAACAGAGTCACTTGTTTAATCTGATATAACATTTACTAAAACCATCACTTAAATGTTTTAAAAAAATTGTTGTAATTGTCAGCCAATGTCTGATGTATTTGTTCAATTTGTTGTTTTAGAGTTTTCTTCATTTTTAACCTTTTTTGTAACTAAAAATTTTAAAATAAAATTATGTTTAGTGTTTGGGGGTCGATGGAGGTTGTTATACATAACACAATAATCTAAAATGACAAAATAAAATGTAATCTGATGTCCATTCCTCAGTTTCACAGATAAAGCTTAAGCTAGTCTAAAGTGTGGAAGGCTACTCACACATCAGTTTTTCACATATTAGGTTACCAATTGGACCTTATTTACACGCGCTGCTGCTACACTGACCATATGCTGTTCACTCCACTGCACACCTCAGATCACGTCCTCCTCACTCTGAACCTCAATCTGGCTTAGGACACAACACAGACTCCTCCACAGGTCACCTTTCGGCGTAACTCACTCTCACCCTTCCTCCTATCCTCTTTTGTCTCATCCACAATTTATCCCCCAAATCAGTTCATCAACCAACTGTATTTTAAAGTATTTAACCCCATTGTGATATAAATCAAAAAAGAAAAAAACAAACATTCATCAAATAATACATAATTGAACACAACTACATTAAGACATGATTCCACCCTAACTTCAAATACTCTTCTTATAGAGGTAGATGATACAAAGATATGACATATGAACACTGATGAAGGACAACAGAGTGGTTAATGTAAAGAATTCAGAACACATTTCAGAACAAGCATCAATGAATCACAGGAATAATCATTCCATATGGATGTTCAGGATAAAGTAGGCCTTTCACTTTACAATACTCATGGTGGTACATGATGCATGCACCCACAAATGAGAATATGATTAAATGGTAATCAGACCAAACAGAAAATATGTTATATACATATATACACAACCCAACCAACAAAACCAAAAACATCACTTACATTGAATGGAAAAAAACAATGATGTTCCTCAAAATAGGGAAAATGCTGCGGCTTGAACAGAGATGAGCTCCTAGCCCTGCTACAAAACATTGCTAAAATCTTACTCACTCCCTTATAAAAGAGTAAGATAACATGGTTACCTTCCTAACCTCCCCCTAGTGACAGGAAGGAAAACTACAAAAGGAACAGTTGCACCTAACTGTTAAAATCTGATGTTCTACGCGAGCATCATTTAAACTCAGAGCTGCAGAAAGGAAGCGGCACAAATCGAAATAACCCACTAATCTTGGTTTGTATCAATCCATTCTCTCTTCCTTCTCTGCAAATGTATGTACTGCTAAAATTACTTACAACCACAACAAAATTACCAATTCTTCTGACTCTTGCATGCGTTTCAAAACCTTCTCCTCTTTTCTTAACCATCCTCCTTCATCAACCCTAACAGCTGACGACTTTGCAACATTCTTCATAAATAAAACAACCATCAGCGGCTAATTTCCCACACCACAAATCTACACTCACATATTGACAGCTAAAAACACACATTCTGCCCTTGTTCTCTCTGCTTCCTTAGGTAGAAGTCTCCAATCTCATCCATTTCAATCACCACACTACCTGTTCACAAAAACCCACTGAAAATCCAGCACAGCTAGACAATTATAGACTGCTATCCCTTCTTCTATTCATTGCTAAGACACTTAGTAATCAAATAATAACTAAGTCTTCACCTTTCATACACAGAACAACCTCCTGGACAACAACCAGCCTGGTTTCAAAAGTGGCCAATCAACTTAGGCTGCCCTGCTCTCAGTATTGATGTTCTGAGACTGACAAGATCAGCTTCCAATTCCACAGTTCTCATCTTGCTCATCTCAGCAACCGCACTCCAATGGTTTAAGTCTTACCTCCCAAGCTACTGGAGTGCCTCAGGGCTCAGTGCCTGGACCACTGCTCTTCTCCATCTACATGTCATCACTAGGATCTGTCGTTCAGAAACATGGATTTCCCTATCACTGCTATGCTGATGACACACAGCTCTATCTCTCATTCCAACCAGAGGATCCGACAGTAGCTGCACGCATCTTGGCCTGCCTGACAGACATTTCTTGCTGGATTAAGGACCACCACCGTCAACTAACCCTTGCGGAGCTGCTTGTGGTCTCGGCCAACCAAACAACTTCTCCATTCAGCTAGGTTCATCAACCATAACTCCATCCAGGACAGCCAGGAACCTTGCGATTGATGATCAGTTGAACTTCACAGACCCTATTGCTAGAACTGCCGGGTCCTGCAGGTTTGCCTTATACAACAGTAGGAGGATCAGGACCTTCCTATCAGAGCATGATACACAAATCCTTGTCCAAGCTCTTGTTCTATCCAGACTGGACTATTGTAATGCTCTCTTGGCCGGCCTTCCAGCATGTACTGCAGCAAGAGATGTCTTTAACAAACCGAAGAGAGCTTACGTCTCACCTCTCCTCATAAAATTGCACTGGTTGCCAATTGCCACACTCCTCAAATTCAAAGCACTGACGTTTGCCTACAGAACAACCACTGGTTCTGCACCCCTATACCTAAACTCACTACTTCAGACCTACATGCCCACCAGAAGCTTGCGTTCTGCAAGTGAAAGGCACCTTGTGGTGCCATCCCAAAGAGGCACAAAATCACTTTCACGGATCTTTACCTGGACTATTCCAAGCAGGGGGAATGACCTGCCTAACTCAACCCGAGCTGCTGAGTTTTTAGCCACTTGCAAAAAAACAGCTGAAGACGCATCTTTTTCGGCAACACTTGGCAAATTAATTGTAACACTGACTATTCTATATAAAAAAAATGATACATTTACAGTGCTGTACTGACTGAGACTGGTCACAGCACTTGCATATTGTTGCCCTATTGTTGGTTTGATTGCTTCTATTGCTCTTCTCATTTGTAAGTCGTGTTGGATAAAAGTCTCTGCTAAATGATAAGTACTTTAGTGTACTAATTTATGCTATAGTATAGTTCTGCTTCACAAGGCTATTCATCTGATTCAGTACATCATCTGAATATGAGATAATGTAACTTCATGTAAGTCCAAATAAAGTGATGGAAATTTAAAGCAAACTGCAATTGATTTCATCTGCACAGAGTCCATGTGTTTTACAGAGTGCAACCAAACCCAAATCCCAAGAACAGAAATGACAAAAATGGTTCATAAAACCACAAGAAAACTCCTCTCATGGGTATCCACTGCATGATTGAGGGGAATGCAGTGTCCACCCCTCCAAACCTGAAAGCAGTTAGATTCAGTCCTCAAGCCATCAGCGGCGTCAAACTGTAAGGATTGCTTTTTGGGGGTGTGGTGCAGGTAATTTATAAAGCAGCAAGCTAAGAATTGATTGTTAGAACAATACTAACCAATATTTCAGAAAGCTGTAAAGCATTGTGATTGTGCATGGTCTCTATTGACCTTTTCTCTTTGGATTAAGTTTCAGTTTGTATTTGTTCAGTAAATAAAACAAGTCGAGTTACCACAACTGTGAAGTGATGCTGTGCTGAAATATATATATATATATATATATATATATATATATATATATAAAAACATGTATTAATTGTGTCTTTTCTTTTCTTGCCAATTAGCGCCTTTATTCAATCTGACAGCCACACATTTGACAGTGAATAAATAAGAAATAAACAAGACATTAACCAGTGTGCAGCAGCAGGTGTGAGTTTTCTTATTCGATTAACAAATGTTTTTATTTTAAAAAGTTGTTGAAATAAATCCAAATATGTGTAGCTCTTGCCAAGCTGTCATTTAATCAAAGACTTACTCTGAACTGTTGCTCTCAATAAACAACTGGGCTAAAAAAAGCAAAAAAAAAGAAAAAAAAAGAAAGCTGTTTAATGGTTACGCATTGGAGAAGCATTTGTGACCCGTGTGCCTGACTACATGAGTGGTAACCTTCTGATTAAACTAAATGCAACATAATTTAACATAATGAGTTGCCTATTTCAGGCAAAACATTGCTTGAATATGGTTGTTACTATATATGTGATTCAGGATGGAGATGTTGTGTCATGTTGTAAATCATTTTGCCATACCACAATTTATTGTGAAAGGTCTCCCACTGACAACCATTGCAAAATGGAAGTATATACTTTTAGTTTATACTTACCTATTTTTGACCCACTTACAGAATGCAATTTCATAAGTACTTATATTGTCCTTGAAATATTGTCATATTTTGTCATTGAAATATGATTAAAGTGTACTGACAATGTATGAATATACTGACAAGCATTTATGGCAAACTAAGAAATACTTTAATGTCATTTCTGGTGAGACTTGTCTGGTATGTCATGTATCTAAATATATTTTGCAATTACACATTTGTAACGATGAATTTACAATTTACATATGAATTTGAATTAAAATGTAATATCAAATAACAATGTAAAATTACAATCAATAATTAAATCTGCTTTAATATGTTAGTGATCACATCAAAATAAGAGTACTTCTTTCAAGCATGACAAAAGATAATTATTAAAATGTTTATTATTAAAAATATTATTAAAATGTTTTTTGAAGTAAAATGTTTAATTTGAAAGTATTACAAAGTGGACATTTTAAGTGTTTAAGTATGTTGAGAGAAACAGTCATGAATTTATACTCTGAAATTAAATAAAAGTATACATTTTATTTCATTAATATCTGCAAGTATAGTTTTTTTAAATATACTTTTAAGATATGAAGTACACTGAGGATATGAAGATGAAGGTTATGAAGTTCTTTTTATATAATAAATACTTCAATGGTACTTTAAATAGTATTTTTCTATTTGCATCAGTTCATTTGATAAAATTTTTAATTTTACAGATTTGCATTGATTTCATATAAACTAAGGGGCAATGTTATAGGGGCATTGTTAGGGCATTTAAGCGCCATTTATGCAAAAAGCCATTTGAATCCGTGATTTACAGTAATTATATAGCTGTATACAGCTGGCAAGGTTTCATAAAAGTAAGACAACATCAACAAAAAAATGTGGTGATGGCAATTTCAAAACACTGCTTCATAAAGCTTCGAAACCTTTACGAATCATTTTTCTCCGAATCAATGGTTCGGAGCGTGTATCAAACTGCCAGATTTCAGTAAATGGGGCTTCATAACGTCATAACTGTTTCGAAATGTTTCTAAACACTTTTATTGGTTTACCACTGGGGGCGCTGATCTCTGTCAACCCATGAATAATGAGGAGTCACTGAGAACCAATGAACAAGTGTCTGTGGGTTTTATGTGATCTCTGATCAGTTTTATACATTTTTAGACGTTTTAATTACACATTGGTATAATTAAAATAAAAAATGGTATAGTCTATTATTGGCCTGTTTAGCTGAGCCATTCAACAAACAAAACAAACCCGGACAATTAATAAAATAACATATAGACACCTAATAATCTTATTAGATAATTGAATTTGAAAGGGTTTTGCTTTCAATAAAAAAATGCAATAGATGTGTAGCTAAAAGGTGTTTGTATGCATGTTTCAGTGTTCCACGAAGCCTTGATCTGCCCACCACTACAAAAATGTATGTGTAACAATAAACAGGGTTCGTACAGACTCTGTCAAATGAAATTCCAGGACTTTCAAGGACTTTTCAAGCACTACTTTTTTGGAGTTCCAGGACTTCAATCAGCACTTAAACAATATATTTATTATTTTTTGTTTATTTTATTTTAATACTAAATTAAATATATATGGTATCTGATGATTCACTTCATAGATGTCAATCCATTGACCAGCGGTGTCAGGCATGGGAAATCCCCTTAACCATTGAAAGGATATTGAAACTTCCATTAATATATATGATTGACCTGAACAATGAAAGTTGTATTAGGCCTTTATACTTATCATATACTTAATATCATGCTCATAGCTCTATATCTCAGACGGGCTGCAGTGTTGATTTAGCATGAAACAATTGTATCTTTTCAACAACAACAACAACAACAACAAAAGAATCACAATATTTTGAATTAGGGATGCACTGATACCATTTTTTTGCAGAACGAGATACCGATACCGTAACAGATCCCTGAATTTTCACTGCATTTGTAATCTTTAAATGTATAAGTAGATAAACCAAAAGAATATAAATCATATCAGTTGGCTTAATTTGTTCATCAAATATACATTTCTTTCAATTATTTTCATGCTTAATTAAGCCTGCTAAAATGCATTGTACGAGCTTCTGTTACTGTACATTCTGTTACTCTATCATATTTTATCTTTCATTGAATAGCACAGCACATTTTTACACTAGAGCAGCTCCAGCAGGGTCAGTGCTGAGGATTGGGTCAATGGTACAAATGTTTAGACAACAGTGAAATCTCAATTATTTAATCCAATTTTGATACTACAACAAAAACTGCCAGCCTAATTCATGCAAATTTAAAACATTATTAAAGGTAAGCAGCCAGCAACAAAATAAGAACGAATAATCAACTTACAAATAAATATATTAGAACCAAGAAAGGCTACAAATGAAATAAACAGTGTTTTAGAGTTTTTCGGGTAGATCTAACAGGTACAGAAATTTGAATAAAGTAATCAAATGTGAAAAAATTGCATATTCATTACTGGATAAATTAAATATAGATGGATCTTTTTGTAAAGTTGAAAAGGGTAGCCTATTTAGTCAAGAGCAGTGAGTAATTTATTTGTCCATTGTTTGATAAACCCACTGCTGTTTTAATGTTAATTAGACTACTGCCCCTTTAAGACCGCACGCAAGGGCCCCATTTGAACATGGCTACAATCACTTGAGAAATAACTGACTTTGTTTACTAGGATACTCGCCAAGATGGGCGTTTTTACATAATTTTGTGTGAATTCGTCCGTACAAGCGCCAAACGTGAAAGACAATTTAATTCAGCAGCTAACTTATTCACGCGCGCGCTGATGTTTGCGTTCATGGAACTTCTTGACCGCAAACGTCCAGTAATAATGTAGGGAATCACTCGTTATACATAAAATCAGGTAACAGTTCATGTTTTACTTTACTTACATATACGATTTAGTTTTCATCCAAATAACACGTGCTGAGTGAACGATCAGCAATCAAGAGCATTCAACAGAACTGCGCTCTCTCTCGTCAGTTAACGTTAATAATAAGCTAGCGTTACATGTACTCGTTTTATTGTCTTTGCCATTGACATCCCACTGAACTACAAACCTTCCACTGATGTCTGTTTAAAGGATGTGCTCGACCAGCTCGCGCGTCTCTGCCGCTGCGCGCTCAATCCACTGCGCGGTTTTCTGTGATCAGCTCGCGCACCACAGCTGTGTGTTACTATCATAGACGGTTACTACACGCTGCCTAGTAGGCCTATCGGTTGTTGGTATCGGAGCATTTTTACGAGTACATGAGCTCGGTATCGGTGCATCCCTTTAATAATTCAAGCACTTTTCAAGTACTTCTTCTAAAATATGTCTGTTTTCAAGGGTTTTCAAGCACTTAAATTTCAAAAAGTCAAATTCAAGTACTTCAAGCACTTTAAGCACCTTGTACGAACCCTGAATAAATCCACTGAAGGCAAGTTTGACAAACTCATGTGCATCTCTATTTAAGATAACTCAAAGTGGGGGGAAAAAGACGACTATAATAGACTCACCAAACTGCAGGTTAAACCAACCAACAATAGGCTACACAAGAAAGTAAAGGCAAACAAGAGGGCATAAAAACATAAGGACTAATGACTAAACAAGACACACCTGAAAGAAATCAAGATAATGAACCATCGAGAAAACAGAACTAAGAAGCACATGACTAAAACAGAACATGACACATTAGGCTTGTACAACTTAATGCAGCTCTGCGCAGACTGATCGCAGCTGACTTGAAGCAGTGCATGTCGGTTAGATATTTTGTCCGACTTGATACAGCGCAGAAGCCACGTGACTGTGACGTATGCCATCAAAGTACCGCGAGAGCGATTCGAGAGCGATTCGAGAGCTGACTCATTCTGCGCAGCTTCTCAAGAGCGACAGCACAAGCTCTGATGATCATAGACATCATATAGAGCTAGATGCCATATTGGCCGCTGTGGCGCAAGAAATGCGGCCGCCATCTAAAACCGGTTATACTATTATTTGCGTTGCATAGCAGCAGTAGATGCCAGAGCACTGTGCAGCATACTCCTGCTCAAATCGGCGGACCATCACTCGGGGATACTTTTCACAAGTAAGATTTAACATTTAACATTACCGTACTATTGGTTGTATTTTGTGAACAAAATATTCAATGTGTCCTAGCTACGTGTATGACCTTTGCAGCAAAAAAACCCGCGTGAAAATCAGTTTCTCAAAATTCAGTGAGATTTGATTAATTAAATGCGCTGACAGCTCATTGCACCTGCCAAACATATTACACTGAGCGGGTGACCGGTTTAAGATGGCGGCCTTACGGCTCGTCCGCGCCAACAGGCAGTAGAGGGCGATAGGGTGTCTATCTATATGATGTCTATGCTGATGATGACACAGCTGTTCCACGATTGGCCGGTTTCACCACATGACAAGGATCACGTGTGTTTCGTGTTTATTCTGAAACCTTCAGTTCCATTAATGCAGTAACAGTAAAACAGTAAAACTCTTTTCATGTAGTCGCAATGTTATATTGTCTTATCTTTATAAAATAAACAGAATAAACGTAGACCCCACTTCTTTGGTATTTAAATAGTGTATGATTATGCTTATTTTTGTACAAACAGACACTGTATTAAGCAGTAGGCCTACATATATGATTGAATGAAAATGTCTTCGAAACATCTTTGTATTTGACAAATATTAAATGTATTTCACTTCACCTATGATAAAGTATGCAAACGCAACATGAGTGTCACTACGGGAAGCAGAAAGTGTCCTACTTCACATCTCCGTTTTCAGCTTCTCCCAGACTGCACACGGCAACTCTCGGCAATCGGTTACATCCAGCCACAGTCAATGTACAACACACCTATTAGATAAGGGAAGCACATGAGGGCAAGGAAAAACATGACAAAACCAAGAACCTTGACTAAGAAAAGTACTGTAGCAATGTTCACGCAAGAAGGAGGCGGGAACCGGCGAACTAGTGATGTGTCGTTCATGAACGATTCGTTCATTTTGAACGAATCTTTAATATGACTCGGGACTACCGAGTTGTCTCAGAGAGTGATTCGTTCATTTTGTGTCGAACGCGCATGCGCATTGCGCAACATATGGGTTCTGAATCTTTACTGGAAACAGAAATGATTAGTTCATCTCTCTCGAGTCTTCGGGTTCGGGACGGGTCCGAGTCTTTCGTTCTTCCTGTCAGTCCATAGAGACTATGCTGTCAGTACCGGAAAGAGAATTGATTAGTTCATCTTTCGAGTCTCGAGTTCGGGTTCGGCCGGGTCCGAGTCTTTCGTTCTTCCTGTCAGTCCAATAGAGGCTATGCTGTCAGTACCGGAAAGAGAAATGATTAGTTCATTTTTTCGAGTCTTCGGGTTTGAGTCCTTCGTTCTTTTGTCACGTGACTTGTCACCGTATTGAATAGCCTACTAATTTACAACCTTTTTACAAACAAGCACATAGTTAAGGTATTAAATATAATAGTACTTAATTAATGTATAATATATAATAAAACATACCACAGATGCACAAGAAACATTTAGAGAAGAGAAGGACAGGGACAATATAAGATGGAACTTTTATTTTACAGATAATGTTTTGCACATATTTTGTATTTTAATTCCTAAATATAAAACAATATACATTCAGACGCAGTCAATAATACGAATATAATGTTGTATTTGATGCGAGATAACAGCGGTCACGTGACAAAAGAACGAAGGATTTAAAACCCGAACTCGAGACTCGAAGAAAATGAACTAATCCTTTCTCTGTCCGGTACTGACAGCATAGCCTCTATGGACTGACAGGAAAAACGAAAGACTCGAACACGAACTTGAGACTCGAGAGAGATGAACTAATCATTTCTCTTTCCGCTACTGACAGCATAGTCTCTATGGACTGACAGGAAGAACGAAAGACTCGGACCCGGTCGAACCCGAACTCGAGACTCGAAAGATGAACTAATCATTTCTCTTTCCGGCCCTGCTGTATCACACACGGCACGGTCGGCCCAGCAGACAGATCCGAGTCAGACACTGGCGAGTCGACAGCTAATGTCTCGAGACACGAGAGGAGAACTAACCTGATAAATATGAAGTTGCAAAGGAAAGAAGGTCTCGGATCAGGAGGTGAGGTGAACTAACAGAATCAGACTGCAATAGCCTGAACTTAAGACCCAACAACTAATCAATTAATACAACATTTCGGTTTCTTATAATTTGGCTTTGGCTGCATTACCCTATAGTTTATTTTTATTCTTTTTACAAATGTAATCAATATTTTCGTAAGTACTAGATGTGTTGGGATATTTAACATGCCATTTTAATTATATTATGCTGAAATGAACGAAATGAACGAAATGACTCGAAAAAAGAATGTTCTTTTTGCTGAACGAGACTCAAAGATTCGAGTCAGTAAAATGATCCGAACTTCCCACTACTACGGCGAACAATCAAATAAACTTTATTTAAAATAAAATAAACAAACCAAAATACCGCCAGCAGCCCATCTGCTGGCTAAAATAAAATACAAAAACAAAACACAACTACCGTCCACACGAAGCCGGTGCGTTCCCTATCCGATTATTTTTTTTCCTCGTTCTAAAAAAAAACTCCGTAAACACGGCGTCGTCTCAAGAAATATCTGCGTCCACACGAAACCACTGAAACCGACTGAAAACGGTGTAGTATATATGCCAGACCAGTATGGGGCGCTGTAATTGTGCCACAGACATACACTATACACGGAGAAGAAGACTTTGAGCATGCACATAACCTTGCGCGCTGTATACGAACCAAGAAGAAGAAGACGAAGATGGCGAACGCAACAACTTCAAGAGCAAGAGTGGAGTCTTTCGTATGGACTGACGATGAAGTCGAACTACTACTTAGAGTCACACTCGACTACAAGTCCACTAAGCTGCAAGAAAACGTTGACTGGGAGTCGTGTCACTCCAAAAATTGTGATATAACGGACGCGTTCCAGGCACAGTATCCGGGGGAGCTAACCGAGAAGGATTTCCCTCACGATGCTAGCATGGTCACAAAAGCCCAAGTCACCGCAAAGATGAAAAATATACGCAGCAAATACAGGCATGCGGTGGACACAGGGCGTCGAAGTGGTCAAGGACGGGTAGTACTCATATTTTATGAGCTTTGCGAGGAGATCTGGGGTGGTTCGCCTGCTACACGCTCCATCGACGCCGGCATCGAGACAGGTGACCTGGAAGAGTCGTCTACATCGACAGTGGAGCTGCCTTCCGATTCTTCAAACTCCACTGAATCCCTCGACTGTCTTCCATCTGCGGTTGTAAAGCAGCGCAGGGATTTGCTCCAGGTAAAAATTGCTCCAGGTTTATGATTTCAAGCTTAGTGAGTATGAATGTGTGAGGCAATATGTAACTTAAAGCGCTTTGGTGGCCATGGGTCTGTTGAAAGCGCTGTATAAATGCAGTCCATTTACATATGATACAGTATTGTTTGATGTGGGCATACACTGAAAAAAAAATATTCATTTAATTTGCTAAAAAATGTTTTGATTGTTTTGATTACTCAACTTGAGGGTGAGTAAATGACACAATTTTCAACTTTGAGGTGAACTATTCCTTTAATTTTAGTTCAATTTAATGCATTTGTTTAAATGTAGCTAAAATCAATTGTGTGGAACCACTTACCATAACATTTAGTAAATTCAATTAATTAATTTTTGTCAGTGTAGTTATGATGGATGCATGTTCTTTGTGTAGGTGTGTTGGTTTAGTGCATTATTCACATAGCTTTCTGAACTTATTTTGCGTTGTAATAATGCAAATTTTCTCTGCTATATTTAAGGCAAAGTTGAACAGCCATAGAGGAGACAAGATGAAAAGGAAGGTTTCCACTGATCCGGCAGAGGAGGACCTTAAAATAAAGAGGAGGATGTTGGAGTTGATGGAGGACTCTTCTAGACGCAACTCTGACAACATGCTGCAGATAAATACAAACATTGCTAACATTACCAGCATCATTCAGGAGGGTTTTTCCTTCATGAGGGAATTGTTATTACAACGGCAATTTACACCCCCTCACAGCATTAGTGGTCAATTCCAAGGGCACCCCCATCATTCATGAACACAACACCACACCCTACTACACCAGCCTTCCTGCACACACCTCGGCCCGATGAACCAGCAAACCAACCTCGACAGTACCGCCCTGAATTCTACACACCTACACCACGTCACCCCACATCAGCAAACATCATTTTCATACAGACGTGCACTGCTGCAAGATGACACAGAGTGACTGCCCTGTTGCACTATATAATTCTTGATTTTATATTGTTTGCACTGCACTTCAATTCTGTGCACGGTTACACTTTATACAGTTTGACCTGTTTTGTGTAATTATTTTACCTGTTGTAGTTGACATGTTGTATATAGTTATTGTATTTTGTGCACTGTTGCACTTTATACCTGTTCAATATTACCGTTTTTTTTTTAAATTGTTCTTTGACCTAAACATTTATTTTCCAATAAAAAAAAGTTCTGGAATTTTTGCAGTCATTTATTTTATCTAGAAATATTCAACACAACACTTTCAAAATAATCATTAGTACATTTTCCAAAGGTAAATAGTGTAAATACTTAAAAAAACTGAACAAAATTGAAAAAAAAACTGGATGGCCAGCATTTTTAAGGGTCAAGGTACTTTGTGAGTACTCTCCTCACTCTCTTTCCCTCTCCTTCATTACAGTCTGTGACGTAGTTGTTGCATTGTGTAGGAGGCTGTAAGTCTTTATCACATCTTCATCGTTCCCAACACAGTGTGTTCAGCCACAGTATCCTTACAGTTTTCACAAAAATTGTGGAGAACAAAGCAGGCATAAATGACAAAGGGCAGATCCTTCAAGTTGATGTCCATAGACCTTTTCAGTGCAGCAAATCTGGCTTTGAGACGACCAAAAGCACACTCAATGACCCTCCGTGCCCTACATAAACTTAGCCCAAAGTACTGTTCTTGAGGTGTGGAGCCACCGTTTGCATATTCCTTCATCAAGTAAGGCAGCAGAGGGTAGGCTGGGTCACCAAGATAAATTGGTATGTCCTCCTCGTTGTCCACAATCTGTTTTTTCAGAGGAGGGATCTGGCCAGTCTTAAAGTACAGGTTGAGCTTTGAATTAGCAAAAACCCGTGCATCGTGTACACTCCCGGGCCACTTTATCACAACATCCATAAATCTGTACTTATAATCACAGACCGCCTGTACATTGAGAGAATGTTTGCCTTTCCTGTTGATGTAGTCCATTGAGTTGGTAGATGGCTGCTTGATTTCTATGTGTGTGCCGTCGACCGCTCCCAAACACTGTGGCATGCCATGAGCACTATGGAAACGCAAAACCAGATCCTCGGTCTCGGACTCCGTAAAAGGCAACTTGATGTACTTTGGACCCAGGTGGACAGCGATCGCTTTGCACGTTTGCCTGACAACAACAGACACAGCCTGTCGCGACACGCCGAAGGCGTTAGCAGTCTTCCTTAGCCGTCCCTCGTCGCTCAAATAATACAGTTAACGCAACCCTTTTGAGTGTAGTAATTGGTGCCCTCATGTTTGTTGTTTCCCCTTCAATATACGGACTGAGTTCCTCGCTCAGGGCGACGAGAGATGCTTTGGACATGCGGAAATTCTCCCTCCATTCATCTTCCACAACAACGCCATTGACAAAGTTGTCCCACCAAATGCTAGTTCTACCTGGTCTTATCCAAAATTTTCTCCTGGTTGCTCTCCTGGTTGTCTTTCGCGGTGGATCTAAGAGCATGTGGCGTATGGTGTTGTCCATTATCGCTTGTTGCTCACCACAGTTGCATAGAAGCAATAGATTTTGCTGTAATAAAGCTAGTAGGCTTAGTAGCTTCTGCAGCATGAGCACAATCATGTAGTCCGCCATTATTGTTGTTGCTGTTACGTGTGACGCAGACGACACGTGATGTGATGACATCATCGTTTCACAAAATATACGGATTGGCTGTACACACAAAACCGCAAGGGTGTCATTTTCAGATTTATCCACTTTGGGACCCGGTTTCAAAAAATAGCGGTTTCACTCTCCCAAAACGCCGGATCCGTGTGGACGAAACGCCAATACGATAATAAATTGATACGTATACAGCGAAACGCGTCTTCGTGTGGACGGGCCCTAAAATACAGGCCTGTTCCTTTTTCGATCATCAACTTCGTCGCTCCTCCTTTATGCTTCCGCTCCTCCGTGAGAGATGCGAGACCGGTGTGCTTCACAGGTGCTGCTCATTAGCAATCGCACCACCGGCCTCGCGCCGTTCTCTCATGTCCCTCGGCCGTCCTGTTCGCCACATACCCCCATCGCCCCTCACAGGCCGGGGGGTACCCACGAGCCTGTGCCTACTCCCCCCCCCCCCGGCGGCGGCGATCCCTGGGGGGTATGGACCGACAAGCCGAGGGAAACAGTGACGGAAGCATGAGGAGCGACAGATCGAGAGAGGGGAGAGAGGAAAAAATAAAATTTGGTCCGGTTCCCACAACGCGCTGCCATTTGGTCCCCCACCAACTGGGCGATCTCCTCCGCGGTGCCTGGCGGTGACGCTGGGTAGCCCTCGGTGGATGGCTCGACACTCCTCCGCCGCCCGGTGGATGGCAACGGTTCCTTGGGTTCCTAGGGCAGCCGGCAGGAGTCCCCCGCTCCCTGCTCCTCCCCTTCATGGTGGACGGCAGCAGGCTCCGGCCCACGGCGAGCGGCGGCGACTCCCCTGCTCCCTCCCGGACGGCAGCCGCCCCTCCAACTCCCAGGCAGCCAGCAGCGAGCTCAACCGTAGCAATATTCAGGGAAGAAGGAGGCGGGAACCGGTGAACAATCAAATAAACTTTATTTAAAATAAAATAAACAAACCAAAATACCACCAGCAGCACCTCGCGGACGACTGCTGGCTACCGAAAATAAATTTAAATGCCAACAGCCCCTCGCGGACGACTGCTGGCTAAAATAAAATACAAAAACAAAACACAACTAAAATACAGGGCTGTTCCTCTCTCGATCATCAACGTCGTCGCTCCTCCTTTATGCTTCCGCTCCTCCGTGAGAGATGCGAGACCGGTGTGCTTCACAGGTGCTGCTCATTAGCAATCGCACCACCGGCCTCGCGCCGTTCTCTCACGTCCCTTGGCCGTCCTGGTCGCCACAAGTACTAAATAAAAGACATGAAAACATAAACATGATTCAAAACCCCAAACCAAACATGACAGTATGATTTATTTATTAACAAATAATTATCCTTCCACCAAGCAATGTAGTTCTTCAGGAATGTTTAGCAGAATGTTTTGCCAAGACAACACATATACAGTGGTGCATTAATACTGATGTAATGAGATCACAGGTTTGTGTTTAAATAGTATTTTAAACGGCTCTGATCGTGGCACATGTTATATTTTACATTTTTAGTGCCCCAACATGCCCCACAATAGGTCAACATTTGCTAAATCAACTGTATATGTCTTCCTGGGCAAGAAGCCTTTTAAGTCAAGACTTTAAAGTGTGTGCCTAGATAAATTGACTTTCAGAAATAAACCTACTCTTAGGAATTCTCACTGGAGTAAAAAGTGTGTCAACTAGCCCCGGCCTCCCTTATTTATCTTCCGTTTCTTTCTTGGATCTCCCGTGCACAGCACCTTGTGCATAAAACTTTTCACTGCCATCTGAATAAAAATTATATTTGACAGTGTCAAGTTTTTTTTAGTTTTACATACTCATACCCTTAAAGAAAATACAATGGTAGCTGCATGTCATCTACAGTGAAGAAAACTGCAGAAACAGAGGCTATTTCATCATTCATACCGCATACCTTGTTCATAGATGTTTTAGAGTTTCATGCAGAACTTCCAGAGTGCATCATTCGCATGCCATGATGCTCAAATGACACATGCTGTAGAGAAACGAGAAGTCATGAAACAATTTAAAAAACTGTATTCCATCCAGTTTTGTATTTTGTATCTTTACAGACAATGTGAACACATTTGTTGAAGGAAAGTTATTCTGAATCATGTAAGAGGAAGTTATTTTTACTCAAGTAAATTATGAATGTTCTACATGAATTTAGCGTTCACTATGGCTGCAAGATTAATCGTTGAAAGATCGCAATCTCAATTCAAACATCCACTCGATCTTATTTCTAAATGAGAATAGTTTGGCTATCTGACAAGTATGATGACAGCGACTATTCAAATCTGCACTTGTGCTGCTGCTGACCTAGAGAGGGTTGTAATAGTAATTCAGGGAAGAAGGAGGCGGGAACCAGCGAACGTTTAACACTTTAATCCAAAATTAACACAAAACAAAAGTAAAAGACTTCTGCATACACATAAACAAAACAACGTAAAATAGTCCAGGCCTGGTCCTCTCTCTTCCTTCACTTTCGTCGCTCCACTGTCGTTATGCTTCCATTGCTCCTCTGTTCTCTCACGGCTCCCGGCCTCGTCCTGCTTGCTACAGTATAGTGATGAAATAGCTTCACAAACTGTCTTTTTAACCACAGAGTATCGGTATTTCTGCATTACAAACATTCAAATCATCACAGAAGTACTAGTTAACAGTTCAGATATAAACACTGATGTTTAAGGTAGGGATCAAAATAGAGTAAAACACTTTGTGAAAATAACGACGCGTCAAATAAAGATTGCATCAATTACATTGTTACACCAGAAGGTGGCGGCAAGTGACTGTTAAAAACGTATTTGTCATTGAATCGTTCAAGTGAAGTCTTCATGTCATTGAAACATTCTTTCACATTAATTAGATTTTTTATTTCATTTAAATAGACTGCAGCAGTTAACATTTGTCAGAACGTCTAGTGAATTACACATTACTTTGTTTAGTTTTCTATTCATAATCATGGGAGATTCATGATATCTATTTTAAGAAAAATGTGATTCTCAATTTCTCCAGAATCGTGCAGCCCTACAATGTTTTCAGTCACAAGACTCGTCTGCTTGGTGAGAATGTCTCACTCCAGCCCTGGTGTTTTAGATTCTAATGTAAGAGTCCAGACGGAGTCTAAGCATGTTTAAATATGAAAAGTTACATCTGCATTAGAGCTCTGCTGTTAACTGACAGGCCCTCAGCGTTTCTGTGCTGATTATTATAAAAGAGAAAATGAGTGTGAGCGGCACCATGTTCTATTCTCAGCACCTGCTGCCACACAGCACCCCTCACTCATTACGAGAGGAAGTGACACGTGGCAGGAGACCAAAATCTGCATATCCTCAAACCCAGCATCAACCTCCTGAATTTTTTTTTTTTTTTTTTTACTTTTACTGGTGTTAAAGACATGTTTAAGACATTTTATTTTCTCAGGCTTCCATTACAATGTGCTCCTAAATGGTAAATGCTAACCTAAATGTTGTGCTTTTCATTTATTCACAGCTATAGTAAGCACAGGAACTTTGTTGATTCAAGTGCAAGTGCTATAACTGCATGATGTATTCAAATTCAAATTTTATATTATATAAAATTAACTGAACTTTAGAGTGCATTTTAACGAACTAGGACTAATTTCATAATTAAGTATGTTGTCTGAAATATCATTAAAATGTACTGCCGTATGTACTGACAAGCATTTATGGCAAACTAATTTAAATGTTATTGAAACTTGTATGTCACATTTAAAAGTATTTGTAATTACACATTTGTAATGATGAAGTTGCAATTTACTAAATTCAAAATATAATATTAAATTAAAATACTAAATTCAAATGTGTTATTGGATGACACATACAGCTAATTTTATCATTATAACATTATACTTAGTGTGCTTTAGAATGTTATTCAACAAATCAAAATAAGTGTACTTTAAAGCATGATTATAAAAATAATTTATTTTAAGTATACATAGTTACTCAAGTGCACATTAAAAAGTAAATGTACTTGGAATATTTAATGTTCTTCAAGTACATAGATTTAAGTTACCTTGTATTTCAGTACTTTATATCATCTGCAAATACAGTTTATTTCAAAATAGTTTTGATTTGTAGTACACTACTAGTGCACATTCATTACAATTAACCACACTTCTATGTCACAAGGGTGAATAAAGGAAATTAATGTAATGTAAAATTAAGGTAAATATCACTTAAGGATATTTGGTAACACTTTACAATGAGGTTTCATTTGTTAACATAACTACATTAGTTAATAAGAACTATAACAAAGCAATATTTTCTTATAGCGTTTATTAACCTCTGTTAAAGTAAGTTTATAGAAATGTTCACATTCATTTTATTTTATTTCACAGTACATTAACTCACATTAACTAATAGGCCTTTTGATCTCAAAAATGTAGTGGTACTTTTTGAGATTAACCAGCCTGGTCTCAAAGATAGAAAACGTACTTTTTTGTACGTTTGGATAGATGCTGCTGCAACATTTAAATGTAACATAATTATGTTTTTTCAGCTACAAAACGTTAACTATTTACGTATATTTCATATAATAAAGATATCTGTATAATTTCCCTTTTACCATTTTATAGATACATGTAAGATCCCTTAACCCTACTCCTAAACCTACCCATTTATACAGATTTTAAAAAGGATAAAACGTAATGGACAAAGATGTGTGGGGAAATTGCAGTTTTATTAACAATATAGCATTAAAATATATTTTGAGCCACTAATCCTACTCCTAATATACCCCAAACCTACCCATAACCATTCCTTTAAACTAGGCTACAATTATGAAGAAAAACATAACAGACAGACAAATATAATCACAACGATTTATTTATTGCAAAAAATTCAAAACCGGTACCAAAAGTCGTTCACATTATGATGTGTTGCAGTCGCAGTCCTCTCTGATCAGAATTGAAGTAATTAAATCCATAAAAATGTTACTCCGCTTCGGTTCGCACTGTGAAGGCGCGCGCACTTCTTCATTTCAAATGTAGCACACCGACTGGAACACGGCATGCCGCAATCTGTGACGAAGCAGGCGAAAGGCAATGGCCGTTTCTCAAAACCAAGAATGCAAAGAACGGACTTGTGTTCTTGGGGAGAACGCTCTTGCTAGTTGTTCTTGGAAGTATGAACTTACAAGGTGACGAGCACACAGAACGCTGCTGACAGTTTGAGGCGATGTGTTCTTGCTGGTATTGCGCAATACCCCCGCACAGCGCCGTCTTCAGTACCCAAACATTACAAGAATTATTGATGATAACAGCCAGGTTTTTAGCATGACTGGCCGGTGGCTCGCTAGCTACACCCGCGTGCGCGTAAGGAGATTCTTCACTACCGAAAATGTTTGAGCATATTTTCGATTCGCCATAAATTTTCGTAAAAATGGCAATATTTGAAATCAACACAGTAGATTTCTCGCATCAAATGCTCTCAGAAGTGAATTTAGTGATGAAATAGCATACGAAATTGTAGAAAAACGACTTACTGTTGTTCTGCCTTTCTGCTCCCCGCTCCTTCCTCGAATGCCGAAATGAATGCTGGGATATTTCTGCCGTCAAGTTCACACAAGTTACCAACCAATGCATCCTCGGTAAAATGGGCGTGTCAAGAACACTTCCGGGATTTTTAACCGTTCTTGCCAAAATGCAAACTTGTGTATTGAGACAGTACTTGGGCAGCGACTGATGACGTTTCACAAGTCCACAAGAACACAAGTACAGACAAGAACGCATATTGAGAAACGGCCAATGAGCTTTGATATCCCTGCCGTAAAACATGTCGTAACGCTTCTTGAGGGCGCAATTTTTGAATTTGAATTCATCACGAGCGCGGGATTTGACGTTTGCGGTTGCTGCTGAGAATGAAGATAATAAATAATAAGAGAATAAAGGGCTTAATTTGGATCTGTTTCTTGCAAACGTAGCGTTATGGATTCTAAAGATTTGGATTATATCAAGCTAATAAAATTGATGTATTTTGTGAATTTATGTTGTTTTTTGGTGTATTATGGCTCTATAGGAGAAAACGCGTTTTGTGTCTCACGGTAATTAAACTATATTACAAAATGGTTAACCGGTTAAAGAAGGTATTTTTAAGGTTTTAAAGGGAAGTCTTGTTTAACACCATGTAACGTTAGGCTAATCCTCCGAAACGAGTTTGCAGCAGAAGACACGGATAGAGTGAAATGATGTTATTATTTCTTAAATGAGTAAACTGCATTTGATAAATGCGACTGAAAACGTAACTAATTGATAAGACAAAAGGAATGGGTACAAATTTGTACATCGGTAGAGTTCATACGTAAATAATTCACGTTTTTGTGCTGTCAATGCGTAAATATTTTACGTTTTAGTGCTGTAAATACGTCAGTATTATACGTGTCTGAATGTATAAAACGTAAGTAAATGTACGTGTGGTAGAACTACACTTTACGTAAAAATACACACGTATTTTCATGAGATCCCGTTGCAGCTACGTTAAGATTACCTTAAAAAATGTTGTATAAGTATTTTTCACTGTTAATTAACTAATGTTATCAACTGAAACCTTATTGTAAAGTGTTACCGAATATTTTATCGCTAAAAGTGTGAAAATAGTATTATATCGTGTGTGTTTAAGAAACATTAGCAAGCACATTAGCATCAACACGACAAAGGCGTCAACAATTTGATTCCAAACATATCAAGGATGACAAATAACAAATTCTACATGTGTGTCTGTACACTTTTGGACATTGTTGGGCAAGGGAAATAAACAGTGATAGTGTGAAAAACTGTGTTTATTATTTTGTTCCCTCAATTTTGTGTATGTTCATTTCCATCTCCCATACAGAGATTGACAAGATGTGCCTGTCAAAAAGAGGAAACAGTGTTGTGATGTCTTTAAAAGCTAAGGCACCTTGCTGAGATTTTGAGATGTCCTGGGGTAGCTTCACTCTTTCACTCCCTCACGCCCTGCAGAGCTCCAAATGGGAAAAGGAATCCATAGCAATATTTGCTGCTGTGTCTGAAAATATCAGCGACTGAAAAACATGGAACTTTTGGAATGAAAAATGTTTCTCTGCTTCTGTCTCCTGTGGACAAGCTTCAACAATACGTCAGTGAATCTATCCATATTTTCTGTACTTCGGGTAAGGTTTGAAAGGCAGCAAAGGTGAGAGACAGGCCATTCGGTATAGAGAAAAGGCTCAACACAATCATTTCATAATTAGCAGTGTTTGCTAAAAAAGCATTACCATTATTATTATAACAAATTTAGTGAAAGCCTATTTTGGAGATTTGCAATTTAGTTTCTCAACTCCAAAATTCAGCACCACATGGCAATGCTTAGAGGTTGGAATAATGGCAGGATGCACCATTTCTCCACTGGCTTTTACCATGGCAATGGAAGTAATCATTAGGGCATCAAGATGGGTAGTAGGAGGAGAGCGCTTGGCTTCTCGGATGCGACTACCACCAATCAGAGCATACATTGATGACATGACAACCATGACTACAACAGTAGCCTGCACTAATCGGTTATTGGGGAAGTTAACAGATAATATTGAATGGGCACGAATGCAATTTAACCCTCTGAGGTCTAAGGGGTTTTTGGGGTCCTTGAGGTGTTCTGACATGCTCTGACATTTGTGCTTTTTTCAGTTATTTATAAACATGTTAATGGCAAAGGTGTAAATTCACTCTATATAGCGCAAATGGGGCTACCATAATATGTGAGCAACATGTATGTACATGTTTGTAGATTTTTTAGAGAATAATGTTTATGCGTGGTTATTGAAAAAAACTAAAACTTAAAGTGTCTGAAATAAGGCCACAAAACACATACTAAATATGTGTCCACAAGACTTTTGACTAATGGGTGTTGTTGCCTAGAATTTTTGCTTCAAACTGATCTGAAAATCATCCTGTCTAATCATTTACACAAAACAATACATTGATTTAAATTTTATAAGACACCTTTTGTTTGGAAAGGCAATATGCGTGGAGGTGTGTTCATACCTGAGAAGACAAAGGCCGGATAATGTGCCACATACATAATGAGCTACATATTAATTAGCCTTTCACACAGCTGTGTCACTGGGTCCCAAAGAATGCAAGGACAAAAGAAATTATCTATATATACATATTTTACAATTAGAAATTGTGACCAATTACAAATAGGTTACAATTACAACAACAATTTTAACAATATTTCAAGTGTATTTCTTTGTAAAAAGTATACATTTTATCATACGTATTAAAAAAGGTAAGGATTCATTAGTTTGAATATTGGAACAAACACTATAATAACATCTTAGTTGATAATTCAATACACCTACTTTATTTTTGACAAAACATCATACTACAGTATATTTAACTATAAGCAGAAATTGGTGAACAAAACCGTACCTATTTAATGTGACAGTAGTCTTTTTTTACAGTCAAAACTTTATAATCTATCCAAAACTAATCACAAAATCTTGTCTAAACATTCATATTTAGTCTTTGTTACAATATTTGTAGCATATTGTGTATGATATATTAGCATATACATGTGAATTTGCAGTTTGTTGCTTATACAGACATTTTATTTCAACATATTTCAGTTTTTTCAGTATTTTTACTCATTTTAATAGGCTATAGCAATATAGTTTGGATGTGTTCATGTAAACATAACGTTTACTAATGTAGGTGCGAGAGTGAATGAACGGCACAGACCCGCGCTGTATAACTGTAGTAAACAAAGCGCGCGCGCGCCTGTGCCGTTCATCCATCATTTAGCCTACACACAGACACGCAATTCATATTTAAACAGTCTTTTTGCCGTTTACAGTCAGACACTATTCAATATCGCGATTAGAACAAAGCACTTAAGAATAAATGACTTACTACATCAGCTGGATCCGTTGCTCCGCGAAATGAAATTACCAGCACTTCTGGTACATTTTCCAGGGTTATTAGATAGTATTATTTCTACCATAAAGACTCAGAAGGATTCTCGAAAAAAGAATTTATTTTGTGAAAGGAGTTTACAGAAAAAAATAAAGGTATATGCTCGACAAGCTCCGTCACTGAGTTCTTTGGCGTAGGCCTCGTCCTCCGTCAGGGTCTGAAGGTTAGCTTATAGGTCCTGCCTGATGTTAGAGGCAGGGGCGGAGTCTACCCCCCGACGAGTGGACGGGAGCCATTCTGGTGGTGGTGGGGAGGATGGGGGAAAACTTTGCTACGACACCTGCGGGCAACAACATGGAACGGTAGGATCAGTCTTTTATATTCAATGTCGAGCTGTGATTGGTAGTGTGGAATTATAAATTAGTGACGTGCAATGGAGTCTTTCTGGTAGAACTTACGCTTACGCTTTCATTTCTACCATAAAGACTCAGAAGGATTCTCGAAAAAATAATTTATTTTGTGAAAGGAGTTTACAGACAAAAATAAAGGTAGATGCTCGACAAGCTCCGTCTCTGAGTTCTTTGGCGTAGGCCTCGTCCTCCGTCAGGGTCTGAAGGTTAGCTTATAGGTCCTGCCTGATGTTAGAGGCAGGGGCGGAGCCTACCCCCAAAAAGTGAGGAAAATGTGACGAATTCCATACATACCTATGAGGATTCTGAAAGCATATAGTAGGATTTATAAATAGGGAAGACAATAAGACGACTTTTAATTGCTTATCTTAAAGTCAGGTACTAAGCATAAAAGATTAAAACTACGATATGTTCTGAGATAAGATAACTTATAAGAGACTTCAGCAAGATCGAGAGTAGGAATGTCACTCTATATGGGCAGAGCTTATTTTTAAACGTGGACGAAGCCGCGTCTGGCCGCAAAACTTTAAATGGGAATTTTAACGAAGCCTTGATAGGCTGAGTTGTTAAGATACATACATACGAAAGCCTCGGCTGCCCATGATAGTAGGCTTTAAAGTAATCATTAAAACTGTACATTAAGCCTCGGTAGTCTGATGCCTCGATAGGCTGATGCCTCGATAGGCTTAGTTCATGCGACAGAACCGAGATTAAATGTAATATGCGTTTATGAAATAAGACATGATTGTCTAAGGCCACGGTAGGCTAATCCCTCGATAGGCTGATGCCTCGATAGGCTTAGTCCATACGTCAGAACCGAGATTAAATGTAATATATGTTTATGAAATAAGCCACGATTGGCTAATGCCTCGATAGGCTGATGCCTCGATAGGCTGATACCTCGATGGGCTGATACCTCGATAGGCTGATACCTCGATAGGCTGGTGCCTCGATTGGCTTGTGCCTCGATAGGCTGATGCCTCGATAGGCTGGTGCCTCGATAGGCTGATGCCTCGATAGGCTGGTGCCTCGATAGGCTGGTGCCTCGATAAGCTGGTGCCTCGATAGGCTGGTGCCTCGATAGGCTGAAGCCTCGATAGGCTGACGCCTCGATAGGCTGACGCCTCGATAGGCTGACGCCTCGATAGGCTGACACCTCGATAGGCTAAGTTCATGCTGATGCCTCGATAGGCTTAGTTCATGCGTCAGAACCGAGATTAATGTGATAAGCATTATTGAAAAGACCACGATAGCCTTAAATGCCAGTGAATGTAGACTTTCGGAAGCCGCGATAGGCTTAGCCATATTGCAGCTATCGTGAATGACCATCACGATAGACATAGCAAACAGGGATATGAATAACTTTGAGCATTATATAGTATTTCCCATCAAAGCTAATCTATAATAATCAGCTAAGGGCTGAGTTAATAGTGAAAAACGAAATAAATCTGGCAAGCCGAGATGTAACTTAAAAGAGCAGCGAAAAACGAACATATGATATGAATCATTAACCACCGCCACCAGTAGCTAGCGAAGAATTTACTGATGAATTCCATTCATACCTATGAGGATTCTGAAAGGCATGCAGAAGAATTAATAAAATAGGGAAGACAATTAGACAACTTCTTATTGCTTATCTTAAGGTGAGGTACTGTATGTGAAAGATTAAACTTACGAGATAAACTGAGATGAAGATAATTGATTGGAAGCTTTAAAAGATCGAAATTGGGAATGTCACTATGTGAGCTGAGCTTCTTATCTAGAGGAATATGAACAGAAGCCACGTCTGCCCCCAAAACTTGAGATGGAGATTTTAAATGAAGCCTCGATCGGCTGAGATTTTAAGATGCATACATCCTGGGTATGAATATAGGGAGAAAATAAATAAAAGCAAAGTTAAATAGCATATGCACCAGCCCTCGTCTTTCTTTAAAAAAAATAGGTCCGTAATGACCTTACATTTATAAATAATGAGGCTGTCGCCAGGCGACTTCCCGAGGAGCCACAAAAGGCAGAGATGACACATTGGCATAACTGCTATCAGGGAAGCTACGATATGCGCAAAATATTTGGCTTTAGCGTACGGTCATGAAAGCTCGGTCAATTGTGAAGTCTCGGTAGGCTGAGTTCATGTATCGGAACCGAGATTAGTTGAAAGCTCGATAGCATAATTGTAATAGGCTACATATAGCCAAGAAACGATCACAGTGATTGTAAAATAGGTCCGTGATTGACCATATACAGTATTTATAAATGATGAGGGCAGTTGACAGGTCGACTTTTCCGAGGAGGCACGAGAGGCAGAGATAAGACATTGAGATGATTACAATCGGGAAAGCTACGATTTGAGTTTATGAACGAAGGCTGCGATCGGCCATGAAAAAAAAAATTGCCTTAGAGTACAATCATGAAAGCTTGTTCAATAGTGATGCCTCGGTAGGCTGATGCCTCGAAAGGCTGAGTTCATGCATCAGAATCGAGATTAGTCGAAAGCTTCGATAGCATTAATGTAATAGGCTACGTTTAGCCATGCAACAATACCAGTAATCGAAAAATAGGTCCATGATTGACTTTATATTTATAATGATAAAGGCTGAAGCCAGGGAGACTTTACCGAGGAGCCATGATAGGCAGAGATATGACATTAAGATGATTACAACCAGGAAAGCTAGGATATGCATTTATGAACAGAGGCCGAGATCGGCGATGAAATATTTGTCATTAGGGTTCCAATCGTGAAAGCTTGTTCGATAGCGATGCCTCGATAGGCCGATGCCTCGATAGGCCGATGCCTCGATATGGCCGAATTCATGCATCAGAACTGATATTAGTCGAAGGCTTCGATATCATTAATGTAATAGGCTTCGTTTAGCAATGAAACATTACCAGTGATCCTAAAATAGGTCCATGATTGACCTTACATATATAATGATAAAAAGCTGAAGCCAGGGCGACTTTTCAGAGGAGCCACGATAGGCAGAGATATGACATCAGATGAATGCAATCAGGAAAGCTACGACATACATTTATGAACAAAGGCCGCGATCGGCCATGAAATATTTGTCATTAGGGTTCCAATCATGAAAGCTTGTTCGATAGCGATGCCTCGATAGGCCGATGCCTCGATATGGCCGAGTTCATGCATCAGAACTGAGATTAGTCGAAGGCTTCGATAGCATTAATGTAATAGGCTTCATTTAGCAATGAAACATTACCAGTGATCGTAAAATAGGTCCGTGATTGACCTTACATGTATAATGAAAAAAAGCTGAACTTTTCAGAGGAGCCACGATAGGCAGAGATATGACATTGGATGGTTACAATCAGGAAAGCTACGATATGCGTTTATGAACAAAGGCCGCGATCGACCATGAAATATTTGGCTTAGAGCACAATCATGAAAGCTTGTTTAATAGTGAAGCCTAGATAGACTGATGCCTCGATTGGCTGAGTTCATGCATCAGAACTGAGATTAGTCGAAAGCTTTGATAGCATTAATGTAATAGGCTACGTTTAGCCATGAAACGATACCAGTATTCGTAAAATAGGTCCATGATTGACCTTATATTTATTATGATAAAGGCTGAAGCCAGGGAGACTTTTCCGAGGAGCCGCGATAGGCTGAGATAAAACGTTAAGATGATTCAACCAGGAAAGCTACGATATGCATTTATGAACGAAGCCCTGATCGGCCATGAATTATTTGGATTTGGATTACAATCGTGAAAGCTCACACAAGTTATGCCTCGATAGGCAGAATTCATGCGTCGAGAACGAAATCAAGTCGAAAGCTTCGATAACATTAATGAAATAGCCCAAGATTGGTCATAAAATGGCAGTAATCGTAGAATTTCAGAAGCTGTGATAGGCTTAAAAATATTGCAGCAATCAGAAACGAAAGTCACGATAGACATAGCAAGCAAGGATACGAATAACCTTGGAGCGTTGTTATTATGGTATTTTCAAAGCTATTCTTCATTAAACAATTATGGGATGAGTTGATGGTAAAGAACGAAATAAAGAAACCCATGATTGACTGCGTGTAACTAAACAGATTAGCAGCGAAAAGCAGACGTATGATAGATGTATGGATTGTTAACCACCACCAGTAGCTAGCGAAAAATTTTACCTCGAATGTCGGTTGAGAGGGCTTGTTGAGCATTTAGTAGAACATACGTGTCGGATCTGATGTAGGTCTTGTATGCTGTGGACGACCATCTGCCGAGCATTTGGATAGGGGAGTCGGGAACGCCGCATTCGGCTACTGTTGTTGTGGCTCCGAACGAAAGGAATGCCCAGTGTATATATGTGGAGAAGGACCGGAGAATTAAGGAGGAACTACATGGGTTCAAAACCAGTGCTTTGTCATTGTAAGACCGTTTGGTTACATGAAAAAAGGGGAGTATTGAAGTGTGGTCATGCTTTGAGATATGACCATAGAGGTATAAGGGCAATAGGAATTATAGACTTTAGATATAGTAATAACGCCAGAGACTCCAGAAAAATCTGTTTTCGAAAACTTAAATACATTTAAAAGGTGGGAGAAAGACGTAAATCGGAAATAGACAAGCCACGAGCAAAATTAAAATGTTTTGAAACGGATGCGAATTCCCCTGATCGCATAAACCTGTAAAACACGGTTAGAAAACGCTTTTTCTTGGATGTATGATCATGCACGCTGTTAAAACATGGCTACAATCTGAATATGTATATAGGAAGAGAAAAGAACATTTAGGATGGGAAGTAATAAAGGGGGTTAAATGGATTTCACTTTCTGAAATGTTGCTGTTAAAGCACAAACAACATCTGCAAAGTTACGACGCCCAAACTTCAAGCATTGAAGACATAATATATATATATTTTTTTTATATATTTGAAATATTAATTGCTGTTGATTTATGATTGAATAAGAGATAGTTATATTTACAGAAAACGAGCTGAGATCAAATAGTGTGCCCCCTTTTATTAGTTGAAGTCTGTAATCATCTAGGTAAAAGTCGAGATCTTTCCGGCGCTCGGGAAGTGCCTGACTGCCTGCTGATCTGTGCAGTGATCTGCCAGTGTGTGTGTGTCTCCCTGTGCGCTTCAACATCGCAGAGTTTTTTTCTCCTCTCATAAAAGAGCTTGCACGCGGCACGTCTATTTAAAGACGGCTCGCCCGTGCATTTCTGGTTGCAGCGGACTGGTATCGGACTCTGATGGGCACGAGCGCTGTCTAGTGTGTTTGGGCTTTGATCATGCTTGAACAGCGCTCGTGGGTGACTCATGTTCTCGCTGGGAACGTGATCATCGCGTCATATATAGGTTGAGACTCGGTGAACTCGCAAGAGTGAGAGTCCCCTCATCCACCCCCCGATCTTCGGCTGGTGGCCAGGGTGACCTGAGGGTGTTGGTCTGGAACAAGGCGCCGGCTCTGAGTCCGCGACCCCAGCCCCCCTCTTTAATGACGGTGCCCGCTAGCGAACTGATGATTCCACGAGTCTATGATGAGCGCATGAGTGCATGATGAGATCACGGGTCCGCTCGTTGGTCTCATCCGGCTTTCCTCCCATCAGGTGCCGCTGCCCATGGGTACACTGGGGTCCCCCTGGTTGAACGCTCTGTTGCCATGCTATTGTGTCCTCAGAGTGCTTCCCGGCGCAATCCTAAGCACCCGTCCAAAGCCTGTAGTTCTTTTCGTCTACACTAATCTGTGGCGAAATCCTATAGTGCCACAGGACAGGCAGCCGCCTCACTGCATCCCATGACCGTTCTGCTGGTCTACCTGACCCAGATGCTCATGGACATGCAGGAGGGCGGGACTGACCCGAGGCTCTTCAGTGAGCTGCGCGGTGCCACTGACCTTGCTCTCCGAGCGACGAAAGTGGCCGTACGCTCTCGGAGTCAGGTGTTGTTCACCATTCTGGGGCTGACTGGTCTGATGTGCACGATGTCGGGCGGACCCGTCTGCTCGACACCCCCATCTCCCAGGTCGGCCTCTTAGGCGGTGCGGTTGAGTGCTTCTGCCCAACAGTTCTCAACCACCCGTGAGCAGATTGAGGTTATTCTGCCCGACGGCCCCGCCGTCCGCTCAGATCCCTCAGTCTGCCCACCGACGAAGGCGCCCTCCCACGGTTCCAACCCCGCCCGTTCACCCGGGTCTGGCTCTGGAAGACCGTAGGGGGGCAGCCACAGCCCTCTCCAGCCCCGCCCCCCGCTAAACGCCGGGTTAAGCGGCACTTTTGAGATGGGCTGCTCAGAGAGGAGACTTCTTTCCAGGTTCTTTTGGAGTTCTTTCCAGGAGTTGGTAGCAGGGCCACTCCTTTCCCCGGTGGAGGGTTGGGGAAGAATCCTTATTCAGAAAGAGCTGACTCTCTCGTCTCTGAGCATACAGAGTTCTCGGACGACACAGAGCGCCGCCCAGAAGCCATGCTCTCCTCGTCCCCCTCTGTCCCAGAGGCGGTTGACATGGCGTGCCGTCCACGGACCGCTCCGCCCCGTCCCACTCTGTCGCCAAACCCCTGACAGAGCAGGCCCCCGTGGAACGCTGGTCTTTCCCTGGCCTCCTCTGTCAGGGTGCGGTTTTGACCTTGCCCCCACACCGGGCCGCTGTGCCCTCCAAGTCTGGGCCGGTCATTCCGCTTCGCTGCACCACCGGGGGGACGTCTGTGGTTCTTGACGCCGCTGGCACAGTTGGGAGCCTGCCTAGAGCTTCCTTATCTGTTCCGCTGGGTCGCGCGAACCATTGGCTCGGGTTTCGATTCAGTTCGCACAGTCTCCTCCCCGCTTCAGGGGAGTCCGCTCCACTTTGGTCGTTGGCTATGCCCCTATCATGAGAGCGGAGGTTGCTACCCTACTGGCAAAGGGTGCGATTGAGACTGTCCCTCCAGCTGAAATGAGGTCCGGGTTTACAGCCCCTACCTCATTGTCCCGGAGAAGTCTGGTGGGTTACGGCCAATCCTGGACCTACGCATCTGAACCGCTCCCTTCACAGGCTGCCGTTCAAGATGCTCCTGGCCAAACGCATTTCTGGATGTGTGCCAAACGCATTTCTGGATGTTCCGCAAGTATGCGTTTCCCCCAGTGAGCCTTCTTGCGCAGAACTTGCGCAAGGTCAGGGAGGACGAGGAGCAGGTCATTCTGGTCGCGCCGTATTGACCCGCCCGGACCTGGTTCTCCGTAGAGACTAGTACTCCTTGCGACAGCACCTCCCTGGCCGATCCCTCTGAGGAAGAACCTTCTTTCTCAGGGACGGGGCACCCTATGGCACCCTCGTCCCGATCTCTGGAACCTCCACCTGTGGCTCCTGGATGGGACGAGGCAGGTTTGAGTACCCTACCACCAGCGATGGTGGCTACCATCACTTCCGCTAGGGCGTCGTCCACGAGACACGTCTATGCATTGAAGTGGAACCTCTTCGTCAGCTGGTGCTCTTCTCACCGAGAAGACCCCCGGAGATGCTCGATCAGCGTTGTACTTTCCTTCCTTCAACAGGGGTTGGAGCGAAGGCTGTCTCCTTCCACCCTGAAGGTCTATGTTGCCGCCATTGCCGCACACCATGACCTCATCAAAGGTAAGTCGGTGGGGAAGGACGACCTGGTCATCGGGTTCCTGAGAGGAGCGAGGAGACTAAATCTGCCTCGCCCTCCTCTCGTTCCCTCTTGGGACCTCTCAGTAGTTCTAACTGCCCTGAAAAGTGCTCCATTTGAGCCCCTGCAATCAGTCAAGCTTAAATTCCTGTCTATGAAGACAGCGCTCCTGGTTGCACTGGCCTCCATCAAGAGGGTAGGGGACCTGCACGCATTCTCTGTTGACGAAGCGTGCCTGGAATTCGGGCCGGCTTACTCTCGCGTGATCCTGAGACCCCGGCCTGGATATGTGCCCAAGGTTCCTACCACTCCCTTCCGGGACCAGGTGGTGAACCACAAGCGCTGCCCCTGGAGGAGGCAGACCCAGCCTTGGCACTGCTCTGTCCAGTACGCGCTCTCCGCGCCTATGTAGACAGGACGCAGTGTTTCAGGACCCCAGACCAGCTCTTTGTCTGTTATGGTGGGAAGCTGAAGGGAAAGGCTCTCTCAAAGCAAAGGTTGTCTCACTGGATAGTGGACGCCATTGCTTTGGCATACCAGCAGCAAGGTCGACCGTGCCCCCTTGGTGTGACTGCCCACTCCACCGGGAGTGTGGCGTCCTCTTGTCTCTAGCGCATGGCGCCTCGCTAACAGACATCTGCAGAGCTGCAGGCTGGGCGACACTTAACGCATTCGCCAGATTCTACAATCTCCAAGTGGAGCCAGTGTCCTCTCATGTACTCGCTTCAACCAGCTAGTACTGGACCCGCTCAGGTGTCTTCGCTTGCTCGCCATTCCACTCCAAGGACTGGATACGTGCGGTTTCTCCTCAGGTGAGCTTCTCCGAAAGCCCTGAGTTCCTCCAGCACTCCTGACGTCGGCGCCAGTGTCTATTGCCTGCGCGTCGGCTAGGTGATTCCCGTGTACATGGTCCCTCCTCTGAGCGACCCTCACATGTGTATTTCCACTGTAAGCCTCTCTGAGCATGTGTCTTTCCCTTGGCAAGCCACCTTGCCACCCCTGGGGTTGAAATATTCCACCTGCGGCTGGACACCCCAGTGTTCTCCATATGCATCCCTCTGGGTCATATGTGTATTCTCCAAGTCCCCCCCCCCCCCCCCCCCCTATGGGATAAGCTATGGGATATGCTCCGCAGTGTACCTTGGTATTCCTGTGCTAAATAGGAGTCCTTCGTCCGTGCCAGTCTCACGACAAGGATCTCAGATTTACGCAGGGCACTGGAAGACAGCCGAGAAGGTGGCGTGATTAGACTGGTAACCCCTATTCGTCGTCATCCGACGTAACTCGGAGTGACAACGAAAGGGAACGTCTCGGTTACGTATGTAACCCTCGTTCCCTGAGTAGGGAACGGAGACGTTACGTCTGCCTGCCACTTTCCGCTGTACCGCGGACATCGCCTGGCTCCTCAGCGAAGAAACATATCTGCATGTTGCCGGCTTCCTCCTTTTATACCCACGAGGTGGGGCGGAGTTACGCTATGCAAATTCTGCAGACCCATGGCATTTCTTTGCCATTGGCTCGTTTTTTAATACTCGAAGTCGATAGGTGTTTTAAGCGAAACCCCATTCGTCGTCATCCGACGTAACGTTTCTTTTGCACTGATAAGAAAAAAAGCCCGCGCGATAGCCGACCTCAGAGGGTTAAGCCCTCTAAATCAAGGAGCATCTCGATAGTTAAAGGAAAGGTAGTAGATAAAACATTCTTCATTAATGGTGAGGCAATACCAACAGTTTCTGAGAAGCCAGTGAAGAGTCTTGGGAGATGGTACGATGGGGATCTAAAGGACACAGTTCGAGTGGGAGAAGTTAGACGACAAGCAGTGGAAGGGTTGAAGAGCATAAACAGCTGTGCTCTACCAGGCAAACTAAAACTCTGGTGCTTTCAATTTGGTCTACTGCCAAGGTTGCTGTGGCCACTGACTGTGTACGAGGTTTCTTTGACAACAGTGGATAAGCTGGAAGCATTAATAAGTTCATACATCAGGAAATGGTTGGGAGTTCCACGCTTCCTCAGCAGAGTGGGACTTTATAGTAAAGGAGTATTGCAGCTGCCAGTCTCTGCTTTAACCGAGGAGTTTAAGTGTGCCAAGGTCAGACTGGAATTGACTTTAACAGAGTCACGCGACAAATGTGTAAGGGAGGCAGCCCCTGTGGTAAAAACTGGTAGAAAGTGGTCAGCAAAGAAATCTGTAGTAGAGGCAAAGGCTGACCTTCAAATTGGGGATATCGTGGGACAGGTACAGCATGGAAGAGGGGGTTTTGGGCTCAGTTTAGCTCCTCCTAAATGGCACAAGGCAGGCCCAGCTCAAAGTAGGAAGCTGGTAGTCAACGAAGTGCGAAAGCAGGAGGAGAGGATGAGATGTATAAAGGCCATTTCCCAGGCCAAGCAGGGAGAGTGGATGAGATGGGAGAGTGTGGAACAACGCAAAATCGGCTGGCAAGACCTTTGGTCAATGGAAGAGAGTAGGATCAGTTTCCTTATTAGTTCAACGTATGATGTTCTCCCATCACCGCAGAACCTAAACCTCTGGGTAGGAGAGGATCCCTCTTGTCCTTTGTGTTCATCACCTGCCACATTAAGGCACATTTTGACAGGATGTAAGGTGGCTCTTAGCCAAGGTCAGTTTACTTGGCGCCATGACCAAGTACTCCGATGTGTGGCTTTAGCATTGGAAGGCAAGCGTAGTATGACCAATAAGTTGCCGCCTGTTCTAGCAAAACATTACACGCAGAAGACAATATTCCTCCGCCAAGGAGAGCAGCCACCAAGAAAAGGTGCTAACACCAATTCTCGCCCAGGACAACTGGAAGCTGCTAGGGACTGGAAGATGCTGGCTGATCTTGATCAACGGCTTATTTTTCCACCTGAGATTGCCACCACTAACCTACGACCAGATATTGTTTTGTGGTCTGGATCAGCACGCATTGTTCAACTGATAGAGTTAACAGTGCCATGGGAGGATGCGGTAGATGAGGCATATGAGAGGAAGAAACTGCGCTATGCTCATCTGGCCACTGAAGCAGAACAGCGAGGATGGAGAGTCCAGGTTTATCCAGTGGAAGTGGGTTGTTGAGGTTTTGTGGCACACTCTACAACCCGGTTCCTCAGAGACGTCGGATTCAGTGGCCAAGAGTTGCGTCGCACAGTAAAGAACTTATCTGAAGCAGCAGAAAGGAGCAGCAACTGGCTGTTGTTGAGACGGAAAGATTCTAGCTGGCTGTGTACAGGCCGCCATGCTACGGTTTCGTAGAATTCTTGAAAACATGAAGAGTCTGTTGGTTTATTAGTATTGGTTGTATAGTATTTATAGTCATTACGTTCCTGTGTATATTGCGTGAATGACGGGTGGTTGGGCAGATATTGTGTTTTGCGGTAGGTGGTATGCCATATGGAACCGTTGCTAATGAAAGGTGTCGTGGGCTAGTCCTCTTGAGGTGTCGTGGGCTAGTCGACGAAACACTGAGGACGGAAGGTGCCCACTTGAAGACCCTAGAGATGTCCCCTACTTGGCTCAAACCAGACGGTTGTCGCGCTGGTCCACTAGGGAGATCACACTGTAGTTGCAGCCGTCGTGTGTGCTGACGCGCCAAGTACACTGCAGTCGTTCACGCCGGACAGAATAGGAGTCACACCACCATATGGAAAGAAGCGTAAATGGGTGAAGCATAGTTTACTGTAAAGCTACGTCTTAGTGTTGCTTATCATGGTGGAAGCCGAGTACAAATCAGCATGAAGATTTAACATCTACTCTCGTGTAATGGAAATCATTATTATTATTATTGATAATACTTAGTATTAGCGGTTTGTTCAACTGGCACAAAATGTGACATCCTGTAAGGTTTATGCTACAGAGTTTAATAATATCACAAATCATATGGATTGTAGAAAAGAGTGATATGTAATTTCAGAATTCTATTGTCATTGAAATATGATTAAAGTGTAATTACATGTAGTTAATTAATATTATGCAGTACTTATTTGAGTAAGTACAATGTAACTACGTCATATTTAAGTAAATGATTGTTAAAACTTTTAATTTGGCATTATCTAAAAGTGTTTTAAGAAACAGTCATGAAAGTGTGCTCTCTTTAAATACACTTAAGTGGTCTTTTATTTCATTAATATTACAATAAATATTAGTAGGACAGCTCATTTATACTTTTAAGATTTGAAGTACAATGCAAGATTTGAAGTGCACATTTGATTCAATTAAGTACACTTTTTTCAAAGGGGTTAAGCATATGTATTCATATCAATACTCAAGGGACAATACTCAATGACGCAAATATAGTCACACTGTCCTCAGTTTGCAAGAGATTTGTGTGCTAGTGCATGCAAGCCCAGATAGCAACTGTAATCCTCGTTCTTTTCAGTTAATGACTCACTAAATAGTGACCCACGGCATTAAGTCATTTTTCTTAATTATTATCTTTTCTATCTTACTCAAAAAAGACAAGTCATCCTTAATTAAATGAAATGTCAAGTGAGGTCAGACGCCTACTAAAGGATTTTTTTTTTATTTCCTCTCAGACAGATTCCATTGAGAAGGATGATAATACTTAATTTAAAGTGATGGAAGGTAAAAGCTATGTAAGGACATGATTTTAGTAGATTTTAGTCAATTTATATCTCAGTGCCATAAACGCTTTGAGATGTTTAATTGGGCTGCCACACAGCAGTGAGAAGGGCAGATTTTGAAATTCCACAGCGATGCATTCACGTGTGTGTGTGTGCGTGTGTGTGTGTGTGTGTGTGTGTGTGTGTCTATAGTGGGCGCCAAGCTGAGATGTCTCATTAGACATGTAAATTACTTTCTGGAGTTGTCTTTGTGTTTCTCTCTTTAAAAAGTAGCTTATCGCCTCTCACACACATCAGGATGTATGTGATTGATTGCTTCAGCCTGGATTTCAAGGACTCTCGTTGCAGGTGTGAGAACTGGCACGACTGGCTGACCCTAACGGCCATTGATTAATTCTGTTTGACTGAGATTTATACCTGCGCATGAAAATAACAGAGATGAGTGTGAGAATTGTACACACTGATAGTGCAATTTATTTGCACATGCTGTCTGCATGTTTAAGCACCATATTCATTAAAGGGACAGATCAATTTCATCAATTACTCTTAGTCTTTCGTTCGTCTTTGAAACACAAATGAAGATTTTTTTTATGTACTCAGAGATTTATGTCCCTCCATTCTATTCCGTTCATAAAAAGATCATAAAAGAAATTCATATGAATCAATGGGATTAATCCAAGTTTTCTGAAAGACATGACATGATGGCTTTATTTGATCAAGAGATATAAATTAGGCTATTATTCACATATAAATATTGATCAGCGAAGTTACATATAGTGTACTCAAACATGGTAAATGGAAGCGTAACTATTCTAGCTTGATGCGCTAGAACAAACCTCATCGGTTCTTGCAGAAAGCGCCAGAATTAAAGGGATAGTTCACCCAAAAATGAAAATTCTGTCAGTATTTACTCACCCTCATGTTGTTCCAACCCCGTAAGACCTTTGTTCATCTTCGGAACACGAATTAAGATATTTTTGATGAAATCTGAGAGCTGGATCACTCCTCCATAGGCTTCTAAGGGATTGAAATTTGCCGGCCTCAAAAAGTTATTAAAGACATCGTTAAAATAGTCCAAGTGACTACAGTGGCTCAATCTTAAGTTTATCAAGCGACGAGAATACTTTTTGTGCGCAAAAACAAACATAAATAACGACTTTATTTCAACTATTCATTTTCTTCTCTAGGTGTCAGATTGTTTCGAAGCATCAACACAATACGGTACATTTGCTTCAACTGTTTCATTGTTCCACGAAGCCTCGATCTACACTACAAAAAACAGGTCAGACAATCCAAACAATAACAACAGGGCAAAACAGGCAAACAGGATAATCTAAGAAACCAGGCAGGAGATAAAAGAAATAAAAAAAAACAACACAATAAAACAAGACTTCGCAAATTAATGCCTGAAAACACAGGGCTTGTAAAGACAGACTTAACACGATAAACGAGACACAGGTGGAAGTCATCAGAAAATAATGAGTCCAGGCAATGCGTTATGGGAATTAAAGTTCATGATGGGAAAGCGAGGGCGTCGGGAGATGTGCCCTCTGGTGGAGAGCCTCGGCACTCTAACTGGTGCATGTAACAATGTCATTAACATCTTATATTGTTGAACCAACATGTAAACGTGTTGAATGTAGCTATACTTAATGTAAGCATATTTCAAATTTTAAAGAGCTCTCCAAAAATACCCGTCACAGTTAAACATCGATTTTACTTTATTTTGATGGTCCCTTTAAACAGATGGTCCCTTTATAGTTCTGTTGACTATAAGTAACGTTGCATTTACATGCCTATTATGTAATGCAGAGGCTGAGGCAGAGAGATCCATGTGCAAGACTTTATTGACACAGGTAAGAAACACGGTAAGGCAGTAAGCAAAGGGACAATCCAAAACTCGAGGTCAGACACAGGCAGAGGTCGGGGCGGGCAGCAAAGGTACACAGAGTCCGGGGCACAGGCAGAGATCACGGTACAGGAATATATGGTGAGACAGAAAGAATGCTTGGTAAAGTTCGTAGATCGAAACAAGACTTCGCAAGGATCAACGGAAGACACAGTCCATATAAAGGGAATGATGATGATACCAGGTGACGGTGATGAGGGTGATCAGAGGAATCAGGCAGGGATGGCAGGTGATAATGACAGAGGGAATGCTGGGAGATGTAGTGCTAATATTCCGGAGAGAGGGATCTAGTGAAACCAGAGGGTGGCGTGAGTGAACGTTCCGTGACATATTAACTGTCAATAGAGTCTTAGGGTATTAGTAGACTGGTAGGGTTAGGGTTAGAATAAGTTGACATGTAGTTGCAAAGTTACTTTAGTCAGTATAATGTCTGTTGGAGGACCATTACAATAAAGAGTTAGCAGATATTAAGCAGACAGTCTAATGATACTCTAATGAGAGTAAAGTAACATGTAATTGAAAAGTTACTTCTAGTCAACAAAATGTTCAAAAGGGACCATCAAAATAAGTGTTACAAAAACATCTACTATACTATATCAAGTTATTGATATGTTGCTTACAACAACTTTTCTTTGTCACAACACATTTTTGAATATCTGACAATGGTGAAAGACTTTTTGGAACAAGATGGCATAATTACAACATCTACCAGCAGGGGCTAACT
The DNA here is from genome assembly GCF_051911475.1 of Siphateles boraxobius. Classification (NCBI taxonomy): domain Eukaryota; kingdom Metazoa; phylum Chordata; class Actinopteri; order Cypriniformes; family Leuciscidae; genus Siphateles; species Siphateles boraxobius. The sequence continues at coordinate 3,695,637 of NW_027508876.1, forward strand.
GGGCTATGCTAACCAGCCAATGCTACACCTGTAAGATAACACCTATAGCTAAACTAATGAGATGCAATTAATGGAACACTCATATTAAAGCAGCAAAACTGTTTAGTGATTTCACCCCAAGAAAGCCGGACTGTAAATCTCTAGGTTCTTTTGGTGAGATGGGGCGTAGCAGGAAGTTAGTCTCAGGAAACAATCCTGTCCACTGCACACAGGCTGAAGTGATTTAGATGGCAAAACCTCTAAGCTATTCTACCCACCGCCGCTCTTATACAGCATCACACACTCAATAAATAACAGGCCAGAAGGGGATGTGGACAGAGCCTGCTACTCTGACTGACCCCACTGACCCACCAAATGAAAAAATAATAGAACAGAGGGCATTTTTATGTATTTCATAAAGCCCTCCAGGGATTGTGTTTTTAAAAGTCCCTCTGGGCCTCTAATGGATAATAGGGAGCTCTCCTGAAACCTCATTTTCTCTCATAATATTAAATATTGCAGTGCATAAAAACAGCTTTTGAAAATGTCCATGTATTAAGTGAAAACAGTAAGCTTTTTATGGATCCTTCTATACTAGTATGCAGACGGGTGTACGTGTAGTTTGTCTTTCCTTGGGCTGCCGTTTTGTTTGACAAGAGTGTGTTTAGAGTTAAGGGGCTCTCTTGATTTTGTTTCCTGTTTGCTGGGCTGCTGGCCTTAGAGGGTACAGGCAGTGTAGCACAGGGATGTGGGCTTGCTAAAAAGAACTGCTGTCTCCTGCAGTATAATTTGAGTGACAGGGTCTTGTTTCATTGTTGTTTCTAAGCTCTCAGACGTCATGTGTCTTTGTTACATGATATTTACAGGACTGGATTTTAAGGAAGTTCTGGTCCTCTGGGTCAACATGCTGAAAGCTGTATTGTCCACATGTATGTGTAGCACCCGTACAACCACTCTGTGAGTTACTTACGTGAGATTGGTGGGTGCTTGGGTTCGGTGTAGTTCAGGTGGATACCACAAAGGTGCGCCTAATAAATTTCTAATAAATTGCCTTTTGACAACAAAAAACCTTTTGACAATAAAATATTTACAATAATGAGACCCAGAGATAATTTTTGTTTAGAAAAAAGAAAGGGGTAATGCCCTGGTTTATTTAAATAAAAGAATTTGCTAAATAGAATATAAAAACTTTACCCAAAACTCAATATTAATACACAAAATAAATAACCAAAAGATTTTGCAAAACTTAAATAATAGCCCCTTTAAATTTAGATAAAAACCCCAATAGTTTCAATCACACTTGTTACACCAAAATAAGTGGTCTAAAAGTTCCCCTCCTTTATCTCTTTCCTCACAATTGAGAACACACAGAGAACTTTACAGTAAACAAGAAAAACCCCGCCAAGTGTCCTGAAACCAGTCTTAGCAAATGCAGTGGTGGGCCCACTCACACGCACATTCACACACGGTCCAGTTTACTCACGGTAACATTTTGAACGAAGAAAAATATGTTGCAGGCCTGTTTTGGTCGTGCAAAACATTGAGTGCGCTGAACGGACACTTGCACAACATTGAGTGCGTGGAAATACCTCAGTACAGCTGATCAGGTGCAGTGCGATTAACCAACAGCTCCGCCCAGCATTCGCCCACCGTGGCTAGCTATCTCGGCTCCCTCCGATCACGCTCCCGCTCCTTCTCTCCCGCTCCGTCAGACAGGTCTCCGGCTTCGTTTATCACTCTGTCTCTCGGCTCACAAACATCCCCAGTCCGTGGTCCTCTTCTATGAGCCTCCCGCGCAGTTTCATCCGCGTTACCGGCCCTTTCTAGCCGCGTCTTATCTTTTTCTTTCCTCACGTGTGCCTCCTGTTCCCCACACGAATACCACGAGGAAAAACCAAAAACTTCACCACTTCCTCACACATGTCTCCCCCCAGGTCACGTGTATACCTCCAGCCAACCACTATTGACTATACAGCGTGAATACCCAAATGACCATTAAAATTAGTAACATAAAAACAGTAAAAATAAAGTAATAAAAGGCTACCTGCATAAAACCTCCGGTAATATTATTAAACTAAATAATATAAACTTTAAACTTTCGTTTTAATTACTATCATGAAATAAATGACCAAATATCGATCTCCTTTTAATTATGTAAAATGAATGTATATTTCCTTATTTAGAAATCAGGTGTCCCCTATTATTTATTTCAAAGTAAATAAACGTTTACTTTTTTAATAATCATGTTAGTGATGGGCGGATCGATCCTGAAGTATCGATACTTCGATACTGACGTGGTATCGAAAAGGATCGATCCTCACACAAAAATATCGATCCAAATGTGTGTTTTTTTTACCAATAAATTTGTATTAATTTAGCATGCAATTCAGTGCGTAAAATAAGCTTCTAAGTGGAAAAATAAGCGAATGTTAGCGGGTAATTGTGTAGGATAGAACCTTTTCTCCTAGTCATCTGTATACAAGACGAAACCAATCAATCACAGAGAGCGTTCGATGCTGGTGCTTCGCTGAGCTCACAGGCCCAGTGCGTTTGGGAAACGAAGCCTTGCTTAGATGACAGAGAAACAATCGGGAGTTATTTCGCAATAAACAAACCAAAACTGTACATAATGGTTTAAAATGTTGACGTCAGTAAGATCTTTTTAATGAAATTAATATTTTTATTCAACAAGGATCGATACATTAAATTGATCAAAAGTGACAGTCAAGGGTTTTACACTGTAAAAAAAAATCTACTTCATATAAATGCTGTTCTTTCAACTTTGTTCATCAAATAATTCTGCATAAAATGTATCATGGTTTCCAACAAAATATGAAACTGTTTTCAACATTGATAATAATAAGAAATGTTTCCTGAGCAGCAAATCAGCATATTAAAATGAATTATCATCATGACTGGAGTAATGATGCCGAAAATTTAGCTTTGATCACATGAATAAATTACAGCTTACTATGGCATAGAAAACAGATAGCCTATGTTAAATTGTTAAATTGTAATATTACAGTTTTTACTAAGAGAAATAAAAATCTTACAGACCCCAAACTTTTGAACAGTAGGCTAGTATTATAATTTGGGTAGTTTTGTAAAAGTCACTGACTAATTAAAGGGGAGTTGAGAGCACAGATCACAAAATATTTAGGTCTAGTAGTCATGAAAACGTGTTCAGATTTAGCATATTAATGATGCATTCACCTCATAAATCATGACACACTGATGTAAGTGCATACAAGTTCAAATGCATGCTTTTAAAATGAAAAAGTATCGGTATCGGTATCGAAATCGGCGATACTGGCCCTGTATTTACTTGGTATCGGATCGATACATAAATTTGCAGTATCGCCCATCACTAAATCATGTGACTCGTTTTTGAGAGTAAGAGAGATTAATCATAACCCACCCAGTTACCATTACACTATATTAGCCAAGTTTACCACTGGGCTACACTCTCCCCCTTCTAGAACGTTTTGATGCCCTCATCAAAGTAAACTTAGAAGACTCTAATAGTCTTAAAGTCAAGGGTAGAGGCCAGATTAGAACAAGTGAAACACAACGCCATGGGGTGGCACCAGAGAGTTTGACATATACTGCTTCTGGAGTCTCCGTAGAGTCCACTTCCCACTAACACGCCATGGCTTAGGACTGTCACAGGGTATTCACAGGGCTTGCCAAGTTCAACGTAGCTCAGCTTGACCACTGGACGGGTGACACTTTTTGAACGCTCAACTTGTTCAATCTCAGCTTGAGTGTCCGGATAGGGGTTGACGGCTGCTCCCTCTTCTAGAACGTTTACTTCTGGATCAGCGTTGGAAGGCAGGTTTGGAAGATCATTGACCACCGGCTCAATCTCAGTCGGGTCTTGAGCTTGTCTTTCAGGTTCGGTGACGATTGCTTGGATTGCTTTGTGGACAGTTCCGGACATGTTAACAACTTGTCCCAGTCTAACTCAACGGGTCTTGGCAGGTATATTTCGTCGTACTCTAATTCTGAGGACACGTCTTCATCGTGGTTGTTTGTCTGTACCAGTTCTTTTGTCTTTTGCTGACATGCTCTGGTCACCGGTCTTTGTTGTGGCCCCTCTTCCCTTTCATCAACAGGGATTCTCACAAAGTAACCAATGGGTAGCAGGTGATTACGATGAATAGTCTTTTCAGCTCCCATTCCCCTCTCTGGCTTGATCTTGTAGACAGATAAGTTGGGTAGCTTCTCCGTAACAATATATGGTGAGGATCGCCACTTACATTTCAATTTGTGCTTTCCGGTGACCCCAAAGTTTCTCAGCAGCACCCTGTCTCCTTTGTCAAGGACTTGTTCTTTGACGTGCTTGTCGTGTGCTTTTTTTTTCCTTTGGTGGGTCTTGTCTGACGATTCTGTTGCAAGACTGTAGGCTCTTTCGAGATCTTTCTTGAGCTTAGCCACATACTGATGGTAGGACTTTGTCTTTTGGTTGTCCTCGGTCACGCCAAAGCAGATGTCTACCGGCAAGCGAGCTTCTCTGCCGAACATTAGCAGGTAAGGCGAATAACCAGTTGCATCATTTTGAGAACAATTGTAGGCGTGGACCAACTGACCGATCTTTTGACTCCATTGTTGTTTTTGTTTTGGATCGAGTGTGCCAAGCATTGACAAGAGCGTACGATTGAACCTTTCCGGTTGCGGATCTCCCTGAGGGTGGTAAGGCGATGTTCTTGACTTACGAATACCCAGCATCATCAGAAGGTCTTGGATCAGGTTGCTTTCAAAATCGCGGCCTTGATCCGAATGTATGCGGGCAGGGAGTCCGTAGTGTACAAAGTAGCGCTCATACAGTATCTTAGCAACAGTGGTCGCCCTCTGGTCTTTGGCTGGAAAAGCTTGGGCGTATCGAGTAAAGTGGTCTGTCACTACAAGGATGTTGGCGAAACCTTGAGAGTCTGGCTCAAGTGACAGAAAATCGATACAGACGAGGTCTAGAGGGCCTTGGCTGGTGATCTGTTTTAAGGGAGCAGCTCTCTGAGGAAGGGCTTTGCGAGTGATGCATCTGCCGCAGTTCTTGACGTACTGCTCAACCTCAACTCCCATTTTCGGCCAATAGAACCGACTTCTGATAAATTCGATGGTCTTATCCATGCCCAAGTGACCGGACTCATCATGCAGAGATCTTAGGACCATCGGGACATGCTCTCTGGGCAGTACCAGCTGCTTTACCTCAGTTCCATTTTTCTCAACCCTTCTGTAGAGCAGATTGTTTTGAATGAACAGCTTGCTTGCTTCTTTGTTCAACAGGACAGATGTTGGATTGTCGGAGCTGGTGAATGATGGACCACCGCGAAGTGACTGTTTGACTGGAGCGATAGTAGAGTCAACATCTTGAGCGGTGACCAGGTCTTTGTGACTGAGCCGACTCAGAGAACCAAGATCCAACCGAACTGGGAAGGCGAAACACTCTGGGATACCCTCAGGTGACACTCCGAGTGACTCAGCAATAATTGTGGACTCTGTCGGAGTTTCACGGCACTTGATCTGCTTACACAGAGCTTGAACACTTTCAGTCGGTACGCTTTGCCAGCCTTCTTCCGTGGTTGGAAGAGGGTTGCGTGACAGGGCATCGGCATCAATGTTGCTGCTGCCAGGCCTATACTGCAGTGTGAAATGGTACGTGGCGAGTGCTGAGAGCCAGCGGTGACCTGTCGCGTTGAGTTTGGCAGTCGTGAGAATATAAGTTAGGGGGTTGTTATCAGTTCTCACGGTAAACTGGGCTCCATACAAGTAGTCGTGGAACTTGTCTACCACTGCCCACTTAAGTGCCAAAAACTCGAGCTGGTGCACTGGATAGTTCTTTTCAGAGGCACTCAGCTTGCGGCTTGCGAAAGCAACAGGTCTCAAACCCTCGGGGTACTCTTGGTTGAGGACAGCACCGAGCCCATGAAAACTGGCATCAATGTGAAGTATGTAAGGCTTGGTGGGGTCAGAGAATGCCAGCACAGGTGCATTTGTGAGGCAGTGGATGATCTTTTGGAATGCCTCTGAACACGACTGGTCCCACCGTTCAAAAGGCTCATTGACTTTATAGTAGGTCTTGTCTGATGAAGGGGCAGACTTTCGATTCTTTTGGGTGGGAGGATACCCTTTGCACAGCTCTGTAAGTGGTCGGACGATGATGGAGTAGTTTTTTTATAAACCGGCGGTAGTAGCCGCAGAACCCCAGGAATGACTGCAGAGAAGGAAGGTTGGTTGGCTGCTTCCACCGCGTTACTGCTTCAACTTTGTGTGGGTCTGTGGCGATGCCGTTCTCAGAGACAATGTGCCCGACATAGGTGACTTGCGAGCGACAGAACTGGCACTTGTCGAGGGACAACTTGAGTCCAGCTTCTTCAAGACGAGTGATGACTTTGAGGAGTCTTTGCTCATGCTCTCCCAGAGTCTTACCAAAAACAATGAGGTCATCTAGATAGACGATGACTTCAAGCATGTGCATGTCGCCGACTGCCTTTTCCATGAGCCGTTGAAAGGTCGCAGGGGCCCCGGTAATCCCCTGCGGCATCCGCTCAAATTGGAAAAACCCCAAAGGACAGATGAAAGCGGTTTTCTCTTTGTCCTCATCTGCCATTGGGATTTGATAATAGCCGCTGCGCAAATCCAACACTGAAAACCACTTACTAGCGGACAAGCAATCGAGAGCGTCGTCGATACGTGGTACAGTGTACTGATCTGGGGTAGTTCTCCGGTTCAGGGTGCGGTAGTCGACGCACATACGCAGTTGACCATTCTTTTTACGTGCAAGGACAATCGGTGAAGCATATGGACTTCTTGATTCTTTTATGATCCCAGCCGCCAACAAAACTTGCAGGTGACGCCGAAGATCATCCAAATCAGCAGGGGCAATACGTTGAGATCTTTCTCTGAAGGGAGTGTTATCGTTCAGGCGGATGTGATGTTCTACCCCTTTGGCCAAACCGACATCCCACTCTTCAATAGAGAACACATGGGGGTGTTTGGCAAGCTTGTGACTCAGCCTCTTTTTCCACTCTTTGCTGATGGGTGACTCACTGAAGTCAAACAGAGAAGGATCCATAGCTGGAACAGATTCGACTCTAGAGTTTGGTGCATCTGTCACAATGTCAGCGATGTGAAGGTGAGCGATCATGGTGCCCATTGGAATGGCAGTTTGCTTTAGAGACTCATTACGCAGGAGCACCAGGAAGTTGTTTGTATCTAGCATCTTGGAGAACAACACAGTTGGCTGGACAAGTACACTGGGAGGAAGAACAGGTGAGTGGGCTCGTTCAATGATGAGTATGCTGTCTCCAATGTCTTGTTTTTCTTTAACTTTGCAGATAGCAATGTATTCAGTGCCAGGAGGGATGCTGAGAGGACCAGGCCCATACCACTTAACTTCGGCCACAGGCAAGTCTTTGTGTCCTGTTATGGTCATTCCTGCCGGAACGGGTAAGTGTTTTTTCTCTTGAACTTGGATTGTGACTGAGTTGACGTTCTCTAGGTCTTCTTTCTTTGTTCTGGACTTGAAGGGCTGAACCCCCCGGACGTTTGTGCCGATCAGGACAGGTATAGACTCAGAACAACGTGGATCAGGGCACACCAGGGCCAGGACAGGGACAGACTTGACTTTGTTGGACTTAGACTTTTGTGGCAGCTCCAACTCAACTTGGATGTAACCTTTGTATGGGTAACTGCTCTCTGACTCACTTAGGCCCCAGATGGCTAGACCGGTCACAGAGTTTAACTGTATGTGTGACAGGTGTTTGGCATACCAGCTGTCGAAGATGATGGTAACTTGAGATCCACTGTCCATCAGCGCGGTGCAGGGGTTGCCATTGATCCTGACCTGAGCAGTGGAGGGCGGTCCCACGAGTCCCTCGGGCAAACTGTTGGTCTGTATATTTACAGAGCTTCTCCTGACACTTGCATTTGTGGTCTTGGTTCTTGTTTCGTTATCAGATTTGCGGTTCTGCTTGGACTTTCTTTGAGCTTGCAGCAGTTTCTGAATAACTTTGGGATAGTTCTCGGGAGAGGAACACTTGTTGGCAAAATGCCCATCTTCACCGCAGCGATAGCAGAAAAAATCACTTAAGTCTCTGGCTGTAGAAGGTCTTGACTGCCAGGGTCTAGACTGGGTCTCTTGTGGGCAGGGCTCAGTAGCAGGACTGTACTTGGGCTTGACTGACATGACAGAGACTTGCTTTCGAAGCTTGACAACTTCTTTCTTTAAAGCTTGAACGTTCTTGTCTTCTGAGTTCTCTGCTGCCGAAGGGACTGAAAGCAGTGTGCTCGTCGAAAGGTGACTTGACATGGCGGCGGGGGCAGAGAGGTTCACTTACTTGTGCCCTGAGTTGGTGTATTTCGGCTTTCAAATCTTTTAACTCTGTGTCAGAGGTCACAGTAACACTTTTGGCGTAGACGGCTTTGGGTGGATGGAGTCTGCGACGTGAAGCCTCATGCTCCTCCTCCAGTCGTATCTCATTCAGCAGCTCGAGAAAAGTGGGAGGATGGTCTCTGCGGTCTCTCAATCCGAGATTTAATATCATAATGTCAGACCTGATGGCCCCTTCAATGAGTTGGTCAAGACGTGCTTTGTCTGCCGCCGATGACTGGAGTCCACCCTTTTGGACAACTTTATTTAGGACTATCTCAAGGCGTCTCAGGAACTCAGAGAGTTTCTCGTTGGGGTGTTGACACAACATTCTGAAGGCAAAGTAGAGTTCTTCACCGCTCTCGGGATTGCCAAATGTGGTCTCGAGAATATCAATGTATTCCATAGAGGTTGCCGATGGGTTGTTGAAACGGACAGCTTGAAGGATTTCGAGTGCAGGGCCCTTTACACTTTCCATTATTCTCATTTTCTTTTCTCTTTCAGGGCGATCATATTCTACAATCAACAGCCTGGCTTGTTCAACCCAGTTTTCCAACTGTTCTTCTCCCGGGGGTGTGGGCATGACCCCTGAGAAAGTGCGCAGTCTTCTGTAAAGATTGTTGTCACCGTGTGTGGGCTTGCTTGTCATTTGCAGGACATCACCCACCGCTCGAATGATAGCTTCAGGAGTGGACACTTGCAGTGGGGAAAACAAACTGGAATCTGGCAGCGGCACTTTTTGACCATCACCGGCGGCCTGAGCTTGGGGTTCTTCCTCCTGCTCAGAAGATCCAAAGAGTCTCCAGGTCAGAGCAAAGCCCTCAGGAACAACATCAAGAGGAATGGCGTCTGTATTCACATTCTCCCTGCACTCAAATAGCACGGTTAAACTTTGAGACTGTGGGTCATACATTCTTCCTCTCACTCTGACTCTCCCGAGTGCTTTGACAGTCTGCAGCGTTTCTTCAATGAACCCAACTTCAGTTTCTGGAGGTACATCTTTAACCAGCAAGGCTTTCACCGGGTCTATGCCTTCTCCAACACACCAGTTCTTCAACTGAGCCATCCCCACGAGTTGTGCGCTTACAGTGAACACTTGTCAGACTTAAATTTGGTATGTATTAGTCGGATTTGAACACAAATAAAGCTTAATTTGCGTTTTCTTGACTTAAAATGCTTAGTAGACCTCTAGTTTTAAAAATTTCCCCATAAATACTCTTTAATATGGTTTTACATGTAGTTTAACAGCTAGCCAGCTTTTGGTTCTAAGCTATTTTTTAAACAAACTATTTAAATCTCTGGGTCAAACTAAAGTTAGATCTGATTTAAAACTACTTTGGAACTAAATTGATCCCAGCGGTGCCTCCATTTTATTTATGTAGCACCCGTACAACCACTCTGTGAGTTACTTACGTGAGAATGGTGGGTGCTTGGGTTCGGTGTAGTTCAGGTGGATACCACAAAGGTGCGCCTAATAAATTTCTAATAAATTGCCTTTTGACAACAAAAAACCTTTTGACATTAAAATATTTACAATAATGAGACCCAGAGATAATTTTTGTTTAGAAAAAAGAAAGGGGTAATGCCCTGGTTTATTTAAATAAAAGAATTTGCTAAATAGAATATAAAAACTTTCCCCAAAACTCAATATTAATACACAAAATAAATAACCAAAAGATTTCGCAAAACTTAAATAATAGCCCCTTTAAATTTAGATAAAAACCCCAATAGTTTCAATCACACTTGTTACACCAAAATAAGTGGTCTAAAAGTTCCCCTCCTTTATCTCTTTCCTCACAATTGAGAACACACAGAGAACTTTACAGTAAACAAGAAAAACCCCGCCAAGTGTCCTGAAACCAGTCTTAGCAAATGCAGTGGTGGGCCCACTCACACGCACATTCACACACGGTCCAGTTTACTCACGGTAACATTTTGAACGAAGAAAAATATGTTGCAGGCCTGTTTTGGTCGTGCAAAACATTGAGTGCGCTGAACGGACACTTGCAAAACATTGAGTGCGTGGAAATACCTCAGTACAGCTGATCAGGTGCGGTGCGATTAACCAACAGCTCCGCCCAGCATTCGCCCACCGTGGCTAGCTATCTCGGCTCCCTCCGATCACGCTCCCGCTCCTTCTCTCCCGCTCCGTCAGGCAGGTCTCCGGCTTCGTTTATCACTCTGTCTCTAGGGTCACAAACATCCCGAGTCCGTGGTCCTCTTCTATGAGCCTCCCGCGCAGTTTCATCCGCGTTACCGGCCCTTTCTAGCCGCGTCTTATCTTTTTCTTTCCTCACGTGTGCCTCCCGTGCCCCACACGAATACCACGAGGAAAAACCAAAAACTTCACCACTTCCTCACACATGTCTCCCCCCGGGTCACGTGTATACCTCCAGCCAACCACTATTGACTATACAGCGTGAATACCCAAATGACCATTAAAATTAGTAACATAAAAACAGTAAAAATAAAGTAATAAAAGGCTACCTGCATAAAACCTCCGGTAATATTATTTAGCTAAATAATATAAACTTTAAACTTTCGTTTTAATTACTATCATGAAATAAATGACCAAATATCGATCTCCTTTTAATTATGTAAAATGAATTTATATTTCCTTATTTAGAAATCAGGTGTCCCCTATTATTTATTTCAAAGTAAATAAACGTTTACTTTTTTAATAATCATGTGACTCGTTTTTGAGAGTAAGAGAGATTAATCATAACCCACCCAGTTACCATTACACTATATTAGCCAAGTTTACCACTGGGCTACATACGCTACCCTGACAAAACTTGTGTTTCCGATTGACAGGTTCCCTACGCTGTGTTCACTGCTCCCTACTCCCTGCAGCATGTGATAAATCTTTAAATGCACTACACTTTTCCAAGTGTATTTATAAAATAAATTGTCAAATTTAAATTGATATACTGTGTGAACATGTCTGTTGCATTAATTAACATGAAAATAAATTATGTTGGTTACATTAGATGTCCATTTTATGTTATTCAACTGTAATCATAATAATTTCCCTGAAGCTATTACATCTACTGTAACTGAACACCTGCTAAATTACTCAATAAAAATGCTGGAACCTAACCTTACATTTAAAAAAAAAAAAAAATTTACTGCGTTTATTTTATTCAAACTTCTTTAAGTACGTAAGTGTGATGTGTATGGAAGCTTGTTTCCACCACTAAATAAAAAATAAAAAAGGTAATGGCAACTTTTTATCTCACAATTCTGACTTTTGTTTCTCGCAAATATGAGTTCCCCTTCAGGGACTACCGCTGCGTGAAATCGCAGTGGGAACGCCCTCAGCGTGACGCGTCTGAAGCATGAATGAAATCAGTCAATGGAGAGAATGAGCGTACGGCGAGTGACGTCATCGACCAGGAAGCTATAAATATCCCCTGAGTACACAACACGCCAGCTTTTAGTTACTTCAGCAGCTCTGTGTGTGTCTGAATCTGTCGATTGTGTTTGTCTGTTTTGTCAGGAGTTTTCACTATATATATTTTATATAAAAAAACCAATATGAGCGAGCAGTATAAGAAGTGTGTTCACCCCTGTACTCGGCACATCACGGGTGGGGATTCACACGAGCTAAGTGTGGCTTGTTTGGGAGTGCAGCAATGCCCAGTCGGCTCTCGAGGGAGTCGATTGTCAGCATTGCGAGCGTTTTCCATTGAGAACTCTGCGCTCGCGGCGATCGCTCTTCGAGGAGAGTGATTTGCTGCGAGCTCCCCGAGGCTCAGGTCCCGCTTCTGTTGAGGCAGAGCGGCGGCGCTTGTCTTGGGGCTCGCAGATGGATCTCGCTGGCGACGTTGAGACGGGCTCCGCCCTATCTCAGCTATCTCCGACGAGATCTAGTGCCTCTCACCCGGCTCTGGAAGCACGCGCTGCGGCGGTTACTTCTGCCCGGGTGGAGGCACATGATGATGTTGAATTGAGATTTTCCAGTTCTGAGGAGCTGGATGTCGAAAGTTTATTATCAGAGAAAACTAGTTTATCACATTATACTGCAAATGAAGAAGGTTTGATGGATGTATTATCTCGGGCTGTTGAAAAGCTAAAAAAAAAAAAATATATATAACAGTATCGAGTGGCCAGCTGATAGACAGGTTTCTAGAATTAAAAGCAATCTAGATGATAGATTTCTGTCTGCACGACCACAACCTTCTAGCCGGTGCTTACCGTTCTTCCCAGATCTTCATGCTGAGGTTTCAAAGACCTGGGTTAGACCGGTTTCAAGCAGAATTTACACAAATCAGTCCAATGCTTATGGTAACATTGTTGGTGATAAATCTGCTGGTTATGTGACGATACTGTAGGCGGAGGAGACGCTTGCGAGCTATCTCTCTCCTGCTTCATCGTCTTCACTTAAAGCACCGGCTCTTCCACCAAAAAATAAATAAATAAATAAATATATTAGTGCTGTCAAACGATTAAAATATTTAATCGCGATTAATCTCATTAATGCCATAGTTAACTCGCGATTAATCGCACATTTTTATCTATTCTAAATGTCCCTTGATTTCTATTTGTCTCATTATTTTTTCTAATTTTAATGCTCTTATCAACATGGAAAAGTGGATCAGCATTACGTTTTTTCTTAGCTGTGGTATCCATGTGCTTCTGTCTGAAGTCATCCATTGTAGAGCTTAGATCGGGCCCAAAAAAATCAAGCCCGACCCGAGCCCGTGCGCATTGTGTCCGAGCCCGGCCCGACACAAACTGTAATTATGAGCCCAAGCCCGATTTAAACCCGTCAATTTTTTTCATACGTGGGTCGTTATAACTGACGTTCTCAACTATTTTCTATGTTACTTTCTCCCGCCCGCAACATTTTTGTCCCGCTCCCGCCCGCAAATACACTCTTTTTTTTGTAGGCTACCTCCAAATACTTTCGCCTACGTGTCGCCACCATACACATCAGCATAAATGCTCCTGATAAATTATTTGTTATTAAACCATTAACACACAAACCACTGTTATAACATAAAAGCAAGCAGGCTACTGAGTGCATGGTTTGGCATGACTGAATGCGCGCAAAGTGCGCTCCCTTAATAATTCCTAAAAAGCTGACATCAGTTCATCGCAATCTCACACATCTGTTATTATCAGTGAAGCTGACTGCACAATGCATCTTTCATAATATATACACTTTGTTTGTTATAATTTGAGGATTTGCCAGCTTACAGAATTCAGCACTGAACAAAAAGTCTGTCTTGAGCGGTGAGGGGAGTCTATTTTAAATGCTTCTGATGCTTCTTCATATGTCTGTGATTGGCTACATCCCTCAACGCTGCAAACATGTTATAAAAAGAAACTCTGGCCTGTAAATCGTTTCTATTTTGTTTTAGTTGTTCTTGTAGCTTTTCTGCAACATATGAATAAAAATGTATTAGTTTTTATGTTTTATTCATAGATATTTCTAGTTTGCGGGAGTCCCGCGAATCGTTTTATTCTCCCGTATCCGCACACACAGTGAGTGCATTACCGCTCGAGCCCGCTCGAGCCCGCCCTCGCACTCGGCCATCAAATCTAGTCCCGCGCCGCACTCTATTGCGTTGAGAGTGCACGTCTCTAGATCGGCGTCTCGCGCTCGCGCCATCCACTCAAAACGTAACGTTAGCCTACTACTCTTTGGCCGGCGCGCAAGCCCAAACAAGTACGTGCGGCGTGCCTGTTGTTTTGTTTCCGGTCTAGCTATCCGGTGTGGTGTTGTTTGCTAGGCCAAAAAGAGCGTTAATCTCGCGATAAAAAAATTGACGCCGTTAAAATGTGTTTGCGTTAACGCCGTTAATAACGCGTTTAACGCACAGCACTAAAATATATATACCTCTGTGCTGGTGGGGAAGGCTTACTCGGTGGCTCGGCAGGCGGCTGCATGTTTGCATACGATGACTTTTATGCAGGCTTTTCAGGCCGACCTGCTCAAAGGAAATCTGAGGGGGGTCCCCGCCGAGAGAGACTTGCGTTCACCTCCCTTAAGGGTGCCCTGTCTCTCCCGGCGCCCTCAGGGGCCCGTCCTACTAACCCTGCCGAAACAGGGCGTAGAAGGGTCTGGCGAGTGCTTTCCCGAGGGACGCTCGCCGCCTCTAAGGAGGGTTCTAGTGTGTTCAGACCAGCCGTTCCCTGCCGGTGCGCCGTTACAGGGCACTGTGTCTGTCACGCAGAATGTTCAACCAGAGCAAAGTCTTTCGTCGAGTTCGTCTTCAAAAAGAGCACAGCAGAAGCGGAGTGTCACGTCTCGTGCCCCCCTGCAGAGAAACTGGAGGGACGAGGCGGGGTGCTCTCCGGCGCGGCCTTCTCGGGGCAGGACTGATCTGAGGACAGTCATTGTCACCAGAAAGGCCGCGTCGAAAAAGTCCTGACGGGCTGAACGTCAGGACTCTGAGGGTGGTCCCCATCGGGAAAAACTTGAGTTCACCGCACAAAAACACGGTGCCCTGTCTTTCTCGATGCCCTCAGGGGTCTGTTCTATTAACCCTGCCTATACAGGTCGTAGAGAGACTCGGCGAGCGATTTCCCGAGGGACGCTCGCCCCCTCCAAGGAGGGTTGTGGAGTGCTCAGACCAGCTGTTTCCTGCCAGTATGTTACAGGGCGCTGTGTCTGTCACTCGGGATGTTCATCCGGAGGCCAGCCTCGAGAGGCTGGTTCCCTTAGTAGAGTTCCTGGCGGAATGGGTCCCCCACCCAGCAGGGAGTTAGGATACTACTTCATCGAAAAAAAAAAAAAAATCCTGACGTGCTGAACGTCAGGGTTCTGAGGGTGGTCCCTATCGTGAAAGACCTGAGTTCACTGCACAAGAACACGGTGCCCTGTCTTTTCCGATGCCCTCAGTGGTCTGCTCTACTAACCCTGCCTTCACAGGGCGTAGAGAGACTCGGCGAGCGATTTCCCGAGGGACGCTCGCCCCCTCCGAGGAGGGTTGTGGAGTGCCCAGACCAGCTGTTCCCTGCCAGTACGTTACAGGGCGCTGTGTCTGTCACTGGGGATGTTCAAATCAGATCAGAAGACTGGTTTGTCATGATAGATCTAAAGGACGTTTACTTCCATGTATCTATCCTCCCTCAACACAGGAAGTTCCTGAGGTTCGCTTTCGGGGGCGAAGCGTACCAATATCGGGTTCTTCCGTTCGGCCTAGCACTGTCACCCCGAACATTCACGAAGTGTACGGATGCTGCTATAGCCCCGCTGAGGTTACAGGGCATCCGCTTTCTGTACTATATAGACGATTGCTTGATTCTAGCTCAATCGGAACAACAGGCGGTTCGGCACCGAGATGTCGTTCTTGCTCATATCAAGTGACTGGGGCTGAGGCTCAACGCCAAAAAGAGTGTTCTTTCTCCATTACAGAGAACCACTTTTCTAGGTGTAGTGTGGGATTCAACGACGATGCAGGCACGATTGTCACCTGCTCGTATTGCTTTGATTCTCGCTGCAGTAGATCAGGTCAAGCTAGGCCAGTCATCCACTGTAAAACAGTTCCAGAGACTGCTAGGTCTCATGGCAGCTGCGTCCAACGTGATACCTCTTGGCCTCTTGCACATGAGACTGTTACAGTGGTGGCTCAGGACCAAGGGATTCTCCCCGAGGGGAAATCCGCTTCGCATGATCGTGAGTTTGCGACGGTGTCATCACGCCCTGATCATGTGGAAAGATCCTTGGTTTCTGTCCCAAGGCCCTGTGTTAGGAGCTCCTTGTCGTCGCGTTATGCTAATGACAGATGCCTCTCTCACGGGTGGGCTCAGGGTCTGTGGGAGGACCATCATCGTCTGTGGCACTTAAACTGCCTAGAGATGTTGGCGGTGTTTCAGGCTCTGAAACACTTCCTCCCAGACCTAAGGGGCCACCATGTTCTTGTCCAGACAGACAACACATCGGTGGTTTCTTATATCAACCATCAGGGGAGTTTGCGTTCTCGCCCGCTTTACAAACTGGCACGTCAGATCCTTCTATGGTCCCAGGGGAAATTTCTTTCTCTGAGAGCTTTTATCTCCCGGGGTATTTAAATCAGGGGGCAGACATCCTGTTAAGACAGGGGCCGAGGCCCGGGGAATGGAGTCTTCACCCCGAGGTGGTGGAACTCCTATGGAAACATTTCGGTCTTGCCGAGGTAGACCTATTTGCTTCTCGAGAAACATCACACTGCCCGCTGTGGTTCTCTCTCAGCCATCCAGCCCCGCTGGGGTTGGATGCGATGGTACATCCGTGGCCGAGGTCACGCTTGTACGCTTTTCCCCCGATCGCTCTGCTCCCAGGAGTTCTGGAGAGGGTTCGCCGGGACGGGCTCAGTCTCCTGCTAATAGCCCCGTTCTGGTCGGCCCGGGTATGGTTTGCGGACCTAGTGTCTCTCCTCAACGGCTCTCCCCTAGAGATACCGATCAGGAGAGATCTGCTCTCTCAGGCGAGTGGGTCGATCCTTCACCCCCGTCTAGAGCTATGGAGGCTGTGGGCTTGGCCTCTGAGGGGGCCCAGCTCATAGATTCTGGTCTCTCGGCTGAGGTCGTTGAGACCATCCTCCGATCCAGAGCTCCCTCCACGAGGAAGTTATATGGCGCGAGGTGGAAACTTTTCACCTCTTGGTGTGGAGAGCGCCAGCAGGACCCAGTTAACTGCCCGGTTGGTACAGTCCTGGATTTCCTGCAGGACCGTCTCTCCACAGGGTTATCCCACTCCACACTGAAGGTGTATGTGGCGGCCTTAGCTGCTTACCACACCCCTTCAAGTGGAGGTTCCCTCGGGAAACACCCGCTTATGTCTCGCTTCCTTCGTGTCACCTTGAGGCTGAGGCCTGCAGTTCGCACAAGGGTACCAGCTTGGGATCTGGCCGTCATCTTAGAAGGTCTCTCCCTTGCTCCTTTCGAGCCCATCGAGGAAGTTTCGGAAAAGTTTCTTACTCTAAAGACTATCCTTCTTCTCGCTATCTCATCTCTAAAAAGAATTGGAGATATTCAAGCACTTTCGGTGGCTCCCTCGTGCCTGGAATTTGCTCCTGGTTGGTTAAGGCCTTTCTCTTTCCGAGACCAGGTTATGTTCCTAAGGTTCCAACTGTTTCAGTTAGACCTATAGTTCTGCAGGTTTTCTTTCCTCCGCCTTTTCTGACGTCAGACCAGGAGAAAATTAATTTGCTGTGCCCAGTTTGGGTTTTGATGCTTACGTCCACAGAGCTGCCCTGTGGAGGAGATCGGAACAAATGTTCGTCTGTTTGGGTCACCTAAGAAAGGGTGTCCTGCATCTAGAAAAAGGATGAGCAAGTGGGTGGTCGAGGCCATCCCACTTGCTTATGGTTCGGCCAATCAGCCTTCACTTTGGCTGTAAGGGCTCATTCCACCCGGAGTATGGCTGCTTCTACAGCTCTTCTTTCAGGAGCTTCTCTTCAGGACGTTTGTGATGCGGCAGGCTGGTCCTCACCGCACACTTTCATTAGATTTTATTCCCTCGATCTTAGCTCCACTCCCGGGGCTCAGGTTCTCTCGTCGGTTTGTGTCTCCTAATGACACACGACGGGGATTTGGTCGTATGGGGATGTGGGTATTGCGTTCCCACTGCGATTTCACGCAGCGGTAGTCCCTGAAGGGGAACGTCCCGGGTTACGTATGTAACCCTAGTTCCCCGAAGGGACGGACGCTGCGTGTCCTGCCATACTCTCGGCATCCCCTTGGGTCGCTGCTTCAGTAACTTTTAAGCTGGCGTGTTGTGTACTCAGGGGATATTTATAGCTTCCTGGTCGATGACGTCACTCGCCGTACGCTCATTCTCTCCATTGACTGATTTCATTCATGCTTCAGACGCGTCACGCTGAGGGCGTTCCCACTGCGATTTCACGCAGCGTCCGTCCCTTCGGGGAACTAGGGTTACATACGTAACCCGGGACGTTTTTATCTCACAATTGCAAGTTTATATCCCTCAATTCTAGAAAAAAATATCGCAATTATCTTTTACATGGTTTTTATTCCATGATGGAAACAAGCTTCCATAGATATGCATTGAATTGGGAGTAAAATCCATACAATCCCCTTCGACCTGAACATATTTGCTCCCTTCAGGGTGGAATCTCACTCAAGATGGTGAAACTTACGGTCGAATGGAACTTTTACAACAGGAGATATATAGCCACATTGATGAGAGCAGTTACCTGTAAATAGGGAAAATCATTTTAATAATCAAATGAGGTGCCATGGTAACATAAAACTTTACCAAGGGAAAGTATGTCATCTGGATAAACGAGTTTCTTTGCTGGTATTAGCTTTTCTCCCGTCCTGCAGGCATATCTGGTTTGCCTTTCTTTAGAGGTGTTTTAGTCACTTTGAGGTAATCAGTTAAACAAGCTAAACAACAGCTTGGCCAGACATACAGTATTTTGACTTTGGATGATGTGTTTAGACTGTAGGAAGTTTATTTTTTATTTTTATTATTATTATTACCATTATATCTTGTGAATGGTCAAGCATTCTAGCCTTTTTGAGTGATGTACTGATTTCAGCAATAACTTTTTATTGTGTGACACTTCATTTGACCTGTATCTTTACACTCTTCCAAATTCAACTTGTACAAATTTGGGAAAAGTACCTTCAGTGCCTTGCATATTCAGAACAGTACCTTACATATTCTGTTTTAACTTGCATCTTTGCTGTTTTATTGCAATTTTCCATCTTCTTCTTTAAATACTTTTTAAAATCTATAGCTTTGAGTGTTGCCACCAGTGGTGGGCCCATCTGGGCCAGCAAGGCCTTCTCTGCTGGCCTAAACACTATCAGAATCACTGACTTGCACTTTAATATATTTTTTCCATGAATGAGTATTTAATTATTCCCAATAGTCCATTCTCTTAATTTCATAGCTTTTCTTTGTTGCGCTGCTTCCAGAAGTGTATGTTTATGTTAGAGCTTTTATCCAATTATATTTCTGCCATCATGTGTTATCATGGCCAAATAAATCTGCCTTGAGGCCTTAAGAATCAATAATGCGGGCGCCTGTAGCTTAAAATGAATGGCAATAAAAGTGTTGCTTTAACCAGATAATCAGTCGGTTTTAATCAGCCAATCAGATTTCACTTTGACTGCACCCGGGCCATCAAGCAGGCGTACAATAACGTCGGCATTTTCACGTTCTTTGATTGGATGGTCAGAGCGCGTACTTTTACTGGTAGTCAAAGCTAGCAAACCGCATCTGTTGCGAACTGCATAAACTAAAATATATTCCTGTAGATTTAATAGTTTTTCAACCCACAAATGAATATTTCTTTCCCCCCTCGACAACCAGCAGGTTCAATCCTACTGGAAAAAATCCCTTATTCAGCCTTATCCAGCTTAACGCAGAGTCACGGAACACTGTTCGATCTGTCTGGGTAAAAACAGAACTGACTGACTGTAATGTATGCCAGGTCTGATTTTGAAGGCAAAAGTCCTGCTGATCTCATTGATTTCATTCGAAACTTTGTGTGTTGCAGTGACTGTCCCTGTGTCCACTCCTTCTTAGACGGTGGGCCGAACGCGTTTTTCGTGTTGTTGATTGATCTCAATCGATAGAGTATACGCTTCTTTTATGTACGATAGTAAGTCATTATATGTAGTCAAATAAAATTTGTTGGCAATTCTGGTTTGATCATATATTTTCACAAACGTATGTTTTGATTGTCAATCTTCTTAGGCAAATCGTGAGACAGCTCTAGTAGCTGAACCAATCGGATTGTAGTTTTTAACGTCATTAAAAATACTAACCAATCACAGACGGCCAGGCATTTGACATTTACTTTTTACTTTTGATACTTAAGTACTTTTAAAAGCGAGTAATTCTGTTCTTTTACTTAAGTAAAAATCGGTCTTTACATATTTTACTTGTAACGGAGTAATATTTGACCAGTAGTATCTGTACTTTCAGTCAAGTAAGGAAGTTGTGTTCTTTGTCCACCTTTGCTCCCAAGTTACTCTTAGTAATAAGGTTTATTAGCAGCCAGCAGGGAGTCACTTCAGGCACAGAAAAGCAACTCCATGATCAGAAAAATACACACACATTTAAATATTGATGCTCATGTTCAAAATAATAACTAATGTGCTTTACAACATTCTACAATTTGATTGGTTACACTTATGCTGGCCTGACTTTCAGCTAACAGTTTTCCCAGTTTAACCACTGAAGTCTATACTATTAAACAATGTTATAAGCACATAGTGCATGGCCTTAGTATGGCCATGATGACCACTGGAATTATATAGCATACTCATTTCAGTACCCTCTGAGGCCTCTTGTTTAAAAGTACTCTTGAACTTCCTATAATATGCATACAGATTACAGCATATGGATATTATTTTGGGAGTTTACAATAGGAATTAGATGATAAAATAATCTTATGAATAGGGGGTGGTTGATGGCGCAGTGGATAAGACACATGCCTCTGGTGTGAGAGACCGGGTTCGAGTCCACTGTGAGACACCAATGTGTCCCCGAGCAAGACACTTAACCCCTAGTTGCTCCAGAGGCGTGCGACCTCTGACATATATAGCAATTGTAAGTCGCTTTGGATAAAAGCGTCAGCTAAATAAATATAAATTTACATATTTCTTATAACACTTCCATTATCACTCTTTTAAAAAGAAAACATGTACTTTATGTGTGCTTGAAGTGAGCACTACCAACAAATGGGCAATCGAAGCATTCTTTTGGCTTTTTCTGTTTTCACATACAATATATATTTTTAGACTACACAGTGGCTACAGCACCAAAACAAATTGCCATTGTGGATGATAGATGAATGGAAAAGAAAGGGTGAAATGCCAGGCACCAGGCAAGGGATAAGATGGCATCCATCCTGTTTCAGCAGTGATCCATCAGGGAGAAAGGCTCCATGGAAGAGTGACCAAGGAAAACAGAGGGAATCCACCAACAGAGTTTGTGTCAGGAGGGAGAATGGATCATTTGATGTGTTGTTTGTGTTTCTGTGATAACCCCGATAACGCATCTTCAAGGTCACCTACATAAATTACGGTGACGTAATGTGGTGTGGGCTTTCAATTTTTAAAATAAAACTTGGATAGTCCCTTGGGATACAATTTCATGAACCATAAATAGAATATAGTCGAGCAAAATATTTGGGCAGCATACCTTCAAAGGCACCTCCAAGCACTACCCTCTGCAAGTACTTTCTGCAGTCCATAACACTAATGATTAAGTGTTCTTGATCTGGTGGCTTATGGAAATTTGCACTGGTGGCTTATGGAAATTTTGCAAACCAAATTGAATCACACATTTATGAGCAGTATGCAAACAAACACTGCCAATCTTGGACATCTGAATGAAGATGGTGGTGGTCCACACAGTTCAACTGACAGTTTCAACACTAATCCCTCAACTTTGAACTCCAAAGGTATTTCTTGCATTAACCAATAGTGCTGAAAAAAAAAATCACGATTTGTAGACCTTTCATAACCCCTTGCCCTGGAAGCAAGGCAATCTGTAGCTCTTCGTAACATATGCTTACAGTGGTTGATGGCTCTTATTTCATCAACAAAAACAAAAACAAATCTTCTCACAAATATCTCTTCAGTTTAAACTAAAAAGTCCAAGGATTATGGGATAATAGTCAGACAGTCAGCCTAATGGTGGTTTATTGCTTCTTAGTTTTATTGATTTTCTTAGTTTCTGCGATAGAAAGATAGATAGATAGATAGATAGATAGATATATAGATAGATGCACAACTCTTTTTAACTATTTAACTTTTTAACTATATTCAGTGGCACAAGGGAAATTAATTGATTAAGACCAAAGTAAGTACCACCACTTCAAATCTCTGGGCTTACTCTGGCCAGGAGCAGATGGCATTGAATGATGCATTTTGTTGGAACAGAAAATATTGACAGGTGTGCTGGATGCCTTCTTCGGCTCTCTGTGGGCTGTCGGGAGGGCATGCTAATTGGCAACCCTCACTGTGAGCCCAGACATTGGCAGCAGCCTGACAGATTCATGCCGAATGTGCTGGGAGAGCATGTACCGCACTTGACCTCTGCGTTTGCTCTTGCCAACAATTCCTCCAAAGACCTTGTGAATGCTTGGACAAGAAGTCATTTTGACCAGCTCTGACATCAATTGTGGTCCTGAACTCCTCTGTGAATTGAAATTGATGGCCTTACATGGGCCTGTTAGACTTTTTAAAATTGTAACTTCAGCCATTGCACTCTGGGAAAATGCTTTGCGTCACGACTTTTGTGATGGGCATACAAGTTCTATGAAGTATAGGCCTGGACTGCTATAACCAAGACTACACTGCATACAGTATAATAGGTAATATGTTTATAAGACATTTATTCAGTGTTTGCTGTACATTTGCGTTTATATATACGTTATTCAATATTACATTTAAAGTTACAGTTTTTCTTAGTCGCTTTGGTGTTCCCTTTCGAGAGAACTCGAACTGCGTCGAATGACACTTTGGGGGAACGCCCTTAGCGTAACGCATCTGAAGTATGAATGAAACTAATCCAATCCTGATTGGTGTTGTGTCATGACGTAACATGTGACGGCATACACAGAAGCTACAAAGGGACGCCGGCACACAACAGAGTCAGTTTTTTGCTCTTCAGCAAGCATTCTGTGTCAAACTGTCTGTCCTATTTGGTGTTGTTTGTCCCATAAGAATTGTCCTAAATAAAGGTCTGCAAGAAAAAAGAAATTGCAATATAGAATCTATAGTGGCTCGGATTGCGTTGATTACGGGTCTACTCTGCAATAAAGATTCTGTGACTGGGATCTCATGTTGTTCGAGGCAACGCGTAGATTAAAGGTCTGCATTGCAATACAGAATCTATAGTGGCTCGGATCTCGCGTTTGCCGAGGCAGCGCGTTGATTACGGGTCTACTCTGCAATAAAGATTCTGTGACTTGATCTCGCTTTGTCGAGGCAGCGCGTAGATTAAAGTTCGTACATTGGAATGTAGAATCTAGTGGCTCGGATCTCGGATAGATTACGGGTCTACTTTGCAATAAAGATTCTGTGTGTGTGCGAGGCATGAACAGTCAGCTCCTGATGGTGCTGGCTGTGTTCATTGAGAAATATCTCGACGCGCACAGCCGTGCATTTTCGGGTGTTTCAGCCTCACGCCCGTTGATTTTCTTCTCGAGAGATGAAAACCAAATATATTGTGAACGACTCGAATCTCGTGTTTGCCGAGGCAGCGCGTAGAGTACGGGTCTGCAATGAAATGGACACACGCGATCCGTGAAATAATACTGTTTGGGGGCGAGGCATTCACAGTCAGCTCTGAGGGTACTGGCAGCTGTTCATTGAGAAATATCTCGACGCGTATATCCGTGCGCTGTCGGATGTTTCAGCCTCGCACCTGTTGACTTTCTTCTTGAGGGATGAAAGCCAAATATGTTGTAACGACTCGAATCTTGCGTTTGCCAAGGCAGCGTGTAGATTACGAGACCGTATAACACAAAACAGTATTGTCTGGTAATTATGGCTGCATTTAATTTTAAGAAATTAAAATGATGAAATTTTGTCTGACTTTAAGGAAGTTTTATATTTTAATTCAGCCTACCATTCAGACCATGTTTCACTTATACACTGTTTATGGCTGTATTTAATTCTGAGGAATTAAAATGATGTGCAGCGAAAGCATGCTGCTCTGTCTGCCCCACAGGCCTGCGGCCATGCAGTGTTCCTTCGGCACATCAAAAATCGTTTTTCGATTTTTCCCTGCCGGTCCTCCGCTTCAGGGTATCGAAAACGAGACAAAAATAGCAGGGCTATCCCCCCGTGGAGTGACGAGCGAGAATCGCTCCTCCGCGGAGCCCTCAGGAAATCAATGTTTTCGAGGGTTTTCGATTATTCCCTGCCGGTCCCCCGGTTCAGGGTGTCGAGAACGAAACCAATAGAGCCCTCAGGAAGTCGATGTCTGTATCCCGACATTAAGTACGCTTCGGGACACATCGGTTTCCAGCAAACGCACACTGCTCTGTCTGCCCCACAGGCTTGCGGCCAGGCAGCAATCGCGTCCGCCCATCGAGAATCGTTTCCGCTTCAGGTGCCCGAGAACGAATCCCGTTTGATACCCGAAGCCAGGCTCGACAGCCTGGTTCCTTTGGTAAAATATTTAGATGCATGGAAAAATCTCACGAATATTTCTCCCTGGGCCCTGTGCACCATTCAACAGGGGTTCAGGCTGCAGTTCGGTTTCCGCCCACCAAGGTTCAACGGGGTGGTCTGTACTGTAGTCGACCCAGTGCAGGGTCGGATATTGGAACAAGAAGTAAACTTCCTGCTGGTAAAAGAGGCTATAGAGCGTATTCCTCCACCAGACAGGGAGTCCAGGTTTTACAGCCGCTACTTTATAGTTCCCAAGAAGGATGGGGGCTTACATTTACATGTATTCATTTAGCTGACGCTTTTATCCAAAGCGACTTACAATTGCTATATTTCAGAGGTCGCACGCCTCTGGAGCAACTAGGGGTTAAGTGTCTTGCTCAGGGACACATTGGTGTCTCGCAGTGGATTCAAACCCGGGTCTCTCACAACAAAGGCATGTGTCTTATCCACTGCGCCATCACCACCCGTCCAATAATAAATCTCAGGCACTTGAATCGTTCTCTGAGGAAATTCAGGTTCAAGATGCTCACTATTCCCATCATCATTGGTTTGTCACGATAGATCTAAAGGACGCATACTTCCACATATCCTTCCTTCCATCTCACAGGTACCACTATCGGGTTCTTCCGTTCGGCCTAGCTCTCTCCCCTCACACATTTACCAAATGTATGGATGCAGCTCTAGCACCGCTGAGGCTCCAGGGCATCAGGGTGCTCAATTATATCGACGACTGGCTGATTCTGGCCCAGTCACAAGAGCTGCCGGTTCGGCATCGAGATGTCGTCCTCGCCCACATCCAAAGCCTGGGGTGAGACTCAACACGACAAAGAGCATGTTGACATCAGCCCAGAGAACCACGTTCCTGGGAGTGGTGTGGGACTCGGTCACAATGCGGGCACGATTGTCTCCTGCACGAATCGAGTCCATTCTGGCCACAGTGTCCAGGATAAAGCTAGGCCAAGCTATCACTGTGAAACATTTTCAGAGACTGTTAGGGCTCATGGCGGCAGCGTCCAACATTATTCCATTTGGCCTGCTGCACATGAGGGCCCTCCATTGTGGTTGAAAACCAAGGGGTTCCGCATGATCAGGGTTTCGCGCAGATGCTTTCGTTCCCTATCTATGTGGAAAAAAGCTTGGTTTCTGTCCCAAGGTCCAGTATTGGGAGCGTCATGTCGCCAGAAAACCGTTTCGACAGACGCCTCCCTCACGGGCTGGGGCGTGGTCATGGACGGCCGCTTTATGATAGGCCTATGGCAGGACCATCACTCCTCCTGGCACATAAACTGCCTGGAGATGTTGGCGGTGTTCCGAGCTCTGAGGAGCTTCCTGCCGGACCTCAAAGGTCCTCATGTCCTTGTGAGGTCAGGCAATATGTCGGTAGTGGCCTATATAAACCATCAGGGGGGTCTGAGGTCTCGCCCTTTATGCAGACTGGAGCATCAGATCCTCCTGTGGTCTCAGGGGAAACTGTTATCTCTAAGAGCAACATACATCCCAGAGAGTCAAAATTAGGGAGCAGACATCCTGTCAAGACAGGGGCTGAGGCCCGGGGAATGGAGACTCCACCCCGAGGTGGTGGAGTCAATATCTCAGAGGTTCGGCCCAGTGGAAGTGGACCTATTCGCGTCTCGAGAGACGACCCATCGTCCACTGTGGTTCTCCCTCTCTCATCCAGCCCCACTGGGGTTGGATGCCATGGTGCAGACGTGGCCGAGGCTGTTTCTGTATGCATTTCCCCCAATCGCTCTGCTCCCGGGAGGTCTAGAGAGGGTCCGTCGCAACGGGATCAGTCTACTGGTGGTAGCCCCATTGTGTCCGGCCCGCGTATGGTTCTCAGACATTATATCGCTCCTAGACGGCCCTCCGTGGGAGATTCCCCTCAGGAGGAACCTGCTGACACAGGCAGAGGGCTCAATATTTCACCCTCGGCCCGAGTTATGGAAACTGTGGGACTGGCCCCTGAGGGGGCACAGTACCTAGAGGCCGGCCTATCAGCTGGAGTAGTGGAGACCATTCTCAGCTCTAGAGCTCCCTCCATGAGGAAATTGTACGGCTTAAGATGGAATGTCTTTACCAATTGGTGTAGAGAGCATGAGGTGGATCCAGTTAACTGCCCAGTGGCTTCAGTTCTGGAGTTCCTCCAAGATCGCTTTTCATCTGGTCTTACCCCGTCCACACTAAAGGTGTACGTGGCTGCCATTACGGCTTTCCACACTCCTCTGGGTGATGGGCCTCTGGGAAGACAGCAGTTGGTTGTACATTTCCTCTGTGGGGCTTGGAGGATGAGGCCTGCGGCGTGACCAGAGTTCCCACATGGGACCTGGCGGTGGGTCTCGAAGGGCTGGCCGAGGCCCCCTTCGAACCACTGGAGTCGGCTGAGGCCAAGAACCTTTCCCTAAAGGTGGTTTTCCTGTTGGCCTTTACTTCTCTGAGGAGGGTAGGAGATCTCCAGGTGCTCTCTACATGGGTGCCTGGAGTTTGCTCCAGGCGACAATAAAGCCATCTTACATCCCAGGCCGGGCTATTTGCCTAGGTGCCATCTAATGTGGCACGGCCTACGGTTCTTCGGGTTTTCATCCTCCACCTCACGTGACGGCGGATGCGGAGAGACTTCATCTGCTCTGCCCTGTCAGAGCTCTAAAAATGTATATTCAGAGGTCCTCTTCATGGCGGAAGTCAGACCAGTTGCTGGTGTGTTTTGGGTCACCCAAGAAGGGTCTTCCCGCCTCCAAACAGACCATCAGCAACTGGATTGTCCATGCTATTTCTTTGGCCTACCAGGTGCGCAATTTGCCTTCACCTTTGGCCGTGAGGGCTCATTCAACCAGAGGCATGGCGTCCTCTAGAGCCCTCCTCTCGGGGGCCCCGATCCAGGAAGTCTGCGATGCAGCGGGATGGGCCACCCCTCATACCTTTATTAGGTTCTATAGCCTGGACATTCCGTCAACACCTGGCACTCTCGTGCTCTCATCCTAGGTGTGCCTGTGAGCGGCTTCACACTAGGACAGGCAGGGCGTGTTGTGGCATAGTGGGTACTCGTTCTCCCAAAGTGTCATTCGACGCAGTTCGAGTTCCCTCGAAAGGGAACGTCCTCGGGTTACGACTATAACCCTTGTTCCCTGAGAAAGGGAACGAGAACTGCGTCGAATGACACTTTGGGGGAACGAGTACCCACTATGCCACAACACGCCCTGCCTGTCCTAGTGTCCCTTCGCCACGCCTTCCCCTGCCTGGGAGCGACTTGCTTCAGCGCAGAAGCTAATTCTGTTGTGTGCCGGCGTCCCTTTGTAGCTTCCGTGTATGCCGTCACATGTTACGTCATGACGCAACACCAATCAGGATTGGATTAGTTTCATTCATACTTCAGATGCGTTACACTAAGGGCGTTCCCCCAAAGTGTCATTCGACGCAGTTCTCGTTGCCTTTCTCAGGGAACAAGGGTTACAGTTGTAACCCGAGGACGATTTCTCACATCACTATTTACATTTGCTCAACAGTTAGTTCAACCTCCACAACATTTAGTCATTTGTGCACATCAAAGTAGCAGTTTCTCATTCCTTCCAACAAATTGCAAATGCTTTTGGACATGCATCAATTGCTTTCATACAACTCTCTGCTGTTTTATAACATTATCATTTGCTAATGTCATGTCAGTCAAAATTAACTATAGTTGTGAATGCTGAATAGTCATTCCAAATAAAACTAATAGTCCTCATTTCATTGCTTGAGTCATTACATACAAAAATGTTGAACTAGTTTTCAAAATTTGTCAAGCAAATTTTACAAACAAAATTATCTTTTTTTTTTCTGAAATTGTCTCTTAAATTGAACAATTTCTCTCAGGTGAACGGTTGAACCTATGTGGCCAGACAGAGAGGAACGACTGGATGTGCATGAATGATTTACAGTACTATGTATGTTGTATGTTTAGTTCCAATATGTACTGCAATATTGTTTACAGTTGTGCACAGCTCTACCCAAAGGGAGTTTATGTTTGTTGTAAATAAGGGTGTATGTTTGTTTGCACAATGCTGTGAACAAATTAGAATTGCAAAGAGCATATGCAGTAAAAATGCGAAACGTATATATTCAGTGTCTTGTACTCAGTTACCTCACTAAATACAGTAATGTATAACTTTACACGGCCTTAAACACGTTGAAAACGTGTTTCAAAGTGCAAGTTTTTGAAAATGATACCGCTATTGTCTCAGTGTAAACTACAAAAATGCTAATTTGTGAAACCGGTGACGTCATGTGCATTCGTATTACGTGTTCAGTCTGTTGGTGCGTAGTGTTCCTTTACAAAAAAAACCTGACCAACTAATGGCCTGCCATGCATAATACATCATTTTTAGTAGTTTTCGTGGATCTGTATGATCTGGGATAATTTTGACAGTGTTGTCGTCTGTGAGCGAAAAACGCAAATTATAAATTCTGAGCTCGGAGACCTCCCCTTGGACAGCACGCCAAATATGCATACTTTTTACTATATCTCATTATAAGAGTTAACTTGTGAATTTTAATTGTACCAAACAATGTGTGTGTGTTTAATGCCAACTTGCGCAAAGTTTTCTTAAGTATTTCTTAAGTGCAACAAATCTTGAATGCAACAAAAATCTGAGTATTTAAACAAATAGCCTGTTGTAGTCAGAAGTTTACCTGAGGCTTTTGAAGCGAACTGGCAGTACTCGCATTGCAAAATGACATACTTAATAATGTAAGTTTGAGGAATTCCAGCTGAACGAGAGAGAAGATAAACCTTTTCCATCTTACAGGGACAGCCCCTCATGTCTCCTACAAGTACACAGGCACATACTTCCTTTCCAACTCTCTTAGAAAAGGTGCTGTCTTAGGAAGGACACCCATGTGTTAAGGAAAAGCACTCTCAAGTGTCAAACTGGGGATACAAGCAGCTTCTCGTCTCTCTCTAAGTCTTAGTCAAACCCCTTCAAGTCCCCAGTGTCTCATTTCCACGACCCCTTTAGCAAAGTCGATCCAGCTCTGGCATACCTCCACCAGACAGATGACTTTATGACCAACTTACATGCCTGTTTGATCAAGCCGGTGACGCATTAATGTCAGCCCATGCAGATGGAGATGTGAAGTAGAAGTAAATCCGATGAAATCCGTCATAACCTTGTCTGGAAGCAGAAAGGGTAAGTGGGGGAAGGAGGGGAAAGGGCAGAGAAATCACAGCGAACAGGAAAGCCTTTTTGCTGGCTTACCTAAATGAAGCGAATGTAAATCATCTCCAAATGTAACACAGGCTCCCCACAGATGCACTCCATCATCGACTGCACATTCATTATTTAGCAACATAAAAGCTAATGAAGGAGCCATAGAAGCGAGTCTACGGGTCTGGCATGTGGCGCAAAAGCAGGGACATCTCTCAAACACAGCGTGGAATACAATAGGGCTGGGTATCGTTAGCTTCAATTGAAAATGTTAATTTGCAGTATTTTCCTCTACTCGTTATTATTAAATAAATATTATAAAAACACAAAAAAACTGTCTGCAATTCATTGTGCTTGTTATTTATTGCATACAATGACTTTGCAGTAAACAAAACAACTAGAGTAATATCTTGTATATTTGCCAGGGTTGTACCTCAAGCCTATCTATCTGACCTCACTCGTACGAATTCGTAGGATTTTTGTTTAATCGTACATCTTTTACGAGTTGCCCAATTTGTCTGAATTCGTACGAATGATCTAACCTACCCATCACTGGGGTTTAGACAAATTGTACGAATTCATACGAATTAGCCACCTTTTACTCACTCGTATGAATTAGTATGAATTGGTCGTGAGATAGCTTTGGAATTCGGAGTGCCTTTTAAATTCCAGTTCAATTTTTAATTTAAATGTAAGAAAGTAAAACTAAAATTATTTTAATTTTCAAAGAAATTCATATGATTTTTTGTTGTTGTTTGTTTCACTTTATTTTGATGGTCCCTTTAAAAGATTGACCGAATACTCAAGACCATATTCACATACTTGTCTAGAGTATGTTTCTGGTCTAAAAGTCCCCAGAGACAACCACAACATGTTCTGCAAACATTTCACCCAAACCAACCAAAAACGTGTCAACAAAGACAAAAGACAAAAAGAATGGTGGCAAACATGTGAGAGAAACCTGCAGTTCTTGCTGTGTTTCACATGAGCCTCCCTGGCTCTGACCAAACTTTGAAATTTGGTGTTGATGCAAAATCAAAAAGAGTATCAAAACATATTGATATAGGACAGTATTGACACAATACTGTAATAGGACAGATGGAAAAGTCTTGATCTAACAGTTGTCGACAATGCACTAATTCATGTTCCCTGCAATGGATATCCACTCTAGCCTTTGCAGAATTGTTTGATTCACGCAAATGGCATCATTCGAAACAATGATATCATTTAATGTATCCTTAATGATATTGGCTTCACAGCTATTCTCAGCATGGTGATTATCCATAATGGATTAATTATTAACTTGCATTATGGACATTGAGTAATGCTATTTCAAATGGTGAAATCCACATGTTGAAATTCTCACTGTGATGATACAGTTTTAATGAGGATTAAGAGCTGTGTGGGTTGAGCGCAAGCTTCTTGGTCTCAGCCCATACGGCTTTCTAATTAGAGGCCCAGTGGACTTAACCCTGTCTCATCAGCCCACTCAGACGAGGGTCTTTATTAATTGGCCCTGGTGAGTTGTCATGGATCTTCATTCTCCATGCCTTCTTCAACCAGTATGAAGTCTGAGAAACATATTTCAATTGTGCAAACATTGACCCTTAAGACCCAGCATACATCAAGTACCAGCAGCTTCCATTGTTGATTACACACATAATCCACCATGATTGCCTCTGTATTCTCATCTACACCACGTTTTTCAGGCATCACCTCTTTTACACTCTGGATTTGCGCTTTATTCCTGTTCTAGCATTTCCTCTTGTTGGACTGTATTGTTGTTGCAGTTGTTGATTTAATAAAATTTCATGAAATGTAATCAAAGTTACATATTCCATAAAGTGATCAAAGGCACGGTTACACTTTATTTCGATAGTCCACTTTAGACATTCTACTAACTATAAGTAACTTTTCAACTACATGTCAACTAACTCTCATTAAAGTATTAGTAGGCTGTAGTAGACTGTCAGTAGACTGTTAGGTTATGGTTAGGTGTTAGGGTTCGGGTTAGGAGAATTAGTTGACTTATAGTTGCCAAGTTACTTATCTGTTGGGGGACCAACAAAATAAAGTGTTAGCAGATATTAAGCAGACAGTCTATTAATACTCTAATGAGAGTTAGTTGACATGTAGCTGCAAAGTTACTTATAGTTAGTAGAATGTCAAACGTGGACTATCGAAATAAATTGTTACCTTTTTTTTGTATTTCAGATAAGAACAAAATGTGGTTGTTGTATTGGATTCCCTTTATTTTGATGGTCCCTTTAACACGTTCTGTTGACTATAAGTAAAGTTGTACCTGTGCCTACATATCAACTAACTTTCATTAGACTATTAGTGGAGTATTAGTAGACTGGTAGGGTTAGAATAAGTTGACATATAGTTGCAAAGTTACTTATAGTCAGTATAGAGTCTGTTGGAGGACCATCACAATAAAGAGTGAGCAGATATTAAGCAGACAGTCTACTAATACTCTAATGATAGTTAGTTGACATGTAGTTGCAGTTGCTTAAAGTAAACATAAACCAGTCATACATAATGATGCTCATTCTGACTCTTAATCTAATTCTGATTTTAAATGTATCAGACCATTTTTTTGCTCAGTATAGTCATGAACACATATGTCAATGTTTGATGAGTTATAACCATAAGTAAATGCGGGAATTAATCACCTCAATTCTCATTGTGAATGTATGCAGAATATTAGTAGTTGTGTAGTTCAATTATGTACACAGAATAGAGATTTAATGACAATTGACCCTTCGCAAAGACCCCTTAGTTACTGTCTCTATGTCCGACAAGCTACGGCGCTCTCACGCACACACCATGTTCTCGTGCAGTGAAAAATACATCGCGGATCAGAGAGGAGACTGACAATACGCTGACAGACAGGACAGACCAGGTTACTTTTCGGTTACTTTTGATATTAAACATATTAAACAAAGTCTCACCTTTCAAATTTGGTCATTTTTAAAAAGAAATTTAAACAATACATACCGTTTTGTGGCTCTTGAATGTGTCGTGACAGATCGCTGTAGAGCCTCAGTTAAAGCTGCTCGTGAACCGATCATCCCTTCCTTCTAGTTCATTTATAGCATCAAATAAACATGAATGAACATAAGAAGGAATGTTGTTTTAACCGCGGAAAGGCGTCAGTATATTCAGTTTTTCAAGTTCAAACCCTCCCATGTTAATCTACTAACTCTCCTGACTGCTTTGTCGGACAAAATGGCGGATGGCGAAGTATGATTGGTCAGATCACCTGTAAATCAAGCTCCCTGCGAAGGGTCAATTCAGTTGTCACTATTTGAATCTTTCAGGGGTGAATGTGGTTTTAGAATGTGAATTTAACTGTTGAAGAGAAGTAGCAAAGCTGCAGTGAGTTCATGGCCTTTGTGCAAATGAAAAAGAACTGTGAAAAAAGAGCTGTGATTTACTCTGCCTGATTGAGACTGTATGAAATTTGATATGTGGACCTTTTTTTTGGTCTTTTCAGCCTGTACCAAAAAATCCCATATGCATGCTTCGCCTTATTGAACAGTCTTTCTTCCTCTGTTGCTTTCAATCTGTTTCTCTCTCTCTCTCGTCTTCCCTCTCTGTGAGATGATGGAATTGATATGGGCCGGAAGCCAGAGCATGTAGAGCAGTTAGAGGTACTCATCTTTGACAGGGAATGAAGGTGAGTTTCCCGACCCATTCAGCTCTCACTGTGCAGACAAATCAGAGAGATCAAGAAGGGTGAGAAACATGTGAGCTTTTCCCCCGCTGACGCATCCTTTGCCTCCGGATGTGCAGTGATCCCATGCCGAGACGGCAAGTTACTAAACCACACAGTTGACCTGAATTTATAGATTTAAGAATGCTAGATTTGTCAATCGTTGATGTGCATTCCTATTACTAGTCGAAAAGACGTCTTACATTACATTACATTATTAGAATTATAAAATATACTTATAAGAATTATTAACAACTACATAAAAGGATAGATAGATAGATAGATAGATAGATAGATAGATAGATAGATAGATAGATAGATAGATAGATGGATAGATCTCCACCAGAATAAAGTTTTATGAGACAGTTTTTATATATAGTGGATGTCTGTTGTGCTTTATTAGTGTCTCTGACATCCAGAGGGAAATTAGAGGAAGAAGGAGATGACTGATCGGAGCCACTGCCCTGATGTTTATCTTTTTTACTGGCTCATTGCATTTGTCTCCGCCTGCCACCCTCTTGATCAATAATGTAAATTCCCAGCAATAACTGAGGGAGATTAATATTGAGAGCAGAAGCCTTAACTCACAGTGAGAGCCATTAGGAAGGCACAGGAGCATATCCACATACACAGGCACATCTTTATCATGACCTCACGCTAAACATCTGATTGATACACCCCTTTACAATAGAGCACTGTGCCGCCATGCAAATGTTATTAGCTATGCCAAAAATGAAATATTTCTCATGAGTGTCTCTAATACAATCCTTTCCTTGAATAAGGTCAGATAATGTCAGATCTGGGATATTCTTGCTTCATCTCTAAGTCATCCGGCATTCCATTGACTGATGCTCTGTTGATGACATATAAATAAATGGAAACATATAATTGTACAGTGTCAGTGTCATTGTTACACGTTAAATGTAGTTACGGCAGAAATAACTATAAATTATACATAATTACATGCAATTAACCCTAAAACAAACCCTCACCCTAACCCTGTAGTAAGCCCATGTAGTTAATTATTATTACTCAGTACTTAAATGTATAATTACACTGTAATACTGACACCTTAAAATAAAGTGTAACCTTTGAACTCATCCAAACAGGAAAAATGGATGTACATCTGAAGGAAGCCCTTTGTAATAAGGCTTGTTTAGGTTCATGTCCACCAGACACCGGTCAGACGTGTTCTTGCTTTCAAAACCATAGCAAGCAACATATTGGAACAAAATCAACACGTTATTTTATGAACTATTGAGATTAACGAGTTAATCTCACAACCTCGACCACCCTGACCCATCCCTAATAGAAAGTTGTAAATACAGAATTTTCGACTTAAACTGAATGCATCATTTTTGACAGGACTTTTGAATCATTTCTCATTTCCAATTAGTATTTCTGTATTCTCTCGGCTTCTTTGCATCTCAGTTGCTGGGAAGAGATGAGAAGGATCCAGAAGAACCTAGTTTCCATCAACTCAAGCCCTGCTCTCTGAAAAAGCTTTTAGTCTAATGTATTCCATCATCTCAACATCATCTCAACTTCAACATTAATTTCTCAAATGAACGGCCCTCAGAGTAATTACCAGAAATACATTTACTGCTGCTCACTGACCTGGACGACTCTTTCATTTTTGTCTTTTCTTTTTTTAATTAACAGTTCATTTAAAATTATATTGTTAGATTTTAAAAGCGTTTTTTTATCAAAGTGATAATTCTGGCTCAATGTGATTGGATAAGCCATGTGTGAAGCTTTTTTTTTTTAAATCTGCTGATAATCATATACCTGTGTCCAAATGTGTTTTAAAAGCTAATTACTACATTACGTGACATAAGAAATGTTAATTATCGACTGTATTTTTTTATATTATTATATTATTTTATATATTTTCCTTCGGATGAGACGTTAAACCAAGGTCCTGACTCTCTGTGGTCATTAAAAATCTCAGGATGTCCTTCGAAAATGAGTAGGGGTGTAACCCCGGCATCCCGGCAAAATTTTCCCCTTGGCCTCTGTCCATCATGGCCTCCTAATCATCTCCATGTCATGATTGGATTCATCACTGTCTCCTCTCCACCAATAAGCTGGTGTGTGGTGGGCGTTCTGGGACACTATGGCTGCCATCGCATCATCCAGGTGGATGCTGCACATTGCTGGTGGTTGAGGAGATTCCCCCTTCCATATGTGAAGCGCTTTGAGTACCCAGAAAAGCGCTATCTAAATGTAACAAATTATTGTAGTAATAATGTCAAATTAAAAAGTTTTACTTTAAAATACATTTTGAATAATTATATTTTAGTATTTTTTGTCATGCTTTAAATAATTATACTTATTTTGGTGTGTCGATTAACTTACTTAAGGGCCTGTTTACACCTGGTTAGTTAATGCGTTTTTCCGATCACAGAAAACGCATGAAGTGGCCAGGTGTAAACAGCCCCTAAGTGTCAGGTGCTGATCAAGAATTGTGAGGACTCATGCACAGAGATCTTTGAATGGCTTTATTTAATCAAAAAAATAACACAGTCCAGAGCAGCAGACTGTAGCAAGGCACAACAAACAGACAAGGATTCCACACAAGGAACATAGATGACGATCTGGCACATGACAGAGAACAAAAAGAGTAAGTAAGTAAATCAGAAGAGTAACAATGGGGAGCAGGTGAGGCAAATAAACCAATAATCAGATAACAAGAGGGTTGGGCCAAGTCTAGAGACTGAGGCCCTGTCCACACCAACACAGGTTTTTTCAAAACCGCAGCTTTTTCTATGTGGTTTGGCCGTTCGCCCACATGCAAACACAGTATCCTGTCTCTGAAACTGAAATTTTTTTGAAAACTCCTGCCAGGGTGAAGATTTTTAGAAACTCCGGTTGCAGTGTTTTCGTGTAGACGGTGAAACCGGAGAATTTGGCTTGTGATGTCAGATCCGGAACCGGTAATAACCTTTTATCCAGGTTTCTGATTGGCCAACATGGCTTTACAATTATGGTTATATCGCCAACTGTTGGTTTGGCACGCTCTTGACAGCGCTTCATAGCATGTTTTGCGTTTTCATGTGGACACTTTTTTTTTTACGAAAGAGGAAAAATTCAGTTTATAAAAATACCTGTGTGCAGACTAAGCCTGACAGAAGAGCACGTGGCACATAGAAACAAACAAATAAACATGAGAGAAGCATGTGCTCTCTTTCACACATGACAAGACTGACTAAAGAGCACATGGCAAACAAAAACAACAAAAGCTATGTGCTCACACGAACACATGGCTGACAAACACACTCATCCACCATGTGCTCAAACCGCCATGACACAGAAACTGAACCAAGACTAGACCAGTGTCACGATTCAGACACCACGCCCCTGACATGCAAGACATACAAAAGACCGCTCAGCCCAGAGAACGATCCCAAAGCAATACGCTCACACAAACACGAAACAAACACATGAATGTCATGATCCTGTCACCAAACTAAGAACAAGACCAATGAAGGTGACAGGACCTTGACACTAAAGCACATGTAAAGTAAAGTTCTGGATTATAGTTTTTATTTGAATACTTATATGACATTTAAATGTATGCTAATATCAAAGATTTTAATTGTACTAAATTGCAACTTCATCATTACAAATGTGTAATTACAAATACATAAATAAATCAATACATTATTTAAAAGTTTCAATAGAAATGACAATAAAGTGTATTTCAGTTTAACATAAAATGTTTGTCAGATTATTTGGCAGTACACTTTATCCATATTTAACCATAACCCTGTAACCAAGTCAATAGAGGTAATTATGAAATCACATACAGTATAAAAATATTAAGTTAAATCCTACATAAGTGTCACAGAATGCATTTCCTGTCATCCTCCCTGACACCTAAAAAAGCACAGCTGGTACTCTCT
Organism: Siphateles boraxobius; assembly: GCF_051911475.1. Lineage (NCBI taxonomy): Eukaryota > Metazoa > Chordata > Actinopteri > Cypriniformes > Leuciscidae > Siphateles > Siphateles boraxobius. The sequence goes on from NW_027508876.1 coordinate 3,732,882, forward strand.
AGCCCTCATCACCAGCACTATATATAGCACACACAATCCCTCAATCATTATCTGACCTTGGCTGTGTCTGAAAGCTTAAAAACGCTGCCTTCAGAGGATGCATTCCAAGGTAGGAGGGCATCAAGGCACATCCAAATTCAATGCTAGTTTCACTTCCTGTCTCCTGAGATACCTTCATTGATCGATTTTTGGATGCAGCATAGATGTACAGTATTCTTTGCTGACTTTGATATCCCACAATCCTGTGCTTTTCATTCTATGACAGTTGAGCTAAAAAATAAAGATGGCACCTATAAGTTGTGGTTGGTGGTCAGTTTGTGTTTACGTTTTTGACTGATTATTTTCCACTTTTGATGTAATTTTTAGTGTGAAATTCCTATTGTAGTAATTAAATGTTTGTTTAGTTCTCTTACGAGAGTATCTCTCGTACTGCGTAATATCTTACGCTATGGGGCAAACCTCTTTTCCACCAGTGCGTCACCGGCGAAATGAGGAAAGAGTGTGTTTTAGTCCCGCCGAGGCCGGACCAATCTCCATTTCTCAAACATTTTTCAGCTCCTCTTAGTTTGAGCGGCTGAAAATGTCAATATTGCAGCAATGAGCCTGTTGTAAAACATGCACACCTGCAAACAAACGCCGACACACACAAAACTGTGATGACGCTCTCTTATCTGCTCGACACCCCCCGTGGGCGTGCGTCACCGGCGAAATGAGGAAAGAGTGTCTTATAGTTCCGCCGAGGCCGGACCAATCTCCATTTCTCAAACATTTCTCAGCTCCTCTTAGTTTCAGTGGCTGAAAATGTCAATATTGCACCAATGAGCCTGTTGTATAACACGCACGCCTGCAAACAAATGCCAACACACACAAAACTGTGATGACGCTCTTTTATCTGCTCGAGCTAATGTAAGCCTTTTGACGTTTCCCCCTGTGGCTCAGTGGCGAAACCCAAAGCCTTCGCACTGGAGACCCGTGTTCGATCCCAGCTCTCGCATCAGATAAAATTTAGTCTTGCCACGGCCAGACTTACACCGAAACTTTCGCTCGTTCAGTTCCAAGAAAATGCGACTGTTCCAGTGTATTTTGCAGTAAACAAGCCGGTGTAAACAAGTAAACATGGCCCGCTTGCCTGTACACAAATGCCGTTTCCATGGCGACCCAGAAAAATCATATAAGCAGTGTATTTTCTGGTATTCCGGCCACAGCCGATGGTGTTATGAGTGTAATAAAAATGGCCACAGCCCAATGTTCATTTCTACACACAAACACAGCCCGCCACAGTGCAGGGCTCGCACAAATGAGATCGATTTGTGTCGATTGTGCAAAAAAAAAAAAATGTAGTGAATGTGCCCACGACACAGTGCCCACAAAAACTACACGATGCGTGTCCACGGTTTCTGTAAAAACGAAACCAACACACATTCAGTCAGCACAAGCCGACGGTGCTCTCAGTGCAGTGAGTGTGCCCGCTGTCCCGCGCCCACATTCCCTCACAGACACGCTCAACCCCACGGGGTTTGTCCCGCTCGCTATCTCTCCACAAACTGTCATAGAGAAGTCGAGCGTGGTCAGGCTGTGATCAGCGTGCCCCCCGCCTCGCACACTGCAAACACAGTGTTTATTTCTCAGCACACCGGAGCTCTCCGGCCGCCGTTATGCTGCGGCCAGAGCCCAGATTACATTCTACCTCTAGCTATTCACGCAGATGCGTGGGCGAAGCTTCCCGGGGTATCACAATGGGTGCTGACCACTATAAAAAGAGGCTATTCACTGCAGTTTGCTCGACGTCCCCGTCGTTGCACGGCGCGAGTCGAAACGACGGTAAAAAACGAAGTATCTCATCTACTTCGAGCCGAGATAGCGAAAGTACTGAGCAAAGGGGCCATAGAACCTTTATCTCAGGCTCAGAGTGAAGGGGGTCTATACAGCAGATATTTTCTGGTACCGAAAAAAGACGGTGGTCTCAGAACCATTCTAGATCTGCGACAGCTGAACAAAGCGCTCGTGAAGCGCCAGTTCAGAATGATTACAACCAGGAAAATCCTCGCGCAAGTTCGCCAGGAAGACTGGTTTATGTCAATAGACCTGAAAGACGCCTATTTCCAAATACAAATAGCGTCCAGTCACAGGCAATTCTTGAGATTCGCCTTCGAGGGCCAGGCATACCAATACAAAGTCCTGCCGTTCGGCCTGTCCCTGGCACCCCGTACATTTACGAAGTGCATGGACACGGCTCTCGTACCCCTGATACTCCGAGGCATGCGAGTTTTGAACTACTTGGACGATTGGCTGATTCTAGCTCGATCACACTCAGAGCTCATAGAACACAGAACCACATTACTCGAGCATCTCGAGGATCTGGGTCTCACAGTCAATTGGGCGAAGAGTTCGCTGTCTCCCAGTCAGAAAATGTCTTTTCTGGGAACAGTGCTGGACTCGCTATCCATGACAGCGCTTCTGTCGCCGGAGCGCGGACTGGACATTCAGCGTGCCGCGAAATCCTTCCGATTGATATCAAAAATGAACATTGTTACTAGTAGCAATTCAATTGTTGATATCAAGAATAGACATTTCAACTAGTGACAATTAAATCCTTGATATCAAAAATAAAGGTTTTTACTAGTAAGAATTGTATTTCTGATATGTAAAATTGGAATTGCAACTAGTAAGAAATCAATTATTGATATCAACAATTGATTTTGAATGGCAGCCTATGGTGACATTTCACTAGTGAATACAATTACAGATATCAAGAATTATAGTTTTTACTAGTTGAAATACAATTATTGATCTAGAATGAGCATTTTAATTAGTAAAAATGTAATTGTTGATATCAAGAATTAGCATTGTTACTAGTGGAAATGTACTTTCTGATATCAATAACTATAATTTTAACTAGTTAAAATTGAATTGTTGATATCAAGAATTCACATCCTGGAAATGAATAAAAGTTAAAACGGCTTGCCATACCCTCTATGCTTTTCCCCCTGTCTCGCTCCTGCCTCAAGTGTTGGAACGAATCAGGGAAAACGGATGCCCAGTGCTGCTTGTGGCTTCGCTCTGGACAAACCAGACTTGGTTCCCAGTCCTGATGCAGCTGACCAGCACTGCCCCGTGGCCAATACCGTTGAGGAAAGACCTCCTCTCTCAGGCCAAGGGCTCGATTTGGCATCCTCGCCCGGAACTATGGTCCCTACATGCATGGGCCATCAACGGGTACCCGCTGACCTCTCTCGTAGACTGCGGGGTCATGGAAGTACTCTCCTTCCTTCAAGAGCTGCTGGATAAGGGCAGAACCCCATCCACGCTCAAAGTGTACATGGTGGCCATAGCAACGTTTGCAAAACCTATGTCTGGCCAGTCACTGGGGAAAAACGACCTAGTCGTGCAATTCCTCAGGGGAGCTCAGAGGCTGAACCCTCCCAGACCCCCTTCAGTCCCGGAGTGGGACCTGTCTACAGTTTTGGAAGCCATGAAAGGTGCCCAATTCGAGCCAATCCATTTGTCAGACATGAAGCATCTGTCTTTCAAAACGGTGTTTCTTATGGCTCTCGCTTCAGTGAAGCGCATAGGGGACTTACAATCGCTTTCAGTAATCGCGTCATGTATGGAGTTTGGGCCTAATGACTCAAAAGTCATTCTCAAACCAAGTCACAGGTACATGCCCAAATCCCTCAACACACCGTTCAGGGCCCAGGTTATTTCCCTGTGCACCCTCCCGGTTCATGATGATGAGGAGGATGCGAGACTCCTTTGCCCTGTCAGGGCACTGAGAGCTTATGTGTCCCACTCGTCTGTCTTCAGACAGACCGAGCAGCTCTTCGTTTTGTTTTGCGGACGCTTCAAGGGACTGACCGCATCAAAACAGAGCCTATCCAGATGGATAGTCGATGCCATAGCGCTGGCTTACACTTCTAAGGGCCTGCAGTGTCCTTTGGGTGTCAGAGCGCACTCAACGAGAGGCATGCCCTCGTCGTGGGCGTGGTATAGTGGGATTACCCTGCAAGATATCTGTACGGCGGCGGGCTGGGCCTCACGTCTACATTTATAAGGTTTTATAACCTAGAGGTTCCCGCCTTACAAGCCAAGCTTCTGTCGGTCTAGAATTCAGTGCTATCTGCGCCGCTGCGCCGACCCAGATAGGAGAGATACTCTCGTAAGTGAACGTACTCGGTTACTAACGTTACCTCGGTTCTCTCTAGAGAGGGAACGAGTACTGCGTATCTTGCCGTGCTTACAACACGCTCTGGTTCGCTTCGGCGATGAAAACCAGTTTGTATCAGCCCATCGAGCTATATTTATAGGATGAGGCAACGCCCTTTCTGGCGGGACGTGACGAAATGGGTGCGAAATGCCCCCATTGGATATGGTGTCACGCAGGGCTTCTCTCGATAGGCTGCTGCTGTTGCCGCAGGGCAGCCAATAGGCCCGCGAGCCGTCTTGCCTATGGCTGCATGCTGCCACACAGCGTTTTACATTAATTCAAAATTAAGGATAATTTTTGGCTTCAATATCTCGTGGAAAAGAGGTTTTCCCCATTGCGTAAGATGTCACGCAGTACTCGTTCCCTCTCTAGAGAGAACCGAGGTTACGTTTGTAACCGAGTACGTTATCACCAAAGCTAGCTCAATGTTGCAGTTGATCATCAAACCTTTACGCTAACTCAGAAGCCTGTCCGAAATCAGTTTCATGAGGTGCCTTCATGCGCAAGCATAAACACATTCCCAAAAATATCATTTGGGAATTACCCGTCTTTCGAATATCTGGGTATTGTGTTAAAAGGTGCTCCAGGCATTTTACTTACCATTGTTTACAGGCCTCCAAAATACTCTCCAGCCTTTGCTGATGACTTTACAGAACTGTTATCAACAATTTCCTCAGAGTTTGACTGATTTGCCATTGCTGGAGATTTTAACATTCACATAGATAATGCAGAAACCAATATGGCAAAATAAATCAAAACTGTTTTAAAAACTTTTGATCTGACTCAGCATGTACATGGACCCACACATAATCGTGGACACACTCTAGATTTACTTATCAGTAAGGGTCTAAACGTTTCATCGATTGTTATTAAGGACGTAGCACTGTCTGAACATTTTTGTATTTTCTTTGATATATTGATCTCTCCTGCCATTGAAGCTGGATCTGTGTCTGTCAAGAAGAGATGCTTAAATGAGAACACTAGTGTACTATTTATGAAGGCTATATCTTTAACACCAAGCATATCTGCTGACTCTGTTGATTTTCTCCTTGATTCTTTTAACTCAAAAGTTAAGAGTGTAATTGATGATATTGCTCCTGTGAAAGTCAGGAAGAAGAATGGCAGGCAAAAAGCACCTTGGAGAAACTCAACAGCAGTGTAAAATATGAAAAGAGAATGCAGAAAAGCAGAGCGCATGTAGCGGAAGACAAAACTTATAGTCCATTATAACATCTACAAAGACAGCATCCATGCTTTCAATAAGGAACTAGGCAAAGCTAGACAGACTTTCTTCTCAAATATTATAAACAGAAATATAAACAAAACCCGCACTCTTTTTGCTACTGTAGAGAGACTGACAAACCCCCCAAGCCAGATTCCCACTGAAATGCTCTCAGAGAGCAAGTGCAGTGAATTTGCTTCCTTGTTCTCTGAGAAAATCAATAATATCAGAAGGGTGATCAGCTCATCCTTGAGTTGCGGTGGGGTCAGACAGATCAGACAACAGCCTGAGAAAGTAGTTACTATGTCTGATTTCAAAGAAATTGATGGCAAAATTTTGGAAGAAACCGTACAGCACCTTAAAACATCAACCTGCGCCCTTGACGCACTTCCCATATCTTTTCTCAAAAATGTGTTACACAGCTTAGAAGCAGATCTCTTAGAAGTGGTAAATGCATCACTTCTCTCTGGGAGTTTTCCGAACTCCTTGAAAACTGCAATTCTTAAGCCCCTCTTGAAAAAGAGCAATCTGGATAAGACCATATTAAACAACTATAGACCGATCTCAAATCCGCCTCTCATAGGCAAGATCATTGAAAGAGTTGTCTTCAATCAGCTGAACAAATTCTTAAGCTCGAATGGATACTTTGACAATTTAAATCTGGTTTCCGACCGCATCACAGCACAGAGACAGCGCTCATAAAGATAATAAATGATATTCGCTTAAATACTGATACAAGCAAATTATCAGTGCTGGTACTACTCGACCTCAGTGCTGCATTTGACACTGTCGTTCACAACATACTTCTTGACAGGCTGGAAAACTGGGTCGGGCTTTCTGGGATAGTCCTAAAATGGTTCAGGTCATACTTGGTAGGGAGAGGTTATTATGTGAGTATTGGAGATCATAAGTCTGAGTGGACACCCATGACATGCGGAGTCCCTCAAGGCTCAATTCTCGCGCCACTCCTATTCAACCTGTACATGCTCCCAATGAGCCAAATAATGAGAAAGAACCAAATCGCTTACCACAGCTATGCAGACGACACACAGCTCTACTTAGCCCTTTCGCCTAACGATTACACCCCCATTGACTCCCTTTGCCAATTGATGAATTGATGAAATAAACAATTGGATGTGCCAAAACTTTCTTCAGTTAAACAAAGACAAAACTGAAGTCATTGCGTTTGGAAACAAAAATGAAGTTCTCAAGGTGAACGCATACCTTCAGTCTAGGGGTCAAACAACAAAAAATCAAGTCAGGAATCTGGGTGTGTCTCTAGAGTCAGACCTTAGTTTCAGTAGTCATGTCAAAGCAATAACTAAACCAGCATACTATCATCTGAAAAATATTGCAAGAGTTAGATGCTTTGTTTCCAGTCAAGACTTAGAGAAACGTGTGCATGCTTTCATCACCAGCAGGGTGGATTATTGTAATGGACTCCTCACTGGCCTTCCCAAAAAGACCATAAGACAGTTGCAGCTCATACAGAACGCTGCTGCCAGGATTCTGAGCAGAACCAGAAAATATGAACAAATCACACCAGTCCTAAGGTCTTTACACTGGCTGCCAGTTACATAAAGAATTGATTTTAAAGTATTATTACTGGTATATAAATCACTCAATGGCCTAGGACCTCAATACATTGCAGATATGCTCAGTGAATATAAACCCAACAGATCACTCAGATCACTAGGATCACATCAGCTAGAAATACCAAGGGTTCACTCTAAGCATGGCGAGTCTGCCTTTAGCTACTATGCCAGCCGCAGCTGGAACCAGCATCCAGAAGAGATCAGATCTGCTCCTACAGTAGTCACATTCAAATCCAAACTCAAAACACTTCTGTTTAGCTCTGCATTTACTGAATGAGCACTGTGCCACTGTGTATGACATGTGCTATATAAATAAACTTGCCTTGCCTTGTCTTGCCTGCAAAGTCATTACCTGACAGGGCAGCAAGGCCAGGAGTCAGCAACCTAAGGCCTGGGACACAATAGATGATTTTCAAATCTTGTTTCAAATGATTTTTAGCATTATAATCCTCTGAATGCACGCACTAGAAGATTCATCTGGACCGCGAGACCACACACCGGTCAATTGTAGCAACATTTTCACAATGAGACGTGACCTCACGGAGGCTCGTGAGATCTCACGTGACTTGAGAAGAAAAATAATTGGAGGACGATCAATGTCGTCAGTTGGAGTTTTGTTTGTTTTTTACGGGAAGAAAAACAAAGGAGTAAAAAGAATATGGATGATCTTTCTCAATACTCCACTTTCGTGGCATGTTTGTGGCTGCCAAGTTTCAGCTATAGAAGCACACAACATCCGGTTGGTGAAGCTGCTCGCTCTCATTGGCTATCGCGGGTATCACGTTAGAGGCAGCCCGACCAAGAGTTGGAAATATATATATATATATTTTTTTTATATTTAAGATTTGGGATTGTGTGAAGTTTTCAGATGCAGCCGTTGTCTGATACTAGTAGACTACTTACCTGCTTTAAGTTCCTGACTACCTTGCTAGCTTCTGCTGTTACCACATCCAAATCAATCTCCAGACATCACATCGTCCAAGTCATCTTCCAGTCATCCCTCATCTCAGCGTTATTCCCTTTGTGTGTGTGTGTGTTTCACAAATTCTGTAAGACAAAGACTCAAAGTTAACAACACAAGTCTATCTCATCTGCTAACGTTGTCAACGATCATCACTTACCTGTTTATGCATTGTGTCCCTGCAATCTCTGCAAATAAACCTACCTGTTTGAGTTTTACTTCAGTTCTTCAGAAGTGTGTTAAAGTGTACTTTTTTTTTTTTTTTTACAAAGGTTAGCATATAGTGCTAACATGAAGTACAAAATGTTTTAATTTTTTGTTAATAGCAGTAGTAATATTCTTCTTTATTAAACGTGAATCTTATCACAATGTTGAACTTTCCTTGCAACATAACAACAACTCTCTGGTAAAACCACGGTAACTCATGACCTTTCATGGCTTCATGCTTAAATTATCAGTAAATATGTACATTCAATTAAAAGTAGCATACAGCTGAAATATAGCAGAATCTATGGCTTCACTTGGAAATGTAAAAAAAATATGACAAAGGACATTTTCTAATATTTTCTTCCAAGAGCATGAAGGCAGATGGTGTAATTTGTTTGTGAAGGACAATCCGAGAAAGATTGTCCCGATTAGCAGTCTATGTGACTTGACTGGATGCTTTCCTCTCATTTCTCAGGGCACAGGTGGCGTGGGTGATGCACAGCCTACCGAGGGAGAGAAATAGAGGGATTATGACCCATGAATAAAAAAATGCCTTGTTCCCTGCAATGAGGTTTTTCATTTATATGGGTGAAATGAGAGCCTGAAATTTAAGTATGTTATATAATTCCTCACAGCTTACTGATCGAGTCAAGCACTGTGGTGTCATTTATAGACATGTCAGGGAACTACAGAGGGGAAACTGTTAAGAAATTCTTCCCCTGAAGGCACAGGTCAGAGCTTTGAATCATAAAATATAAATACAGCTGCGGTGTGCCATTACGATCTGCTCCACTATGAGGAGTGAAAGCCCTTAGTCCTTCTATCAATAAGGCAGTATGTGAGTTACAAAATTATTTGTAAATGCTCACTGTCCTGTTAGCAGCTGCGTCAGCTGACAGAAAGACTAAACTGCTGTATCAGATGCTCCTGTCATCTAGACCAGGCAGGGTGTTTGCTGCTGCAGTTCTTTTGTTAAAAACTGTAAACGTGTGGTGAGTTCATTGCTCTTGTTTGTCTATGCTAATGCCGCTGAACAAGTCCCGAGTGGATCAAAATCTCAAGAAATGTTTCAAGCTTGTGTTACTTGTCACATCCAGTAAGATTAGCCATTTATTGCTCATTAATTATCATAAGGCAAGGCAATGCAAGTTTATTTATATAGCACATTTCATACACAATGGTAATTCGAAGTGCTCTACATAGAAGAAATTAAAATAATCAAAATAAATCAGAATAATTAAAATAGTTTAGAATAAAATATAAAATACAGAAATAGTCAAAAGAAATCAGAATAATTAAAACATAAAATAAAATACAGTACAAACAGTCGGACGAACAGTGGTACAGTGCTCATTCAGTAAATGCACAGCTAAACAGATATTTTTTTGAGTTTGGATTTGAATGTGACTACTGTAGGAGCACATCTGATCTCTTCTGGAAGCTGGTTCCAGCTGCGGCTGGCATAATAGCTAAAAGCAGACTCGCCATGCTTAGAGGGAAAATATACAGTCGTCACTGCAGATTAAAGGCCTGTTCCACCCACTATACTGTTTTAATAATGTTTCTAAGCTGTTCAAACTGCTGGCAAATATGGCCCAAATCCAATTTTTTTTTGCTCATGTGGCTCATATCTCGTTGTGTCAGTATGGTGTGAACAGCACAAACCACATGGAATCTGATCTTTTCAATTCCGATTTGGGCCACTTCCATATGTTGTCCTAAAAACGATACACATCAGATGTTGTGCAATGCAACCTCAGTCATATCAGAATTCATGTGATTTTTACGAATACACTTTGCAAATAAATACACTTTTAAAAAATAAACTGAATTTTCACGTCAAGTATATTTTTTTAAATATATTTTTAGGAAATATACTGAAGTACAATTATTTTAAAGTGTGTTAAAAGTTGTATTGTGAAAATAGGTAAAAGCATGATGCTAATATACTTTTAATATATTTAAAGATAGTACAATTATTGTTAGTATATTTGCAATGTATTATTGAAAAACGGAATATATTTCAAATACAATAAAGTATACTTTTTTCACTAGGTAAATTGCACACTTTTTTCTTCAATAGCAAATGCACAATAATAGACAAATAATAATAATTAGCTAAACTTTGTACAAAATACAATTGTATACTATAGCTGTGTCCCAATGTGAAGGCTGCGTCCTCCGAAGGCCGCATTTGAAGGCCGATTGGCCGGATTTGAAGGCCGATTGCGTCACAGCGGCGCGACGAAGGCTGTCCCAATTCAAACACTGCGCCCTTCGAAGGCCGCATTCTAAAGCAGATTGCGTCACAGCAGTGCTAAGAAGACTGTCCCAATTCAAACTCTGCACGCTTGGAAGGCCAATTGCGTCACCGCGGCGCGACTAAGTTTAGTATGTCATTCAAATGCGACCCCAAATGCGCCCTTCGTTTCTCGGACAAACGAAGTGTACAAAAATGGACACTTCGCGGCCTACGCTTCCCCAGAATTCATAGCGCTCCGGTGATGACGCGACTCACGCGAGTTTATTCGAGTTTATTCATTGCCATTTATTTAGAGAATGGCAGGTGTTAGTTGTGTGGTGACCGAGGAATTCAGTTATAAATGTAAGTATTGTGAATTAATTTATTAAAATAACTAGCGAAACAATTGTTAAAGGCATAAATATGGATCAAGCCCTGAGTTAAATGAAGCAAATACTAAAGTACAAAATGCTTTTCTTGCTTAGTTTTTTGGTCTTGTTTATATTATACATTTTAAAAAAAGCTTTTAGGCTACTAGAAAAGCAAAAGTTATTGTATTGTTTTGGGGGGGAAAAACTAAATTAAGTGAGCTTTTGCTTAAAATAAGCAAAATAATCTGCCAAATGATGTAAGTAAAATAATCTTGTTTTCTGTTTGATTTAAGATTATTTATCTTAACCCATTAGCAAATTATATTATTGTCTTAAGTAAAAACTCACTTAATTTTAAGTTATTTTCCCCGTAAACATAGAAATGTTTTATTTGTCTAGTAGGCTAAATGCTTCTTGATTTAAAATGTTTTAGATGTTTGAACTAGAAACAAGACACAATATTAATAAACTTTTATGCAGTGAATTTCAAGTAGGAGGGTATATTGAAGTAAATAAAACAGCAGCACAAATCCAGCTGAAATGTGGTAGATACACATAGCGGTGTCCGCAATACATTATTTAATTTACCCAAAATAGCTAGCAAAACAAGTGTTAAAACCCAGGGATGTTTCTTAAAAAAACCTGAACTTAAACTAAAAAACTGCAGCTTCATTTATGAGGCAAAACCTGTTATAATACTTTTTGTTTCAGGGACCAAGGAGCAAACGGCTGCATTTATAAAATTACGGGCCGAAAATGACCATTTGTTTACAGGGGCCAAAAACTCGGCCACTGTGGCTTGGAGGTAAAATCATTAACCATTTGTAATATTTCCACTAGCTGCCTCTTGTATACAAAAATTAGCCCTCACCCTGTACAAAGCCCACAGCAATGAGACAAGAACTAATTAAGGCAATAGTCTTTCACTTAGTGTTTTTTTCAACAAACATTTTAAGCAAACTTGAGGATCCAGGAATATAATTTCTGGTATTTTGTATGCATGTACTGCTGTGTGATTTCTCTAATGTTAAGATTGCACCCCTGTCTTAATATTTTTCGTAAAGTCCTAACCCTAACCTTTTTCTCCTTTTTTTTTTTTTTAGGAGAATTCTGGAGAAAATGGACCTGCAAGGGAAGGTCACTCCCTTGCAGGCCAAAAGAAAATGGGACAACTTAAAAAAAAATACAAAGTAAGCAAGTTAATTGACACATCTTTGCTGAAATGTATTGTGGTGTTCTTCTTGTTAACAACAGGTATGGTGTATTTGCTCTGCCTTAGGATTGCAAGTGTCCTGGGACAGGTGAGGGGGTGAGCGGGAAATCCACTGCTGCAACTTGGCCCTGGTTTGTCCACATGGATGAGGTCTTGGGACAGAGGCCTTCCAACAACCCCCCTATCCTAATTGCCTCCATCCCTGAGGACAAACCTGGGCCAAGTTCAGCGGTGGCTGACCAGGATAAAGAGCCAGCCCCAGCAGCCGCAGCCCCAGCAGCCAGAGCCCTAGCAGCCAGAGCCCCAGCAGCCAGAGCCCCAGCAGCCAGAGCCCCAGCAGCCAGAGCCCCAGCAGCCAGAGCCCCAGCAGCCGCAGCCCCAGCAGCCAGAGCCCCAGCAGTCCCAGCCCCAGCAGTCCCAGCAGTCCCAGCCCCAGCAGCCGCAGCCCCAGCAGCCGCAGCCCCAGCAGCCAGAGCCCCAGCAGCCAGAGCCCCAGCAGCCGCAGCCCCAGCAGCCAGAGCCCCAGCAGTCCCAGCCCCAGCAGTCCCAGCCGTCCCAGCCCCAGCAGTCCCAGCCCCAGCAGCCGCAGCCCCAGCAGTCCCAGCCCCAGCAGTCCCAGCCCCAGCAGTCCCAGCCCCAGCAGTCACAGCCCCAGCAGTCCCAGACCCAGCAGTCCCAGACCCAGCAGCCAGAGCCCCAGCCAACAGGAGAAGAGGCAGCGACGAGCTCATTGAGCTAATGAGGGAGGACATGAGGTTTCAAAGGGAAATAGAGGAGAGGAGAGCACAAGAGAGCAGGGATCGAATGGACAGACTGTTTACTTTACTTGAGAGAATGATTGAAAAAAAATAATATAATTAAGTTTTTGTATTTATGTTTTTTGTCACTGATTTAAGTTATTTTGTCACTAATTTAAGTTATTTGTAAATGAGGCAAGGCAATTTTTATTCATTGTTTATTTTTGTAATGCGAATTGTTTTATTTATTTACATTTGGAAATAAAACAATAATTATTCTGGACATTGTTGACTTCTATACATGTTTTTTTAGCATGTAAAATGAAAATTATTTCAAGTACTTTTTACAAATATTTACAACAATAGAAAAATAATTCAAATTAACAGTACATAAAACAGATTGGAAAAACAAAAACAACAAAATGTACGCTTTTAGCTGAACAGGTAGACCCTGATGGTGCTGCTGGGCTGGGATGGGCTCCACAATAGAGACCCTGGTAAAGCCTCCTGCTGGTGGGACATCATCTGGGATGGGCTCCAGTCCAGAGTGTTTGAGTGCATGTTTCCACTATCCACTAAGTTGTCTCAATAGGTTTGCAGGGCTGATTAAATCGACGGCTGCCATCTCACTGAGATAATTTTAAAAAGAGGGAAGAATAAAATTAATTAACTTGCGTCCTCAATTCAAAGCGTAAAATATTTCAACATGTAAACCCATTCTATGGACATTCATTTGTGGTCTTGGCCATTATAGCTTTACAGTTCTCAGACTTGCCTGTTACAAGTAGTCGTGGTCGATGGGAACCTCCTCCAGGGCAGACACCTCTGCAGTCAGCCGGTCACGCCAGGGAGCACCGCTGACTGTCTCCAAAACATGCTCCTCCTCATCCTCTGCATCATCCTCCTCGTGCTCATCCTCCGGGGCCATGATGTCACCAACCCCAAGACAGATGTTGTGGAGGATGGCACAGGCTGTGATGACCTGAATTGAAAAAACAAAACAAGAAATGATATGGTCTGGAAAAAAGATGTTCATTATTTTTATGTTTTTTTGCAAATGTAATTTCAATTCACTTACATGAGGTACAAAAGTGTGGTGCACCTCCAGCGCTTTCAGGAAGATGGATCGGAACCTGGTCTTCATCATCCCAAAAGCACGCTCTATAATGGAGCGTGCCCTGGAATGATGAAGATTAAAGCGCTGGGCTCCCACACCTCGTACTGGCCTCTTGTAGGGAGTGATGAGGGGGAGCGGGTGTTGGAGACATGGGTACCCTCCGTCTGCAAGGATGAAGTGCCCTGGAGGAGGGTACACTGACCTCCTGTACAGTGGGCTGTACCGGAGCACTCGTGCATCATGCACTGACCCGGGCCAGCCCACGTAGGTGTCAATGAAGCGGCCCTGATGGTCACAAACAGCCTGCAGGATGATAGACGGGAACAGTTTCCTGTTCCTGTAGCACTGACCATCAGGGCCGCTTGGAGGCTTGATGCGGACATGGCAGCCGTCGATTGCTCCTGCAGCTTTCAAGAAAGCTTGGTGTCTGGCCAGCCCTGCAAACCCACGGCAAACTGCCTCCAGGTCTTCTGGGGTGTTGGGGAAATGAATGACTTGGTGGCGAATGGCCACCACCTCCTCAGCGACCCGGTGGACAATGCGGTGGACAGTGGAACGAGGCATGTCAAACACTCTGGAGACAACCCTGTATGATGTGCCACACGCAAGCCAGAAAAGAAATACCAGGGTCTCTATTGTGGAACCCCATCCGTGTTGGCGTTCAGTCCTCAACAGGCCCAGCAGCACTCTCAGGGCCTCACTGCTCAGCAGAAAATCAGGTCGTGTGTCCGAATCATTAAAAAAACTGTCCAGAACTGGCACGCTCAGGTTGATCCTGCAGTACAGGGGTCTGGTCTGATTTAGGGAAAGAAACAAAAGAGTTTTAATAAACTACTTTTATTTAGTATGTATTATGTATTATGCATAAAAAACCCTCGTTGTCAGGGTTTTTAGATATGATGTTGTTGCATTAATAGTACTGCTGCGCTATGTGTATGTTGCATTTTAATTCTGAATATGTTGAAGGGTTTTATATTTAAAGTACTTTACTGTTGAGTAGTTTACTATACAACAATGCATAATATTGTAAAAGACGATGTTTTTGTAGTGTTGCTATCCTGTGTGAGAGAAAACACCCTCATTACTTCACATTTGTACGTGAATACTTAACGAATCTACTTGCTTATTTTTTTTAATTATTTATTTTCACAATATTAAGGAATTGTTGCTAACAACAGATGCGTCCCATATAAGGCTGCATCCGAAGTCGAGCGGGAGTACCGATGCAGGATTGTTTTTAAAAAAAGGGCATATTTCACTTTATTTATTTATTGTTTTGTGTTTTATGCTTCAATTGCGTTAAAACAAAACACGCTGGAAACATGCATAAATAAGATCACTATGATCAAGAGAATAAACTCCATAAAAATCGCATCTGGTAGGCTATAAATGAACATTTGAACAGCTTTATGTGTATTTAGTATTTTCATAAGTACCATTACATTACTCAAGTACACCCAATACTTATGTACATTTTAAAGTGTACTGCAGCAATTAAATTCGCAACTTCTGAATTGGGATGCAGCAAACCAGATTACCTTACCTGGCCACGGTCTTGATCAAGCCGGAGATACATCACCCGGCAGCGCCGGGGATGAATCCCCACCATCTCCTCCAGCAAAACATAAAAGATAAAAATAAAAATGATATATTCTTGCTCCATTTCAACAAGTAATGCCGTGTAGAATGGTAGCTCTCTCCTATCATCGCGTTGCTAGGCGACAGCATAATGGGGAACACCAGGTGGCGCAATTACAAATCATACGAAGGCTATATGGTGCGTCCTTCGAAGGACGAATAGGCTGCATCCTTCGAAGTCCGCGGCCTTCGAAGGATGCAGCCTTCACATTGGGACACAGCTTATAATTGTCACAGTCATCGTCTGCACCACTCTGTCTTCGTCTGCACTACACTTCCCAGAATCCTCCTTGTCTCCACACCTGAACTCACTCCCTCAATTACCCGCCTGTTCTTCGTCTTCATCATCCGTGTCACCTGTTTTCACCTCGTTATTGTTTGATTTGTATCTGTATATAGTTTGCTTCTGTTCAGTCAGTCCTGGTATATTTTTAGAAAATGTACTAAAGTACAATTATTTTAAAGTGTGTTAAAAGTTGTATTGTGAAAATAGGTAAAATCATGATGATAATTTACTTTTAATATATTTAAAGATGGTAAAATTTTTGTTAGTGTAATTGCGATGTACTATTGAAAAAGGGGATATATCTCAAATACATTAAATGTTACTTTATTTTCACTAGGGTGTACAGCAACATTCGTCACAATTTTGCGCACATGGGAGTCACTACAAATATTTTATATCTAGAGAGTTGTGAAAGGTAGTCAGTGGAAGGACAATGATGTGTCAGGACTTGTTTTTTAGATTGCCAATGCATATATTTTATATTGCCTCCATGTTTACTTCCGGATGACAGCGTGCTGCATGACATCTCTAAATGAGCAGACGGCATTACTTCAGCATGCTCTTATGCTAATATAACAACATTTTATCATATGCTGGCGTTAATATAGTTCCCTTTCGTTGTCACTCCGAGTTACGTCGGATGACAACGAATGAGGTTTCGCTTAGAAAGCCTATCGACTTCGAGTATACAAAACGAGCCAATGGCAAAGAAATGCCATGGGTCTGCGGAATTTGCATAGCGTATCTGCGCCTTACCTTGTGGTATAAAAGGAGGACGCCGGCAACATGCAGATATGTTTTCGCTTCGGAGCCAAGAGTATCTCTTCACTCCACAGCCATTTCTGACTTCACTCTACGAGACGAGCCACTCTCCAGTGTTGGTGTGACGGCGATCTGCAGCGAGTTCACATTGCCTGCTGATCTGTGCAGTGATCTGTCAGTGAGTGTGTTTCTCCCTGCTCGTTTCAACATCGCAGAGTTTTTTCTCCTCTCACAAAAGAGCTTGCACGCGGCACGACTTTTTAAAGACGGCTGGCCCGTGCATTTCTGTTTGCGGTCGACTCGTTTCCGATGGGCACATTCTCTGCTCTGCGTGCTTGGGCTTGATCACGCTAGAGCAGCGTTTGTGGATGAATCACATTCTCCCCGCGGGAACGTGATCATCGCGTCATTACGGTCGAGACTCAATGATCTCGTTAGAGAGAGAATCCCCTCATCCACAACCCGATCTAACACACTCCGCGTGAGGTGCTACTTCGGCTGGTAGCCAGGGTGACCTGAGGGTGATGGTGTGGAACAAAGGCGCCGACTATCCGTTCGTGCCCCACGCCCCCATCTTCATTGACGCAACCCGTGAGCGATCACGGGACGCCCGCGGGCCCTTCTTCGGACCCACCGCGGGTTTTCTTTGACGTTCCAGAATCAGATCTGTTGTTCATCGCAGCATCACAGGGCGGGCAAGAATCTTCAGGAAGTGAAGATTTGACAGTGCTGCCACTTTCATGTGTGCATATGGCATTTGTCGAGTCAGATCCTGAGATGACGGCCATGCTTTCCCGGGCCGCTGCGAGCATAGGACTAGACTGGAACCTTCCACCCTGTCCTGAGTGCTCGCTGCTGGACAAATGGTTTTGGGTGTGGCCGCTGACACCTGTCAGCGTCCACTCCAAAACATTTTTTCCTGGAGGTGCATCAGGAGATCTCAAAATCCTCAAAGACCCCCATGTCTTCCAGCGATCCCTCGTTGATCTCCTCCGCCTTTCCTCCCCTCGACGGGGCTGCTGCCCATGTGTACACTGGGGTCCCCCTGGTTCAACGATCTTTTGCAATGCTACTGTGTCCTCAGAGTGCTTCTTCTCGGCGTGATCCTAAGCACTCGTCCGAAGCCTGTCGTTTTTTGTCTACACTTGTGGCGAAATCCTATGGCGCCACAGGACAGGCAGCCGCCTCACTGCATGCCATGGCCATTCTGCTGGTCTACCAGACCCAGATGCTCATGGACATGAACGAGGGCGGGACTGACCCAGGGCTCTTTAATGAGCTGCGCACCACCACTGACCTTGCTCTCCGAGTGACGAAAGTGGCCGTACGCTCCCTGGGTCAGGTGATGCCCACCATTCTGTGGCTGAACCTATCTGATGTGCAGGATGTCGGGCGGACCCGT
Organism: Siphateles boraxobius; assembly: GCF_051911475.1. Taxonomy (NCBI): domain Eukaryota; kingdom Metazoa; phylum Chordata; class Actinopteri; order Cypriniformes; family Leuciscidae; genus Siphateles; species Siphateles boraxobius. The sequence continues at coordinate 3,750,839 of NW_027508876.1, forward strand.
CTCCTCGACACCCCCATATCCCGGGTCGGCCTCTTCGGCGGTGCGGTTGAGGGCTTTGCCCAACAGTTCTCAACCGCCCATGAGCAGACTTAGGCTTATTGTGCCCCGACGGGCCCGCAGTCCCCGCTGTCCGCTCAGATCCCTCAGTCTGCCCACCGCCGAAGGCTCCCTCCCGCGGCTCCCACCCGTTCACCCGGGCTGGCTCTGGAAGTCGCAGGGGGACGCCACAGCCCTCTCCAGCCCCGCCCCCCGCTATATGCCGGGTTAAGCGGCACTCTTGAGACGGGCTGCTCAGAGATGGGACTCAGTTCTTTCCAGGAGCTGGTAGCAGGGCCAGTCCTTTCTCCGGTGGAGGGCCGGGGAAGAATCCTTATTCTCAGAAAGAACTGACTCTCCCATCTCTGAGCACGCAGAGTTCACGGATGACACGGTGCGCCGCCCGCGAGCCGTGCACCCCTCGTCCCCCTCTGTCTCAGAGCCGGATGACAGTGCATGCCGTCCCCGGACCGTACCGCTCTCATCCCCCTCAGTCGCCAGACCCCTGGCAGAGGAGGCCCCCGCAGAACGCTGGTCCTTCCCTGGCCTCCTCTGTCAGGGTGCGGTTATAACCGTGCCCCCACACCGGGCCGCTAAGCCGTCCACGTCCGGGCCGGTCATTCCGCTTCACTGCATCACCGAGGGGACGTCTGTGGTTCGCATGACTCCGCTGGCACCGTTTTGGGAGCCTGGCTAGAGCTTCCCAATATGTTCCGCTGGTTCGCGCAAACCATCGGCAGTTCGCACGGTCTCCTCCCCGCTTCAGGGGAGTCCACTCCACTATGGTCGGTGGCTATGCCCCTATCATGAGAGCGGAGGTTGCTACCCTACTGGCGAAGGGTACGATCGAGACTGTCCCTCCAGCCGAAATGAGGTCCGGGTTTTACAGCCCTTACCTCATTGTCCCAGAGAAATCCGGTGGGTTACGGCCAATCCTGGACCTGCGCATCTGAACCGCCCCCCTTCACAGGCTGCCGTTCAAGATGCTCCTGGCCAAATGCATTTTCGAATGTGTGCGGCCACAGGATTGGTTTGCAGCGATCGACCTGAAGGACGCCTACTTTCATGTCTCCGTTCTCCTTCAACTCAGACCATACCTACGGTTTGCTGTCAAGGGGCGCGCATTAGAGGGTGACACGGGAGTGGATTTTCAAACCTCTCCCGTCCCACTCCCACAAACAAAATCCTGTCCCATCCCAATCCCACGAAAAATCATTTATCGTTTTCCGACAGTAATCATATCAGTGTGTCTTTCATGTCTGACTCCATTTTGATTGTGATTGTCACCTATGTAGACAGGACGCAGTGTTTCAGGACCCCAGACCAGCTCTTTGTCTGTTATGGTGGGAAGCTGAAGGGAAAGGCTCTCTCCAAGCAAAGGTTGTCTCACTGGATAGTGGATGCCATTGCTTTGGCATACCAGCAGCAAGGTCGACCGTGCCCCTTGGTGTGACTGCCCACTCCACCCGGAGTGTGGCGTCCTCTTGGGCTCTTGTGCATGGCGCCTCGCTAACAGACATCAGCAGAGCTGCAGGCTGGGCGACACCTACCACATTCGCCAGATTCTACTATCTCTGAGTGGAGCCAGTGTCCTCTCATGTACTCGCTTCAACCAGCTAGTACTGGACCCGCTCAGGTGTCTTCGCTTGCTCGCCATTCCACTCCACGGACTGGATACGTGCGATAGTCCCCTGTGGTGAGCTTCCCCGAAAGGCCTGAGTTCCTCCAGCACTCCTGACGTCGGCGCCAGTGTCTATTGCCTGCGTGTCGGCTAGGTGCCTCCCGTGTGCATGGTCCCTCCCCTGAGTGACCCCCACATGTGTATTCCACTGTAAGCCTCTCTGAGCATATTTCTTTGCCTAGCCACCTTGCCATCCCTGGGGTTGAAATATTCTACCTGGGGCTGGACACCCCAGTGTTCTCCATATGCACATATGCATCCCTCCGGGTCATATGTGTATTCTCTAAGCTCCCCCCGGCAATAATTGCATATTTCCTTTAAAGCTATGGGATATGCTCCCCAGTGTACCTTGGTATTCCTGTGCTAAATAGGAGTCCTTTGTCCGTGCCAGTCTATTGACAGGGATCTCAGATTTACGCAGGGCACTGGAAGACAGCCGAGAAGGTGGCGTGATTAGACTGGTAACCCCATTCGTCGTCATCCGACGTAAATCTGTGACAATGAAAGGGAACGTCTCGGTTACGTATGTAACCCTCGTTTCCTGACGTCTGTAACAGAGACGTTACGTCTTCCTGCCACTTTCCGCTGTACCGCGGGGATCGCCTGAGTTCAGTCTCTGCTCCTCAGCGAAGGAACATATCTGCATGTTGCCGGCGTCCTCCTTTTATACCAACGAGGTAAGGCGGAGATACGCTATGCAAATTCTGCAGACACATGGCATTTCTTTGCCATTGGCTCGTTTTGTATACTCAAAGTCGATAGGCTTTCTAAGCGAAACCCCATTCGTCGTCATCCGATGTAACGTCTCCGTTCCCTACTCAGGGAACGAGGGTTACATACGTAACCGAGACGTTATCTTTATATGTATCATTATTGCTGTGAACAGGCCTTTAGGTCCAGACCTTGAATTTAATTGGCCGAGGTGAACATGTTGTTCACGTTTTTCTCATTAAATAATTGAATAAACAACTCAATATTTCATGTCCATGTTTTTATTTATTTTTTAACTAGGCAAAATGACAAATGATAAAGTCAGCCATTCATTACTGCAAATTAAATATTGGCAGGTTCACCAGGACTCATGATGTGAAGCAGAGACTGGGTTCTTTGTTCTAGAACAGCACAGTTTCTTTCTTCTCACATAATAGCATAATTTAATGTAATAAAACTCAAATCAATATTTTCCTATCCGTTTATTAAGTAGCTTCACATGAGGGTCCTGATCACTGCACTATAGTTTGAGTTAAACTCTGCTAAAAGCAATCTGGTTTGTAAGTCTGACATGACGTCGCCGTATGCAGGTTCAAACACTCATTCAGATCCTAAAAGCAAACAAAAAACTGTGAACTGCAAATATACACAGAGGGCTTAAAGCTCTGCTATAAATGAATACTGCTCATAAATGGCTGTATTGAGATAATAATCTCGCTTGATATATAATGGAGGCTTGAATCCGGAAACAGTATTCGATACATCACAATCGATATGAATACAAACAGCAAGCACTTGAATTTCAAGTTATGAGAAAGTTTAAATCTAAAAAACTTCTCATCCTTGAAGCCGTTCCCTTTGACTCTCAGTGTGCTTTCTGTCTATTTTTTTTTTCTTTTCTGTAAAAATATTAAAGTGACCTTTAAAGATAAATTATATTCAGCTTGGTTGACTCTTATGTGAACTACAGCTGTTTTCACAAAGGGAAAATGTTCTTTAAAGTTGCAAAGACTTCAACAACTGACACCAAAGGTCAAGACTTTATATAGATAATAAACTGCAGTAGTTATAAACTGTGGAAAACTATTTATTTTTTCATCAATCTTCACCTGTTTTTGGAGTTGTAGTTAACCTCTTATGTTAAGATCAGTGTCAGGGAAAGCAGCTTTTGAAGCTTCTCACGCTAGTAGTTGTCTACATCCAAAAAAAAAAGCACTGTACTGTATTGAATGTGCACTTCAAATTTACTTCAAATCTTAAAAGTAGTATACAATTCCAGATAATATAATATTAATGAAATAAAACGGCCACTTAGGTATGATTAAAGAGACAATTTTATTTTATTTTAGTAAACTAAACTTAATTTACTGTGTTCATCCATTTAGTTTGTGTGTTTATCCAATTATTTATATGTATTTTTTCCCAATATATTTTAATTGCCAAAGTTAAAGATGTAAAACTAAAAAAAAAAAGCAACAAAATTTAATCAGTTCTATTTATTGGTTTTAATAATGCCCTATGTGCCCTATGCTTTTCACTTTTCCTCTTCGAATTGGAACTACACTCTACAATGCGTCTGATCAGACGCTATGGGGAACACCACCAGTGTAACTGGTGTCTGAAGAAATGTGTTTAAATATGACAATTTTATTGGCTGACGACAAACCATTACATCACGTCCCTAAGGAGAACGAAATTTTAACAAAAACAAAAATGAAAACAAAATCAGATTTAACCGTTCTGAATAGAAACACTTTTAAAATTACCATTAACCAGTTAATATTATTATTTTATCATTCTCTTTAATATTTTAATTGGGCAGCGACCTATCATAAATTAAAATAGCATATGCAAATGTAACGTTGACGTATCCAACGTGAGTGAAATGCCCGCACAGTACTCATCATAGGCAAGCCATTTCTCCACAACAACAAGATTTGTATTAAATAACCACAGAGGCACCCATCAAATTTACAGAGGTACAGTATGTAACCTGAAGTTAAAACATGCTTACAAACGTGAGGTTTAGCCACACAAAGTAATGAAAATTATCTTTTTTGTTTCTCTTCTGTAATGTGAGCCGGTACATTTTTAGAACGTAAAAAAGTCAGAGGCCTATGATAAGCTTACCATTGTCAGTTACTTTTCTTTAGATGGGTCGCCACCAAGAAAATCCTTTTTGTCACTGTTTCTCCAATGACAAGTCGTCTTATAAGTCTGTCTGCAATATTGAGGGTTGTGGGGCAGAAAAAGTCGGGAATCACAACGGTAACCTGCAGAGGCACATTCAGTGCAAACACCCAGCAGAGTATACTCTGGACAAACGACTCTGGATGCAGTCATAGGAAAAAGCGAAAGACAACAGGTCTACATATTCAAATGAGTCCTGATGTTCTAAACCTGGGGTAGGCAACATCGGTCCTGGAGAGCCACCTTACTCCAACCCTTAAAAAAAAACTGCTTGCAGCCTTAGTAATCCTGAAGACATTGATTAGCTTGCATGCAAAAGATGCGTGAATAGAGCTAGTAACTGTCAACGGGAGACCACTTAGCTTAATGGTTGACACTGGCTTCAGAAAAATTATAAAGCCATTACAAGAGATTTCGCCATCAAATATCCGTGATATGGTGTCAAGTGTTGCTCAGGTGGAAAGGGAAAAGCTCAAAAATGAGTTAAAGGGAGAGGCTACTAATGCTTACAATTGATTCGCCTACATGCAGAGACCGATCTGTTCTTGGCATAAATGTACAATACACTGACAGAGAAAAAATTGTGTTGAGCACTTTGGCCTTAAGGGAGCTAACTGAATGACACACGGCTGAATACTGTACATTTTATCAGTTGTGAAGGATGCCTTGCACAAATATTTTGTTGAATTACAGAAGTTTACTCAGTAACGTAAGATAATGGTGCCAACATTATAAAGGCAGTGTCTTTACTATCAGATATGCAAGAGGGCAGCCTGTCTAAAGAAGTGAACTGATCCCATGGTCACAGGAATGGATTAAAATGAGATAGATGAGATCCATGGTGAAGGTCCGAATTTGGTCATTGATTTTGATGCTAGGACATGTCTTGCGCTGAGGTGTTCGGCTCATACCTTGACAATGCATTAAAAGAGTAGCTATCATCCAATTTGATTTCAACAAAGAGGCGTGTTGCAAAAAAGTTTTGCAAACCTAATGTTGGCACCCTTCTGGAAAGAATGGAGCACAAGAGGGTCTTTGTTGACTGTCCAATACGCTGGCATTCAACACACGAAATGCTGGAGCGGCTTTTTTTGGACATGTAACCAACCCTTAAAGAACTAAATTTAAGTGAGAATGAATTGGAGGCAATATCCAATTTGGCTATGGCTATGAAAAGCCTGAAGTCGGACTAGCACACTGCAGGTGACCTCTACAGTGTTTGGTGGTCTGGCTTCAGTGTGTACTGTCACCTACAGACTTGACTAATCCAGTGTCTGAAAACACTGCAAACAGAACTCTTTGACAATGAAGTATTTGAGGCTGCTTTAATTCTTGATCCTAGATACATATCTTTTCTGAGCTAACTTCGATCCGAGAGCACGGAAATTCACTTAATTTGTGCCTGGGAAGCCAGTCATAATTTATCTGGCAGAAACGCGACTACACAGCACAATCCATCCCAGTCATCTGGCGAGACAGAACAGCTGTTGACGGCAAAAAAAAAAAGAAAGCACAAACATACTCGTGTTGTATTCATGTTTTAGTCTAGGTCAATGAACGCGCCATTCAATACTTAATTGCTTAAGTTCAAGGCTGCAAAAACAAAATAAAAATTAGATTCTAATCACGTTGATGCATGAGTACAATAAAAACGATTTGTACAAATATAATGTAATTTAATAGAAAACTATGTGAGAGGCGCGGGTTTTGAGCATCCTCTTGTGTCATAGCTGGACTCATAGAAACAATGTGCTAGAAATTTAGAATGCTCTGTGTTATCCATCAGACAGCCTTTAATAATCTCCATAACTCAAATATTGTAGTACAGTTGTACTGCTTAGAAAATGTTAAACTTGTTTGAAAGTCAGTGGTCTGTTATGACAGACCACAGACAGTTATGCTGTTCTCCATAGCATCTGATCAGACGCAGTGTGGAGTTTCACTTTGAAAGGGAACCGACAGGTTACGACTGTAACCACGGTTCCCTGAGAAGGGGAACGAGACATTGTCCCATTGCCATGGCTCAGGCTTGCCTGCATATCTCCTTCAGACAAAGAAGTTGATTACAGGCGCCCTCCTATACTCATAGACTAAACCGTTGGCCAATGAAATTGTCTTCAGATGCTTCAGACACTGTTAAGCTGAGGCCGTTCCTCATAGCGTCTGATCAGACGTAGTGTCTCGTTCCCCTTCTCAGGGAACCTTGGTTACAGTCGTAACTCGTCAGTTCCTTAATAAGTACACTTTTAAAAAGTTCACTTTGTAACTTAGGGCTCAGCACACTCCTACTTTCACTCACTCCTACGAGTCCCTACCTAGGTACATCCCTGCCAGAAGCCTATCATTAGTAAATGAGCGACGACTGGGGGTACCATCACGAAAACCAATCTCCAGAACATTTTGTTCACTGTTCCTTGCTGGTGGAAGGACCTCCCCACATTCATCCGGAATGCAGAGTCCCTGACAATATTCAAAAGACAGCTGAAAACTCATCTCTTTCGTGAGCACTTAACCTCATCATAAAAAAAACCTAAAAAAACGATGCTTTCACTTTATTTTATTCCCTCCCTATTCTAGCTCATGTTACTCTAAGCAATGTCTGAAACTTTGTATTTTGAGCACTTCTTGTGTTTATTCCTCTTCACGATGAATCGCTTTCTGTATTCCTCATTTGAAAGTTGATTTGGATAATAGTGTCTGCAAAATGAAGATGTAAATGTAATAATGTCAAATTAAAAGTTTAATTTTAAAGTACATTTTATGTATTTTTTAAGTACATTTTTAAAGTAAATTTACATTGGTTATTGTGTTTAAAAAAAAATCCACTTTCACATGTAAAGAACATGTAAAGTACTTTTTTTATAATACTTACATAATTTTAACTCTACTGTGTTATTTGTCTGTTTGTACAGACGATTTGTTTATTTTTTTGATATATTTTACTACATTTAAGGGAGCAACAGAACTTAAGTATTCAGTTGAAATACCTTGCAGGAGCCATTGGTCAGGGACTAGTGAATCAGATAATGATGCATATGAGAGCCGGATGAGTTAACAGTTTGCAAGGCTATAAAGCCACGCTTGCAATACAATGTGACAAAAAATAGAGATGTTGCACAATGCAGCAATTCTTACGCTCATTATAACTTCTGTCAAAGTGTTGAAAAATGTTAATAGCACAGTTACTTTTGGCTCCCCAAATGTCTTTGATGTAGTTAAATCCTCACTTTAATTTAAAATCAAGATGACTATAAATAAATGCTAAATCCTTTCTAGAGGCAAATGTTTAGCTGATGTTTCATGTACTTACAGAGTATGAAACCACAACACAAGGAATCCATGTCAAATTGAACAAATATGCTTATGGATGCGCAACATTTTCAGTCGCTCCTACTTGACATGGCACAACTTCAGACAGCAGCGGCTCTAACAAAACAAGCACTTGAACAGATAATACTTTCATCGCGACTGCATGAAGTTAATCCTATTAGAGCCCAGCTGTCGTCATGGTAACCCAGCGTTTTAATCATTTTGTACCAGGATCTTTCCACCCATTTTCTCGTGGAAAGCTACTGTGAAGGTTTTTCCATCTAGTCCTCGGTTTGTGATGGCTAAGAAACAACACTTGGAGCAGAGGATATTCTTGCTCGCAGACACATTTCATACTGTCTCCAGGATCAGAGATAATGCTGTAATTATGCAAGGGATGTTGAGTGATTCTGTGACAGCCCTGTCAGATCTCAGGCAGATTGTCAAGCTCTTTTCAATCCAGCTTTTGTCACAGCTTTGTGAGTAGAAAGAAAGAGTGATAGTGATGCACGGCCCGCCATGCGCCGCATGACCGCAGACTCCATCAACATCTACCCCTGTCTCTCAGCCTGAGACACATTCACTCACATCCCAGCAATCCAGCATTCACCACTGAGAACCCACAGAGTTCTTCTCAAGTAGACGAGTGAATATGTCATTCTTTTTAGCATTTGCACACATACTGTATACAGCCGTACATGTCTACAAATTAATTTGTAGAAGTGTGCGCTAGTTTCATTTGAACTGTCTGTTTTTGATAAATTAATTAAATTGCATAGTGAGGAAATCTTTTATAGTTATCTTAATGGTCCAAAAATTGACATTTGAGTGATTAATTTCCTGGTTTCAATATAAAGCACAATTGTTTAGTCTGGTGAGTATAAAAATCTGGTGGCAGTGTGGAGTAACTTATTCTTGAGGAGTGACAAAGCATTTTGACAACCAAAATTTAACCTGCTGTTAGTTTTGAAATTGCAACATTGACGCTTTTTATTTTCTAAATGATGAAAATACAATATCACTCAGATTATTCTCAGATTATAACTCAATACTTCATATGCATTAAAATATAAATTTATCTATGAAAAAATATAAATAAATAAGATGGACATCTTCTTTCGAAGGACATTACATCTACAGTAGTGTATGGACAAAAGTGATGTCCAGCCTAGGGAAATTTATATTTTCACCATTATTCAATTTGTTAAAGATTCTGTAAGCATAGTTGTGCCTGAAGTCAATAGTTTCTTATAAAATGGATAATTCCGGTCCTTCATTCTCAGTTGTTGAGCCACTCGTTTTATGAATAAAATAAATAATAAAATGAATATTTGTATGGGGTAACCGTTTTATAAAAACAATAAGTCCCTTGAAGCCATGTTTTACAGTAAATTTAAAACAGTAAAAGGTTCACTCTGTTAGGCACACCGCTCCGCATTGTGCCTAACAACTCCCCTTAGCTGTTCTAAATTCACTATAAAACACAGCTTCAAGGGGCTTATTGCTTTAATGCAATGAAACATGCCAAATTGTGCGGACATAATTTTTGGCCATGCAGTCATACAAAGAAATTATGAACACATGCAAAAGCAAAAGGACCAATGCAGACCAATTTCTTCATAGTAAAATAAAACCTGTTTGCCTTTTTTGTCTTTTTTGCCTTTTTCATGTTTGTTCTACCCCACCCTGCTTGCCACATACCCCCAATGCCCCTTCCAGGCCAGGGGGTACCTACGAGACTCCACTCTACTAACCCCCAGTCACGGTCGCTTCGGCACCTGGGGGTAAGGACAGACGAGGCAAGATAAAACAGAGACTAGAGGGGAGAGAGGAAAAGAAGAGAAAACACACTGCCATCCGGTCTTCCACCAGCTGGGGGAACTTCTCCACGATGTCTGGCAGTGGCGCTGTATAGCCCTTGTTCGATAGCACTATGACTCCTCCGTCGCCTGGTGGACGGTGACGGCTCCTTCTGGTTTGGGCAGCCGGCAATGAGTCCCTGTTCCCTGCTCATCTCCATCATGATGGAAGGCAGCAGGCTCCGGCCCACGGCAAGCGGACACAACTCCTCCGCTACCTCACGGAAGGCAGCCACCCCTCCAGAACACAGGCGGCTGGCAGCGAGTGTGTCCGTCCCCCCAGCAACTCAATCAAGCCCACCACCTCGAGTGTCCATCGTGGCAGACTGTGGTTAGCTATGTTTGATGGCACCACGGATTCCCCACAGCAGCGAGGGCTCTATGACAGCTCGTTCCTCCTTCCTCCCGGGGTTTGGCACCAATGTAACACAGTTTGTTGATAAGGGAAGGAGGCGGGAACCAATGAACGTTCAAATACTTTAATCCAAATCCAACCCAGTAAAAATGGTAACTCCTTTTGGCCGACTGCCGCACACACATAAACAAAACATATTGTAAAGTCCAGGCCTGGTCCTCTCTTTTTCTTCACTGTCGTTGCTCCTTTTATGCTTCCGTAGCTCCTCCGTGAGATATGAGGCCGTATTACAACAACCTACAACAATCTGCTAGACAGGCAGTGCTGCTTCTCTTTTCTGTAGCTTTTGACAGTCTTTAAAAATATACCTTATTTCTAGTTGTACAGTCAATCTCAAAACTCTTTCCTATTGTAGATGTTTTTTTGTGAGTTTTTCACGGCATTCACGCTGAAAACCTTTTTTTTCACTCAGTGGGCGTAACTGCAGTCACTCCATAGAAAAAAAAGTATATAAATGTATATATATATATATATATATATATATATATATATATATATATATATATATATATATATATGTATATATATATATATATCTTATTAGAGAGATGCAAGAGTGCAAGGTGACATAGCAGAGAAAAATGACTAGCACAAGCAGCTTTCACACAGTCCCATCATCTCTGTTGATGCCCTCCATGCCAGAGAGGGGTCATGTGACTCTGGTGGCAGGATGCATGAACACTGACATCAGCTTCACATTGGTAGAAGTGAGGTGTCCAATAATCAGAGACATGCTAGACAGGCAGTGCTGCTGTCATATGTATGTCAGCATGTTCTCTGTGCTACCTGGCTGTGGCTCATCCTGTTGGACAGAAATGTCACTATGCTGGCTCAAATCACCTGTCTGAATACTAAAACACTCTGTGGATTTTTTTTCTTTCTCTGTGGATGTTCCAGAGAAAGACAGATGGTGAAATTAATCAGTAATAAACCCAACAATGAGCAGTACTCCCAGAATTATTACAGAGAGCGTCCTGATGAATAGTGGCTTATTATACATTCCACACCTCACACCAACAATTCAAATATTTCACCATGATTTTCTCACACCATTAAACCGAGGTGTTTTCGGCAGGGTCTGAGGGGACTATCATAAAACTAATCTGAAATTTTCATGAGGGCTTTTCCTCTCAATTGATCCTTGGCATATTCATAGCATATTATACAGTATATTGGCCACTTTTTCAGATGACAATAAATTTGTTCACATGTACATGCATTTAATCAAAATAATTATGGAAAACAACATGAGGACATGTAAATTATGACTTTTTTAAAAGTTTAACCCTAAAGTAGATGTATGTGGCGTCACTGTGATGTTTTGATGGTGATGTCACATACATGAATAATATTTGCAACATTTACTCAACCAAATAATTTTTTGTCATCTATTTTGTTATTTTTCCCTATCATTTTAAAATAAAGAAATATAAAATTATTTTTCACTGTCATGTGCTAAAAAAAAAACAAGAAAAATGACTTATGTAAAAAATTTTTTAAAAAAAGTTGTTAATCTCTGAAAAGCTTTTCCGACACGTTCTCTAAGCGGCAGACAGACTGGGGCCGGCTGACCAATAAGAACAAATTGGGCTTTTCGGGCAAGCGACAGGTTTTTAAGAAACCAAAACTAAAACAGAGCGTTCAGACAGAGGGTTAAAACAGGTGCTGAAAAATGTAATTTTTTTTAACATTAAATTTTGTAAACCTATTCTAGTAGACCTTCTAAACAAAATTGCACCTATTAATGAGCATAATATGGACCCTTTAAAAACTTGCAACCTCAAGACGCCAGGTTTTGCATCAAGAGTGTATAAAAGATTGTACGAAATAAACATATTTGAAGCCACCACAACAGAACAACATTTTGGTAGCACACACATAAAAGTCACTACCGCTATGTTACTCTTGAGAGACTGCCCTAAAATTAAAATTAGGGTGCAATATGGCATGAACAAGATGAGGGACAATTTGGTCCAAAACTTTTTTTTTATTATTATCTTGTGATATGTATATGTTAAAACAGTTCCAGCAGAAAATCTGAAATGAGTATTTGAGTTGATTAGTCTATTTGCCACAATCTAACTCAGACTTCCCTTTTAGCAATTCAGGGGTCTATTCCAGAAAGCAGGTTATGTGACATACCCAGGTATGTTTAAGAGTAAGTAAGCGGATAACCTCAACTTTCAGGTCCAAAAACGGAGGTAACTTTCAGGGTATGTTAGTAGTCATAGCAACTCACTCTCTGAACTTAACCTGCTACGGAGCAGGTTATGTTCCAGAGTTAGTTTGTTTCAGAGAGGTGACAGAACATGGCGTGCCCTGACCATTTTAGTTACATAGCACTACTTAATCTAACCCTACTTTATACAGTCACAATAATTTTAAATGTTTCTAATTATATAACTTTCAATTTCAGGGTTCCCAAATGTGATTGGGTGCATTGATGGAACCCACATTCCCATTAAAGCTCCTTCAGTCAATGAAGGAGACTATGTTAATAGGAAGTCAATCCATAGCATCAATATGCAGGTGACAATAGATTTTTTGGGTGCTAAATGTTTGGGTGTTTAAACCATTAAATCACCCTCATTACTGGTCCACACTTACTAGGTAATATGTGGCCAAGAGGAACCCAGTGAACTCCGTAGACCAAAGAGATGGCAGGGTGGTATGAGACATGATTTGCCAAAATCACTTTAATTAAAACCAGTTAACAGTCAAGTGTTGTGATTGTTTCTTTATTTCCTGTAACAAAAGACATTTGTATTTATTGCTTTAGATTTCATTCAACAACAAATGACAGATTAATGTTCACATATGTTTCCCACCTTAAGCTGGTGCTCCAGCAATTCAATTTCAAGTCTGGCCTTTTTTAGGTTAAGCCTTTTATCCGCCATTTGAAGCTGTATAAGCTCCATCTCCATGTCACTTTTTCTGATTTGCTTTTGAAGGTGGACCTTATACAGTTTTATGGCAGGCAACTAGAAAGACTGAAAAAGTCTTTAATACAAACACAGACCAAATATATAAATGAGGAAGGAGAACTGCAGAACATTTCTTACACTGCTAAGATTCTGTGTGGAGGTAGATGGACCCTCATCTGTATTAAAATATCCTGCCATATTCTGTAAAATGACAATTTATTTATTCTCTTATGTAAAAAAGGGGGAATGCATTCTATGCATCATATCTCTATGGGCCTCCCCACATTTTCTGTTTCTGTCACAGCAGAAGTGGTCTCTTCATCATCATTCTACAGTGAAAATAAGGAAGGATGCTTGGTCTAGCAAACAGAAACCTAAAGACAATAATCACTTACAACTGTGACAGAGTGTAGTGTTGCAGGAGGATCCAACAATACAATGTGGCCATCAGCAACTGCAAGATTATTAAACCAATAAGATAATCATGCATATTCAATACTCAATGTATATTCTTAAACAAATACAACTAATAAAGAAGGACATTAGGAACATCTAAGTACTAGTAATAAGATTACAGTATACAGCATATGCAGTCAAAGCAGCTTGCATACTGCACAAGTGAATCAATGACTGTAAAATGAATTCAAAATGCCTTTTTAAAATGGTGACAGTGTTGATGATTTTCTTTATTAAAACACTGACAAAAACAGTGGGTAAACATAAGTATTATCAATAAACATAAGTATTAATATGGTAAACCTACATTTTACTAAGCTACTTGTCTTGGTAGCTGAGTCTGACGAACTGCCCCCTGGAATCCCATCGACCACAGGTCGCCCTTTATTAAGGGACAGTGCCAGCTCCTCAGCTGGGGTGAGGCGAGGTGGAGGTGTACCCCCACCTGTTTTACTGGCCTCAGCCTTCTTTCTATTGGCTACATAGAAAACTAAATTACATTTAATACTAAATTACATGGCGTCAGTAACAAGTTTAGTAAGTTTAGAAAATATTACCTTGCTGGAGAATATTTTTGTGTTTCATTTTGACTTGGCTTACACTTCTTCTAGCTCCAGAAGGATTACACCTGATAAAACAAGAAGCCAACATATAACTAGCCAATTATGCGCATTACTACTGTAATATTAAGAAATGTATGGAGGCCAACAACTAAATACTTGTCTATTTTTACTACATGCCCCCAAAGAATTTTTGCGTCACAAATTATAAATGGGGTATTATCCCCTATTTTTGTGACTCACAAGGGGAAAATACCCCATTTATAATTTTCTAAACTCACGTATTTACTCTGTCCATTATTATTTGCCAAGCCAACTTTCTTTTGCTGATGCAGAAGTATTGCTTTTTTGGGGTTTTTTTTTGTTATAATGGGCTTATAGTCTTCATAAGCAAGCATTAAAACCTCCAACTCAGTTTCACCGAAGTATCGTATGTAGGTCGCTTTTTTTCTCCCTTGGTTTCCATGGTGACTCCTGAAATCGGCAATCCATTGAAAATGTCTTTATGTACTCGCCATGCGCGCGCATTAACTCTGGGTTACCAATAGGAGGTTGATTAAACTAACTCAACATAGGTGTTTTGGAACCGACATACCCAGAGTAAGCAAGTTTGGGGTTAACCAACCAAGAGTTCAAGGTTTATCTGACGGTAAGTTAACCTTGCTTTCTGGAATACACCCCTGCTTTAATAGAACAAAAATAATTAAAAGGCAAACATAATTGAACGAAAAAAATAACAAATACAAAATGAATGACTCTCTCTTTTATCAAGCATAGCTTCAGCCCTTCCTTAAACTGCCTTTACAAAACAACTGAAGAGTGTGTTGTGGCATATTAAATCAGTTTTCAAGAAGAAAATATTTTTCTTTGAGGAATGAAGGACTTGGAAATCGACTTTGAACCCTTTGCTCCAAAAACATTCCATACCCCCCCCCCCCCCCCCCCCCCCCCCCCACCCCCACCTTAACACAGACCTTATTTCACTTATAAATCGAAAACCGCTTTTCTTAAAACCCATTACATATTCCCAAGGGAAATCATGGTGAATTAGCTTTCAATGTTGTCCATCTAATTGATGTAATGACTCTACAACTTCTACAATATCATGAATCCCCCAAATACGTCACAATAGCAGATATTGTAGGTATAGAAGACACCTGGACTGAATTTCTTGTGATTCATTGTTTCAGTGAAAGTGATCCTACAATAATTCAATGGAATTATGGTCTCAGATAAAGTAAATAATATAGCAGTTTGATCAGTTTGAGATTGCTGCAAACAACTGATGAAAACGTTCAGATTAGTCAATAAATGTCTTCATCCAATAACTAATGGCCAAGTAACTTATATGTATCTGAAGTTGTATCCTCCTCCAAGTCAAAACTCATCTGTTTAAGCAGAAGGTGAAAGATCATTTAGCAGATCATATTAACTTTTTCCATTGCTCAGAGATCTAAGATTTGTAAGGTGTGCAATTGATTGTAGACCTTGCAATGTCCAGATCCTGTTGAGCTTCAATTGTGTGCTAATGTTTCAGGTTGAACTTATACTTATGTGTCACATATCCATTATCCTGTGAAATGTCTATCTGTATCAAAATATATGTATTAAAATATATTTGATATAAGTGCATTTAATATGTGATAAAACTGTCCTAAATATCATATTGGGGAAAAATATATATTTTCTTTTTTTCAATAAACTTTTTTTTTTTTTGTCAAATCAAATTCATATGTTGCACCCACCATGTTTGGAGATAACTTAAAACATGAAACAATTTCCTGTAGACCCTCATGTGTTACGTACTAGTTATGTTTTGGTCTGTTTTAGTTTCATTTTCATTCCATTCCCTGTTCAAGTTTGCCTTAGTTCTGTTAGCCTGTTTGTTTCCATAGTTACTCTGCACCTGTTACAGTTTATGTGGAATACTCCCTGTGTATTTAAACTTTAAACCCTATGTTCCCTTTCGTAGTCACTACGAGTTCCGTCATGACGACGAATGGGGTTTCGCTTAGAAAGCCTATCGACTTCGAGTCTTACAAAACGAGCCAAAGCTCTTCACTCCACAGCCATTTCTGACTTCACTCTACGAGACGAGTGACTCTCCAGCGAGAAGATGTGACAGCGATCTCCAGCGAGTTCACACTCCCTGCTGATCTGTGCAGTATCTGCCAGTGAGTGTGTTTCTCCCTGCTCACTTCAAGATCCGAAGAGTTTTTTCCTCTCACAAAAGAGCTTGCACACGGCACGTCTTTTTAAAGATGCCTCCCCCGTGCACTTCTGGTTGCGGTAGACTCATTTCCGACTCTGATGGGCACATTCACTGCTCTGCGTGTTTGGGCTTGATTACGCTAGAGTGGCTTTTGTGGATGACTCATGTTCTCTCTGCGGGAACATGACCATCGCGTCATAACAGTTGAGACTGATCTCGTTAGAGAGAGAGTCCCCTCATCCACACCCTGATCTACATCCTCCACGAGAGGTGGTACTTCGGCTGGTGTACAGGGTGACCTGAGGATGATGGTGTGGAATAAAACGCCTCAGCCCACGCCCCCCTCTTCAGTGACGCATCCCGTGAGCGATCACGGACCCCCGCAGGCCCGTCTTCAAACCCCCCGCGGGTTTCCTTTGACGTTCCAGAATCGGAACGTTTCCTCCCCTCGACGGGGCCGCTGTCCATGGGTACACTGGGGTTCCCCCGGTTGAATGCTCTGTTGATTTGCTACTGTTTCCTTAGAGTGCTTCTTCTCGCGGCGACCCTAAGCACCCGTCCGAAGCCTATAGTTTTTTCGTCTACGCTTGTGGTGAAATCCTATAGAGCCCCAGGACAGGCAGCCGCCTCACTGCATGCCATGGCCATTCTGCAGGTCTACCGGGCACAGATGCTCAGGGACATGCACGAGGGCAGGACTGACCCAGGGCTCTTTGATGAGCTGCGCGCCGCCACTGACCTTGCTCTCCGAGAGACGAAAGTGACCGCATTCTCCCTGGGTTAGGTGATGTCCGCCAATGACTGTGGCTGAACCTGGCCGATGTGCAGGATGCCGAGCGAACTCGTCTGCTCGACACCCCCAAATCCAGGGTCGGCCTCTTCGGCAGTGCAGTTGAGGACTTTGCCCAACAGTTCTCAACCGCCCAGGAGTCCAGACTGAGGCTATCCATTATATTCTGCCCGACGACCCGCTGCTGCCCCGCCGCCGGCTCAGATCCCTCAGTCTGCCCACCGCCGAGGGCGCCCTTCCACGATACAGAGATACAGAGTTCTTGGATGATAGTGCGTACCGCCCAGGGGCCTTACCACTCTCATCCCCCCTGTCTCCAAACAGAGTTATTGGATGACAGTGTGCACCGCCCACAGGCCTCGCCACTCTCATCCCCCTCTGTCACAGAGTTCTCGGAAGATAGTGTTTGCCTCCCCCGGGCCACACCACTCTCGTCCCCCTCTGTCGCCAGACCCCTGACAGAACAGACAGAACAGAACATTTATGTATGATGTCATTGTGTTGTATGAGTTTTATTCCTGTATTTCCCTGCATGTTTCCTAGTAAATCATTTGTAATTGTATCTCATGTGCCATGCAAAATTACTTTCACAGCCAACATGTTACATCATGGTTAAAATATCACATAAATTGACCTTGTTGTGACAAGGAAAGGAAAGTTCTTAGTTGGGGACATTTGATATTCAACAATATTATTGATCTGCCTGAATTGACACCAAAGAACACTGAATTTCATTTTTTTTGAGGTGGGGGTGTATATATATATATATATATATATATATATATATATATATATATATATATATACATATACATAGAGGTCCTTCTCAAAAAATTAGCATATTGTGATAAAGTTCATTATTTTCCATAATGTAATTATAAAAATTAAACTTTCATATATTTTAGATTCATTGCACACCAACTGAAATATTTCAGGTCTTTTATTGTTTTAATACTGATGATTTTGGCATACAGCTCATGAAAACCCAAAATTCCTATCTCAAAAAATGTGCATATCATGAAAAAGGTCTCTAAACGAGCTATTAACCTAATCATCTGAATCAACTAATTAACTCTAAACACCTGCAAAAGATTCCTGAGGCTTTTAAAAACTCCCAGCCTGTTTCATTACTCAAAACCGCAATCATGGGTAAGACTGCCGACCTGACTGCTGTCCAGAAGGCCATCATTGACACCCTCAAGCAAGAGGGTAAGACACAGAAAGAAATTTCTGAACAAAAAGGCTTTTCCCAGAGTGCTGTATCAAGGCACCTCAGTGGGAAGTCTGTGGGAAGGAAAAAGTGTGGCAAAAAACGCTGCACAACGAAAAGAGGTGACTGGACCCTGAGGAAGATTGTGGAGAAGGACCGATTCCAGATCTTGGGGGACCTGCGGAGGCAGTGGACTGAGTCTGGAGTAGAAACATCCAGAGCCACCGTGCACAGGCGTGTGCAGGAAATGGGCTACAGGGGCCGCATTCCCCAGGTCAAGCCACTTTTAAACCAGAAACAGCGGCAGAAGCGCCTGACCTGGGCTACAGAGAAGCAGCACTGGACTGTTGCTCAGTGGTCCAAAGTACTTTTTTCGGATGAAAGCAAAGTTTGCATGTTATTCGGAAATCAAGGTGCCAGAGTCTGGAGGAAGACTGGGGAGAAGGAAATGCCAAAATGCCTGAAGTCCAGTGTCAAGTACCCACAGTCAGTGATGGTCTGGGGTGCCATGTCAGCTGCTGGTGTTGGTCCACTGTGTTTTATCAAGGACAGTGTCAATCCAGCTAGCTATCAGGAGATTTTGGAGCACTTAATGCTTCCATCTGCTGAAAAGCTGACCTGAACCCCATAGAGAATCTGTGGGATATTGTGAAGAGAAAGTTGAGAGACGCAAGACCCAACACTCTGGATGAGCTTAATGCCGCTATCGAAGCATCCTGGGCCTCCATAACACCTCAGCAGTGCCACAGGCTGATTGCCTCCATGCCACGCCGCATTGAAGCAGTCATTTCTGGAAAAGGATTCCAGACCAAGTATTGAGTGCATAACTGAACATAATTATTTGAAGGTTGCCTTTTTTTGTATTAAAAACACTTCTTTTATTGGTCGGATGAAATATTCTAATTTTTGAAATAGGAATTTTGGGTTTTCATGAGCTGTATGCCAAAATCATCAGTATTAAAACAATAAAATACCTGAAATATTTCAGTTGGTGTGCAATGAATCTAAAATATATGAAAGTTTAATTTTTATCATTACATTATGGAAAATAATGAACTTTATCACAATATGCTAAATTTTTTGAGAAGGACCTGTATATTAGTGGTGGGCATAGATTAATTAGTTTTATCTAGATTAATCTCACTGGAATCTTGACAATTAATCTAGATTAAAATGTCTCATTTGAATTCTGCCGAAGGCATTCAGAATATTTGTGCTACCCAAATAATGACTAAAAGTAAGTCTTTTAGTACGGGTTTCTCAAGCCAGGTGGCGCATTAGACCTGGGGCTCATCTCCTGTTTCCAAAATGCATCACAAACTGCTTGAGAAAGCTGTTCTACTATGATAATTGGTGATGAAAATAAATCATATTCAATCAGATGTACTTGTGTTGACTAATGATAGAGCTGTGCTGACGGGCTTGCCTCGGTTGCACTCAAACATAGTAGTTTGACGACGACTCTTCCCCTGCACTACATCAGTGCTTGGCCCGGCATCTACCGCATTAGCTAAGGGATGCTTTGCGTTTAGGGGTTACTTGAGACTGTCAGATGAATGTGCGGAACGCTTTTCAGAGAAGATAAGGTAACTTATTTTAGCACAATTCACATCCAGCGGTAATTCAGGAAAACAAAATATCTGAATGCTCCACATGAAACTTTGGCCTTCCGACCTTTTAAAATCGTGTCGATTTATTTTGGTTAATATGTGTGAGGGAGAGAGAGCAAGACAGCGCTTAGTGTGGAGATGGTGAAGTCGCCTGGCTCCGAAGTGAGAGAGTGTGCGCGCGCGACCGGGTCTCTCTCTCTCTCTCTCTCTCTCTCTCTCTCTCTCTCTCCCTCTCTCTCTCTCTCTCTCTCTCTCTCTCTCAGTTAAACATGTGCCCTGTCACAAGCGCAGCAGTTTATCTACATTACTCACCGATCAAAAAAAACTTTGGCAGGACAAAAATTCGCTTTGGCGGGGGCTAAAAAAATTAGCAAACAGGAAACAGCATAATGTGTCTCGTTTAGTAAAATAAAGCCAAGCTTTAGATCGTCTTTTCCACTCCATGTTTACCTCCTCTGCTCAAATCGCTTTGACATCATGAATGACGCACAGATGCGTATAGGACGTCGCGCTATGGTGCCCGATAAAGGACAAAAGGGAAAGTTGTGAGTTCGCGGTCTGTATATTATGGCTGGGACTCGGAGCAGGAGCATCAACGATAAGAGGAATCGTTAACGTCGAGGGCATATAATATCGATGGTTTGTAAAACCGGTTTTCAATTCCCATCCCTACCCCCTACAGTGCAATTCGGCTAGGTATACATCCGCGCTAAAATATCAAGGTGAAAGTCGTCATAACTTGCGTAGTATATACCCAGCTCCCAACCCAATTTTGAGAATAGATTAACGGCAATATTTGTTTTATCGCCCGATAAGAGTCTCACGTTAACGCAGCACGTTAACGCCGATAACGGTCCATCACTAATATTATATATATATAGTTTTACCTTGACAAATATATTTTAAAAATGAATGTGTCACGGATACACCTTACGACACACCCCAACCAGCATCAATTCAGCACACCTGGTCACGCTCATCATCCACCTGCACTGCATCACGAACTTACCATGCTGCACACAGAATTTAAGCTTCAGTCTCTCCATTGTTCCCTGTCCGGTCTCGTCTAGCGACGCGTGTGACTCACCCGGTTCCTCATGCTTCTCTGGTTCCAGGATTCCCTTGTGCTCGCAGCAAGTATACTCAAGTTCATCACTAACCACTCTCTTGTGTATATTCCTAAAGCAGCCATTGTGTGCGGCGGTGCTTCAGGATTCTCCAGTCTGATTCTCCAAGTTCTTCTGTGCATCTACGGACCTCGTATCTCTTCTCTGCATTCAAGTTGGAAGTTAATTGAAGTCCGCTCTCAGTTCGTGTGTCTTCGGATCGGTATTTCCATTCAAGTGTTTTCGTATCTGCATTCAAGTTCTAAGTACTTTCGTGTCTGCCTTCAAGCCCTGATTTATCACCAAGTCTACTTCTGAGTTCAAAGTATTCAAGAGACTATATCTGTTCCAGTTATTCCCTGTTTCCTGTTTTCAATTCTGTGTGGATTTCGAAGCCTTCTATGAGATTGAATATTGCAACAGGTGTATAAATAAAGTCTGTTAACCGTGTTCCTTGTGTCCTCATCCTTCTAGTAGTGTGACAGAATGTACATCACATGATATTTTAGACATTAAATTTAGACTTGTCTAGACTGTGAAAATGGTTTTACAAATTTTGAAAAAAAAAAGCCACATAAAACCAACATAAATATACACATGAGCATATTTTTAACAACTTAACTTTTTTATGTTCCACTTCTTTATCAAGGAAATTCTTATTTGTCATTTACCCAGTTGCCTTATTAGTGCTGTTTGTTAAGACAAAATATTACTACTGATATTCTTATACTGAACAAAACCCTATAACTATTAAACCGTCCCATACAGAAATGTAATATACAGTATGTCAATATAAGTAAATTACATTATATATATAGGGTCAGTCCCATGTATGTCTGCTGCCTATATGAGAATATGAAAAATTCATATATATATAAAATCACATAGACATATGAAACATATATTTCAAAAATAAAGCAAAAAAGGCCGTTTTCATAAGTGTCACGGTGTATGTGGGTTGACGAAGGACTCAAGAGTCATAAACTACAAATTCAAATTCAACAGTTTACTTAAAAAAAAACTCACAGATACAGAAAACGGGCAGGAACACTCACAAAAACACCAAAGAATTTACAAGAACGGACAAAGACAGACTGAACACAAGCAAACTAAATACAGGCACTGAAGAACAAAAACCAGGTGACACAGATGAAGGTGATTAACAATACACAGGTGATGATGGACTAATGACGGTTGGCTTGGAGATAGATGAGTGGCGGGAAAACAAAGGACATGTGACTAATACTGAAGACAAACAGAAGATCAAAACAGACATAAACGTGACATTACTCCCCACCTCTGGAAAGCGCGACCTCGCGCTGAAGGACCCAGGGCGGAGCAGGATGAGCAGGCGGCCAGGGCGGAGCAGGCCCTACGGGCGACCACGGCGGAGAGGACCCTTCGGGCGGCCATGGCGGAGAAGACCCTTCGGGTGGCCACGGCGGTGACGACGGAGGGAGGAGCCATGGAGGAGGCAGGGCGGACGACTCCAGGGAGCCGACTGACAGGGGCGGAGCAGGTGAAAGAGGAGACCAGGGTGGAGCCGGAGAGTAGGTTTTGCTAAGCATACATTTTTTTAGAAATGTATTAAAGATAATAACAAACAAGCTTCAGTCAAAAGATAAACTGACTGATATGTATGTAAGTGTGCAAATGGCCTTGCATTTCTAATAAATAAAAACACCATGGAGATGAGCAGTTGGAAAATGACCTCTTGCTCAGCATTTCAGTTCAGATAAAGCAAGTGTAAAATACTGGGTAAGTGGAGGAGTAGATGTCAGAAATCATAGTGAGGGATCGCAACCTCTTTCAGTGTTCCTTGAAATGTGATGATTATAATGGGTGAAGTCGAGTAGGGAAAAGTGTTAAATGAATACGGTCGGGTCTCTCATAAGCTTTCTAGTGCAATTTTGAAGAAACGGGTATTGATCTTTTTTTTTTTTTTTTCTCATCACACAAAAAACATTCCCTCATTTGCCCTTCTCTTGCACCCATAGCACCAAGTGAGACAATTGTTCATCTAGCACAGATCTGGGAGCAACATCTTCTGCTTTGCAGCTGAAGTTGAAAAATCAGAAACAGCAACTGTAATAAGCTCATTTTGGATTAGTTCACCCAAAAAAAGACAATTATTTTTTTAGTCATTATTAACTACCCCTGAATGACTACATTTTATTTTGATAGTCCACTGTATTTTGATATGTCCTCCAACAGACATTTTGCTATCTATAAGTGACTTTGCAGCTACATGTCCACTAACCCTGCGTTAACACTTGGCATTAACATGCGACCTGTATCCGGATATTGCCCACATACACATTGAAAAGACAAGTGTAAACGCGCTTCTGATCGGAATGTTATCCAATCAGCGTGTCCAGGTTCGGTGGTAGTCGAGGACGCATTGTGATCGGATCTCAGTGTAATGTAAACGCAATCCAGCCATCGTGTCTGCATTCACAGGTGGACGTAATTTAAATCCCCGACCAGTCTCCCCGGCCGACTGTCAGAAAATAATGTCCAGACACAGTTTATTCAAGAAATGAAACTTATTTGAACCTTACAATAAACGTCAATGTTATTTAGACTTACATGATACTATGTGTGTCATTTTTAATTTTAATTTTGCAACATTATCTGAACGAGGCGATTGCCGGCCTGTACAATCACAGTCAGTCATGAGATCTTAAAGAGCTGCACGCTGCTTTGCCACAGGAATAATCGGAAACTGATTTTTTTATGTTTTAAATGCTGAATGTTTTTATTGTTTCAGCATGTTTATCAATCTCCCATTTCTGTCAATATAGTCATTGCACGCTATAAACTTAAACCCAGATCATCGATGTGACTTTAACATGATCAACCCAGTTATTTTTGTATGATCAACTCTGGAAGTATTCCTTCGTTCAAAAAAATTAATTTGATCTAATTACTGGAGATTGAAAGTAAAGTGAGTGAGTCAAAGCAATTGTATCATCTTTACTCTTAATCTGGTGTCATGCCACAGACCTAATTTATGCAGAAAACAGAAATCCGATCGGTTATCCAGGTACAGAGGCTACTTAATGTGAACAAATGTAAATGCACAATGCCCTGATTGGCTAATGATCCAAACTGTTTGATTGGATCACGGTGATCGCATGTTAATGCCAAGTGTAAACGATACTCGGTTACTAACGTAACCTTGGTTCTCTCTAGAGAGGGAACGAGTATTGCGTAAGTTTAGCTTACGCTACGGGAAAGATTCATCTTGAGATATTGAAGCCCAAAAATTATCCTTAATTTTGTATTCATTGTCAACACAGTGCAGCAGCTAGCAGACCTAGAGCAGGCCATCTCGCATGCTCATTGGTTGCCCTGCGGGCAACTGCTGCAGCCTACCATTGAGCCCGGCGTGACGTGACGCCCAATGAAGGGCGCCCGCGCCTTCATAGCGTCATAGCCCGCCAGAATGGGCGTGGCTTAGCCTATAAAAATAGTGGCTGTAGGCTGAATTCCCTGGTTTTTCGTCGACTGAAGCGAAGTCGCTCGTGGAGCGAGCACGGCCGGTTACGCTATACTCGTTCCCTCTCTAGAGAGAACCGATGTTACGTTAGTAATCGAGTATCGTTCTCTTACGAAAGGTTCTCTCGTATTGCGTAAGTTTAGCTTACGCTACGGGAACACTTTGTCAACGCCATGCGCGCCAAGCATCCACCATGAGACCCACGAACTTTAAGGGGAACCCATAAGTGGAAAAAATAAGGTGGCCAGCCACGCGGGCCATCACTTGTACATAAGCACACATAGGGAATACAGAGCAGCCCGCCGGTCTGTATAGGCACATGGCACATACCCTACTAGTGCAGCTCAACCAGGAGAGCTTAGTCACGTGAGAGTGATCTGAGCAGGAAGATCTGGGCAGAATACACCTCTCCTTCAAACTGACAAAAAGTTTAGCCTGCATGCAGGAACTTCTAGGTTATAAAACCTGACAAAGGTAGACGGAGA
This sequence comes from Siphateles boraxobius, assembly GCF_051911475.1. Classification (NCBI taxonomy): domain Eukaryota; kingdom Metazoa; phylum Chordata; class Actinopteri; order Cypriniformes; family Leuciscidae; genus Siphateles; species Siphateles boraxobius. Next base: position 3,775,895 of record NW_027508876.1, read on the forward strand.
GCTCCAGCCCGCCGCTACACATATTTCATGGATAGAAATCCCACTGGACCACGCCCACGACGAGGCCACACCTCTCGTGGAATGAGCCCTGATGCCCAGATGGCATTGCAGACCTTTTGACGCGTAAGCAGCTGCTATAGCGTCCACTATCCATCTGGACAGGCTCTGTTTCGAGGAGGCGAGACCCTTGGTGTGCCCACCAAACGAAACAAAAAGCTGTTCTGAACGCCTGAAGGAGGCGGAGCGCGTAATGTAAAATCTCAGCGCCCTGACAGGGCAGAGGAGATTCACCTCACCTTCGCTGTCAGATGCTGGCAGAGCGACAGCGAAATAACTTGTGCTCTGAATGGAGTGCCCATCACTTTAGGAACATAGCCATGTCTAGGTCTGAGGATGACTTAAGAGTCATTCGGCCCGAACTCAAGACACGACGCGCTGACAGAAAGCGCATGCAGGTCCCCCACACGTTTTACTGACGACAGTGCAGTCAGAAAGACGGTTTTCAGTGATAGATATTTCAACCCCACGGAGTCTAGTGGTTCAAATGGAAAGGCTTTCAGGGCCTCGAGGACCAATGAAAGATCCCACATAGGAACCGACGGGGGGCGTGGCGGGTTCATCCTTCCAGCTCCTCTAAGGAAGCGGATGACCAACTCATGCCTTCCCAGTGACTGGCCGTGCGTCGATTCTGCGAACGTTGCCACGGCCGCCATGTATACTTTGAGCGTGGATGGGGACCTCCCCTTATCCAACAGCTCTTGTAGGAAGGTGGGCAGATGCGCCACCCGGCATGTCCGTGGGTCCAGACCTCTGTCGGTGCACAATCCGGAGAACACCGACCATTTAGACGCGTAGAGCCTTCTCGTGGAAGGAGCTCTAGACTGCGTGATCGTGATCACTCCTTCTGGCAGGGCAACGAGTACCCGTTGATCAACCATGCGTGCAGAACCCAGCGCTTTGGATGGGGATGCCCGGTCGCGCAACGAGCCTGAGAGAGGAGATCTGCCCTCACCGGAATCGGCCACGGAGCTGTAAGTGACAGCCATGCTAGTCCCGGGAACCAAACCTGATTCTCCCAACGCGGGGCTATGAGGAGCACCGAGTGGCGCGTTTCCCTGATTCTCTTGATCACCTGTGGTAACAGAGAGACCGGAGGGAAAGCATATAGCGGGAGGCTGGGCCAAACCTGGGCCAGCGCGTCCTCGTCCTTCGAGAAGAAGCGTTGAGCGTTGTCTTTTGACGCAAATAGGTCGACTTCCGCTCTGCCGAATAGGCGCCACAGCTTCTGGACCGTTTGGGGGTGCAGGGACCTTTCCCCTGGGGGAACATTGTCCCTGTACAGTTTGTCTGGGCCGTCGTTCAAATGGCCAGGCACATGCGCCGCCCTCAGCGAACGCAGGTGCATCTGAGACCAAATAAGGAGGCGTTCCGTCAGATTGCAGAGATTTCTAGATCTGACACCGCCTTGACGGTTTACATAGGATACCACAGACATGTTGTCCGAGCGGACAAGAACATGTTGGTCCTGTATGAACGGGAGGAAGCGCTTCAGCGCGTTCTCGACCGCTACCATTTCCAGACAGTTTATGTGAAAACACTTCTCTTGGTCTGACCACTGGCCGAAGACCGTCTGCCCTCGAACAGCGCGCCCCAACCTGAGTTGGACGCCTCTGTTGAAATGACTTTCCGATAAGAGATGGTTCCCATCATCACTCCCTGTTGGTACCACTCGGCTACTAACCAGGGCTGCAGAGCCGCTATGCTTTCTGGCCGCCAGAAACCCAGGCTCGGCGGGATGCCCGAGCATTCAACCAGCATTGGAGCGGGCGCATGCGCAGTAGGCCCAGCTGAAGCACCGCTGCAGCTGATGCCATACAGCCCAACATCCTTTGAAATGTTTTCAAAGGGAGAAAGCTGCCCTTCTGGAAAGATGCGGCTAGGTGACTAACACGGCGCGTGCGCTGTGACGTCATGGTCACCGAGTCCAGTTCTATTCCTAAAAAGGAAATTGACTGGCTGGGCAGTAATGAGCTCTTGCTCCAATTGACCGTGAGACCCAAGCTTTCCAGGTGACTGAGAAGCACTGTTCTGTGAGATAGCAGTTCTGTCTCTGACTGTTCCAATATCAGCCAATCGTCCAGATAGTTCATTATTCGCAGCCCCTGACTTCTCAGGGGGGCGAGCGCCACGTCCATGCACTTGTGCATGTACGGGGTGCTAGGGACAGGCCGAACGGCAGGACGGTGTATTGATATACCTGACCGTCGAAGGCGAATCTCAAAAATTGCCTGTGACGGGGTATTATCTGAATCTGAAAATAGGCATCCTTCAGATCTAGAGAAATAAACCAGTCCCTCGGGCGAACGTGCACGAGGATTTTCCTGGTCGTAAGCATTTTGAACGGTCTTTTCGCAAGCACTTTGTTCAAATGTCTCAGATCTCAAATGTCTCAGGTCTGAAGGCTCCGTCCTTCTTGGGTACGAGAAAATATCTGCTGTAAAAACCTGACTCGCTCAAAGAAGGCGGTACCTTTTCTTTAGCCCCTTTGCACAGCAGCTTTGCTATTTCTGAACTATTTCTATAACTGAACCGGAGCCGAAAGCGCGGCGCGCGCGCTCTCGGTTCTGGGCAATGGCTGCTCGCTGAAAGCCGAAACCGGCTGATTTATGTGAGATGTTCCAATCATAAGGGATGGGGAACATTCTTTTTTCACTTTTTGACGCGCGAGCAGCGCTCCGGGCGGAAAAGCTTCCTGTAAGCGTGAGCGCGTGCACGAGACTTACAAGTGTATTTGACGCCCGATCATAATGGATGTGGAGCGTCTTATTAATGCCCTGCGTTTTGTGATAACACTTAAACGCGCGGGCGGGGCCCGGGGGGAGGTTTGTGTTAGCAAGCGTGAACGCTTTCTGGCGGGCACGATACATACATTCATAACCTGCTTTTTTGATCGTGTAAAAGAGCGGGCAGATAGTGGGCACAGACCTGTGGACACATTTCTTACATTCAACACTCGAGCGGCTTTTCTGCGCTTTATGAGAGTGTGCTCTGTGAGTGACACGAGATTCGAAGTGCTTGTGTGTAGGGGTGACCACTGGGGCGTGGGCACTTTCACTACACTTAAAACACAGACGGCGTGAGCCGGACCATACATTATACTCTTTTGAGATTTCTCTGGGTCGCCGTGAAAACGGCATTTGTGTGCAGGCGAGAGGGTGAACAAACCGGCTCGTTGGCTGCTAAATAAACCACTGCAGTAGCCTTTTTGAAGGGGACTGACAGGGAAATAAACTTTGACGGCGGTCCGGCCGCAGCGGGACATGCACGTCTTTTCGGAGGCGATGTGTCTGTTAGTAAGCGTCAGCGCTCGTGAGCGGGCACGTAACTTACATTCTTAACCTGACATGTATGAGGCTGTTCTGGCCGTGAGACAGAGCGGGCAGAAAATAGGCGTGAACACAGAGCACAGCTTTTTGAGAGTGGGCTCTGCGGGAGACACGGGGGGGTATCGTGTTTATGTGTAAGGGTGAACACCGAGATGTGGGCACCTTTTCTATACTCAAGACACCAACGGCGTGAGCCGGATAACTCACTTGAGATTTCTCTGGGTCGCCGCGAGAACGGCGGATGTGTGCAGGCGACCGGGTTGCATTACCGGCTCGTTGGCTGCCAAATACACCGCTGCAGTAGCCTTATCTAAGGGGACTGACAGGGCGAGACATTTCGACGGCGGCGCGCAAGCCCGTCCGGGTCATGCAGAGAGATCGAGAGAGCTCTTCATGACGCGCGAACGGCGACGCGAGGGCGGGGTAGCTCTCTTGTAACGTAAAGAGAGCTAGCCGCGTGCTCGTTGGTCGAGCAGAACTGGGAACAATGTTTGTATGAGGGCGCGCGCACAAGTAGTGGGCACGGGACCTACATGTGACACAGATGATGCCCGTCCGGGTCATGCAGAGAGCTCGAGAGGGCTCTGCATGACGCGCGAACAGGGACACAAGGGCGGGGTAGCTCTCTTGTAACGTAAAGAGAGCTAGCCGCGTGCTCGTTGGTCAAGCAGAACTGTATAAAAATTTCTGCTCTTACCACGCATCCAGTACGTCGCGTATTTTGATGCCCATCCGGGTCATGCAGAGAGCTCGAGAGGGCTCTGCATGACGCGCGAACAGCGACACGAGGGTGGGGTAGCTCTCTTGTAACGTAAAGAGAGCTAGCCGCGTGCTCGTTAGTCGAGCAGAACTGGGAACATTGTGTGTATGAGGGCGCGCACACTAGTAGTGGGCACGGGACCTACATGTGACACAGATGATGCCCGTCCGGGTCATGCAGAGAGCTCGAGAGGGCTCTGCATGACGCGCGAAACGGGGGCGCGAGGGCGGGGAAACTCTCTTGTAATGTAAAGAGAGCTAGCCACGTGGCGCTGTGGTTAAAGACTTCGATTCGAGCCCGCAGGGTCGACATCGGAAGTTCCTCGCAGTGCTTGCATCCTCCGCCAGGAGGGAGCAGCAGTCTCTCGTGGCGTGTTCCTCGGCCTCATCCTCCGAAGCGACGGCAGTGAGGCTCGTAAGCGGCAGCTGCACGTCGGTGAGGAGAGGCGGGGAAGGCGAAAGCGAGGCTCGAGGGAGGTTCTCCGGCGAGCGCGTCGCTGTTGCCACAGGTTTCAGCTGTCTCAGGGAACGGCGCTTCTGCCTGCGCGGTCCGACAGAGGGCGGAGTGACTGCTGCGGTGTTGAAGGCCTCGAGTCGAGCCCGCAGGGTCGACAGCGGAAGCTCCTCACAGAGCTCGCTGCCCCCGGACGCGAGGGCGAGCTCTGCGTGTTCCAGGGCCAGGCAGAGAGCGCAGATCAGGTGGCGGTCTCCGGCGCTGAGCGGGGCTCTACACGAGCCGCCGGAAGTGCGAGGCATCTAAAACAAGACGCTCGCTGCTCTTTTAGAATATATATAGCAAGGCAAAAGGATACGTCGCCGGATAGCGTAGCTCGCACGGATGGCTGAAGGTGGCGAAGACAGCCGGCTTCCTCAGCGCTGTCCTAAGCTGGCTGTTCGCTGTTCGACGGCGGCGGTGGCTTCTCTCAGATCCAGCGATGCGAAACGCTCGCTGAAGAGACGAAAAAATCTGGGAATTCAGCCTACAGCCCCTATTTTTATACGCTAAGCCACGCCCATTCTGGCGTGCTATGACGCTATGAAGGCGCAGGCGCCTTTCATTGGGCGTGACGTCACGCCGGGCTCACTGGTAGGCTGCAGCAGTTGCCCACAGGGCAGCCAATGAGCACGCGAGATGGCCTGCTGTAGGTCTGCTATCTGCTGCGCCTGCGTTGACAATGAATACAAAATTAAGGATAATTTTTTGGCTTCAATATCTCGAGAAGATGAATCTTTCCCTTAGCGTAAGCTAAACTTCCGCAATACGAGAGACCCTCTTGTAAGAGAACGCACTCATTAGAGTATTAGTAGACTGTTTGGTTTAGGGTTAGGGTTAGTAGAATTAGTTGACATGTGCAAAGTTTTTATTGTCAGTAGAATATTTTTTTTGGGGGGGGGGGGGGGGGCATCAAAATAAAGTGCTAGAAGATATGAAGCAGACAGTCTACCAATACTCTAGGAAAGGGACCTGAAGATGGCGGCGAAGTAGGCAGTCGCGTTTTTAAGAGCTCTCTTCAAAACCGCAGATTTTCCTGTTTTAAACTAATTTTCTCCACCCGAATTGAAGCGCTGAATGCTCAGCAGATACTTAAACCAGCAATACTGCAGCCGCTGACCTTTTCAATCCTATAATATTAAAAAGCCAAAGGACGGTGACTCGGTGAGCATTATCGTGCAATGGATGTAACTCTGCAATCAAAGCGGGTACGTGGCCCGGACTCGACGCCGCCAACTCCAAGTAAGTCTTTAAAAGAAAAGAAAGCTAAGCCAAACATTGAGAGTGATCATCCTCAAGCTTCAAATAACGATATTTTGGAAGCAATATTGGAGTTGGGAAAACGTGTGACTGGAATTGAGTCGCAGTTAGGAGACATCAAAGAACAAAACCGACAGAACACCACCATGATTGCTAGTTTAACCAAAACCGTGCAGTTCAACTCGGAAGAGCTAATTGAGGTTAAAAAGAAAGTGTTGAATTTGGAGAGGGCTAATTGCCATTTACTGGAGGAAAACAAAGAACTGAAGAAGAAAGTGATGGAACAGAAACGATATAGCATGAGGCCGTGTCTCCGAGTGAGGGGTCTAAAGGAGAAGAAAGATGAAAATCTCAGAGCGACCATCATTCCCATACTGAAGAAAATTGCCCCAGAATATGCGGAAGACATGGAGCGCGCGGTGGATGTTGTACATAGACTTGGCAAACGAGAGGATAACCGCACCAGGCAAGTCATTATCCTGTTTGCATTGAGACATATGAAGGATGAAGTATGGCTGAAAACCAAAGACTCGTCAGTATGTAGTATGGAAGGTATCAGCTTTGCGGAGATGTTACCCAAAGAGGATTTAGAGGCACGAGAGCGTTTGTGGCCGTTGGTTGACCAAGCAAGAAAGGCGGGGAAGCGAGCCTTTTTCCGGGGACCCTACGCGTTTATTGATGGACGTCGTGTTGAGGACAACGGACTACAGGCTTCTTCAGAATGAATCAATTTCGGCCTGGAAAGTAGACTCTTTCCGGGGGTGGTATGTGTAACGTTAATTCGATGGTTGACGTGTTGAGGACAACGGATTACAGACTTCTTCTGGTTGATTTCGGGCTGGAAAGTGCACCCCTTTCTGGGTGCCGTTCGTGTAACGTTACTTCGAGGGACATCGTGTTAAGGACAACGGACTAACGTTACAAACTTCTTCAGGATAAGTTCTTAAAGGTGGAAATTTCATGAGCGGTTGAGAGCTCTAACTTGTAGCATTTTCTTAATCAGTAGCACAGGTAAAAGTATCCTATAAAATTTATTTCTTTTTTTTTCTCTTTTTTTCTTGTTAATTCATGTTTAATGTTAACATTTCTTTTGGTTCTTTAAATGTTAGGGGCTTGAAAGAACTCGTTAAACGAAAGGCATTGTTTTTATTTTGTAAAGGGCAAAAATCTCACTGTTTTTTTTTACAAGAAACTCATTCCTCAGAAGCTGATGCATCGTTCTGGTTGAATCAATGGGGCGGAAAAATCTTGTTCAGCCATGGCTCTTCAAGATCCGGAGGAGTAGCGATTTGCTTCAATAACTTTCCTGGGGAAGTTATCACACATCGAACTGACAAAGAAGGACATTGGTTAACAGCTGTGGTGAAAATTGAAGGTTCTTTTATAATCTTGTTTAATGTATATGGGTATAATAATGATAACCAAAATAAGTCAATGCTAGATGATATAACAAAGGTGATTTCTGAGCTTAAAGGTCGATATCCTACAGATTATGTTTTATGTGGAGGGGATTGGAACATGACTCCTAATGAATGGATTGATAGGTGGCCAGCTAGAGTTGGAAAACCCCAATATAATATCCTAATTAATAACTTTATGGCTGAGAATAATTTTAGTGATATTTGGAGAAAAATATACCCAGGAATAACAGGTTTTTCATGGTTTAGGCCAAATGGAAGTTGTAAATCTAGGATTGATTACTGGTTGGGTACTGACAATATAATGAGTCATGTTACAAAAACAACTATGTCTAATGCACCTTTATCAGATCACTGTTTCATAGAACTAGTATTAGGACCTACAGATAAATCAACATATAAGAAAGGCTTTTGGAAATTTAATGGCAAATTATTACAAAATGAAGAATATTGCTGTAAAATCCGAGAAATTATTAATGAAATCCTAAATGATGAAGCAATTATTGGGTATTGTAACAAATGGGAATTCATCAAATTCAAAATTAGAGAATTCAGTATACAGTTTAGTAAAGTATTAGTTAAAAAAAATAAAGAGTTGGAAAACAAATTATTACAAGAAATACATGCATGCTGTAGCAACACCAATTTAACTTCTGAAGAAAAAAGTAGTCTAGTCGAATTACAGAACAAGTTAGATCAACATTATCTTGACAAAGCACAGGGAGCTTTCGTGAGATCGTGAGCAAGGTGGATTGAATCAGGTGAAAAGAACTCCTCTTATTTTTTTAATCTAGAAAAAAGTCGTCAACAAAAAAATTGCATCTCTAGTCTTTTAGTAAATGGTGAGGTAAAGAAAGATTCTAAAATCATAGAAAATGAAGTCTACATGTTTTACTCTAAATTATTTTCTTCTCAGTTCTCGAAAGTAGACTGTAATAATCTTTTTCAAAATCTTGGTCCACTAATCCCCCAGATTGATTTATCTTTTAAAAAGATCAGTGATTCTGAACTTAGAATTGATGAACTGGATGCAGTTCTTAAGAAAATGGCTTTAAACAAATCCCCGGGATCAGATGGCCTCACAGTTAATTTCTATAAATATTTTTGGGAAGATTTGAGAATCATATTATTTGAAGCGCTAAAAGAATGTATAGTTAGGAAAGAATTGATGACTAGTATGAAACAGGGTGTAATTACTCTGATTCCAAAGCCGGGGAAAGACAAACGGCAATTAGACAATTTAAGACCGATTACGCTATTAAATACAGATTATAAAATATATTCAGGATCCATTGCAACTAGACTTAAAAAAGGGAGTATAGTGAGACATAATAAGTGAGACACAGTCAGGCTTTATAAAAGGAAGAGTCATTCATAATAATATTAGACTTGTTATGGATTTATTAGACTATAGCGATTTAATTGATGATGATGGTTTTATACTCTTTCTTGATTTTTATAAGGCCTTTGACTCTGTTGAACACGAATTTATTTTAAAAACACTTCATTATTTTGGTTTTGGCGACAAATTCAAAGATATTATACATATGCTCTACTCTGATATAAATAGCTGTGTGTCTTTGGGACACGGGACTTGTAAAAGATTTAATATTGGTAGAGGAATAAGGCAAGGATGTGGAAGTTCTCCCTTGTTGTTTATACTGGTTGCAGAAATTTTGTCTATTTTAGTTAAGAACAACGTGATAGAAGGTCTTAATTTGATGGGCAAACAAATAATTATAAGTCAGTTAGCTGATGATACAACTTTATTTCTTAAAAATGAGTTCCAAATTCCAATAGCATTACAAGTTATCAATATTTTTTCCAAAGCCTCCGGACTTCAGTTAAACTTAAATAAATGTGAATTGTTGCCGTTAAAAGACCAATCTATGCAATCATTATATAACATAAAGGTAAAAAAAGAAGTCAAATACTTGGGTATTGTGGTGACTAAAGACAAAACAATTTCTGATAAACGAAATATAAAAGACAATGTTGATAATTGCAAATCATTTCTAAATAGATGGCTACAAAGAGATCTCTCCATTTTTGGCAGAATATTATTAACTAAAATGGACAGTTTATCTAGATTAATATATCCAGCTTACTCCCTTCCAATAGCACCCCAAATAGTGAAAACTATCAACAAATTAAATTTTGATTTCATATGGAGAAATAAATGTCATTATATAGCCAAGCAGGATCTAATTAGAACTTACGAGGATGGAGGTGGTAATGCAATAGATTTTGATTGTATGAATGGTATGTTGAAAATTAGATGGTTGAAAAACTATATTCAAAATCAAAATTCATTGTGGTCTTATATCCCCAATCGTATTTTTGAAAAAGTTGGCGGTATTAGTTTTCTTCTTAAATGTGATTTTGATTTTAAGAAACTTCCTATGAAACTTTCAGATTTCCACCAACAGGTTCTTCTGTATTGGAAACTAATATTCAAGCATAATTTCACTCCACACAATACACCAATTTGGAATAATAGGTATATATTGGTTAATAGAAAATCTCTTTTTATTCCAGAATGGTTTTCTAAAGGTGTCTGGGCTATTGCCCACTTTATGGATGTGGAAGGAAATATTTTACAACATGTTGAATTCTGTGACAAATTTCAAATTAGATGTACCCAAAAGAAGTTTAAACAGATTGTGAAAGCTTTCCCAGTATCACTTGTAGCTATGATTAAACAGGATATAATATATTCAAAAGTCACGCCTACTTTAAGACAACTTTACATCAATGGTATTGATTTTCTGAATTACAAATGTAACAACAAGTTTATAAGGAATTGTTTACTTAACTGCCAAACTAGTTCTCTCAAAAGAGATTATATTCTAAAAGACTTTGAAAAGGAGACAATAAAAAAGATTAGATGTAAATACTTAAAATTCCCAGTCCCGCCAAAGGTGAAAGAAATGCAATTTAAAATTATAAATAGGATTTATCCAACTAAAGATTTATTAAAACAGAGATTTAAAATGGATGTAGGAAACTGTAACTTCTGTGAAATTGAACCCGAAGATTTAAATCATCTGTTCTGTTTGTGTGAAGTTGTTAAAAGGTTTTGGTTGGACCTTCAACAATTGTTCGTCTCCAAAGGATTTCAGATGATGAATCTAACTATTAATGATATAAAATTTGGTATTTTTCGTAATGATCACAATGATTTTGGCATTAACAGTGTAATTTTGTTAAGTAAACATTTCATTCATAAATGTCGTTTTTACAAGACAATTCCTAACATTACTCATTGGAGAAATGAGATGAAACTTTTTTATAACTCTTTGGTATTGATTAAGAACAAGAATGCTAAGAAACTGGCTTCTTTTGTAAACAATTTTATTGACTGATTGCCCTTTTAATTAATTTTCTTTTGAATATGTAAATGCCATTTTGCCATAACATGCTCCATGTTCATATGTTCTTTTAAGTTTTTCTTTTTCTAGGATGAGCACTGTAAGCTTGTAGTAAGATTTGACATTGTTTCTGATTTGTTTGTATTTGCCTTATTTAAATTTAAAAAAAAAAAAAACAAAAAAAAAAACAATACTCTAGTGTCTGGTAGTTAGCGTAGTTGCAAAGTTACAAGTAGAATGTCTAAAGTGGACTATCGAATACTTTTTTTTGCAGTTCTTTTCCATACAACAACAATTTCTAATGACCAATTTAAGTTTATAAACGTACATAAAACACCATAAAAGTAGTCCCTACGTCTTATGCTCCATTTTCTTTTAATGCACCAATTTCCTTTTCGTTTTAGCTCAACAACAAAAATAACAGTTTCCATCCATCTTTTTGAGTTACATCTAATGAAATTATTGTCAACCAACAAACTACATTGAGTAAGATGAACTTAATTTGTAGCATAATCACATGTTTTTATTTTTTTATTTTTTTATGTTGTTCACTAAAGTTCAGACTACATATTTAAGTGGTTCCCCTGGAATCAAATCTATTTAAGTTCGACTTAACAGCTGCTAGTATAACACATAAACTTAATTAACTTAACTTAATGAACAAGCAAGATATTACTTGTCACTGTAACTAGCATAATTGTTGATTATATGGTAAGTTAGTGATTTTACTTTCGTCCATCCAAAGACGCTTAGTAATGTAGTGATTGGTACTCATGTCACTGCTGATGTTGTGGTTTTTGGATCACACGTCACGTCACTTAAGGTTGGGTTATGAGTACATTAGATGACCACCTTCCCAGTCTCATAATTTGGGGCATGAGTCAAGGTATTTTACCTTGAAGTATGAGAACACTACAACAGGGGCTGTTCAATAATTTAGAATTTTTCTGAAAGATTGGTGAGATTGCTAACTCTTAGAGCTTCTTACTTATTATCAGCATTAGGAAGACACAAGCCTAATAAAATAAATTGTATTAACAAAAGATAAACAAGAATAACTAACACAACTACTAAATTAATACCATGAATGATAAAGGAATAATAAGAATAATAATTGATAAGAATGTATATGTGTACCTTGATATGCGATGTAAGTCGCTTTCGATAAAAGCGTCTGCCAAAGGCATAAATGTAAAATGAATAAAGGGCATTACACTTTTAAAATACAAATTATTAAGTTGCTATGGAAGAGTTATATTATCTTATGGAAAGATAAACTGTTGTTTCTCTGAAACTAATATGGTGAAGAACCATCTTATGCATTAAACAAATAAATGAAAGATTATTTGTTATTAACTAGCATCAGTTAAATTACCTCTAATCTAAATTAGAAAATCATATACTGATAATATACAACAATGCCAAAGTCTTTGGTTAAGAGATATTTACATTGATTCCAAATGGTTGAGTGAGCAGTCTGATTGCGGTGACATCTTCCACTCGTTGTGCTGGGTGACAGACAATGCAGTGGAAAAAGGAGCCGAAATCCGTTTCAACAGCCTTAAATATGAAATTTGTACCTGTACAATCTGTAACATGCAGATCTGGCATAGAGACTTGGAATGTGCTGCATATGTTATTGTCTCGCTTGTCAAAGACTCTGAACGTAGTGTTTGTTAATGTATCTTTCCTCATAGACTGGAGGCTCAGAACGTGGCCGTATATGTTGCTGCCTCACAAGCTGTAGACTCAGATCATGGAATCTGTTGTTGTCTCTCTGGAAGAATCAGAGGCTCAGAATTGTACAGTGTATATGTTATGTCTCACCTGATGGAGACTCAGAACTTGTATCTGTTGCTGCCTTCCCTGTATCGGGCTGCAGGCTCAGATCGCAGAACATGGTTGTATCTGTTACAGTCTCACCCTTGCGGGCCAGGACTCAGAACTTGGTTGATCTGTTTCTGTCTATCCCCTCATAGGACAGAGAATGAGAGTGTACCCGTCTCACTAGATGAACCAAATCATTAGCTGCTGGCATCAGTGTGTCCCACCCTTCTTTCCCCTGTGGAACTCATTTGCATAAAGCACACAGTCTTTAAAGTGTCTTTAAAGTTTTACCTTTTCTCACTTTCCAAACCACCAATGAAATTAACCTTTTCAATTTTTTCTTCAATTTGGCTACAAAACTTTTAAGTTACTAGCCATTCAGAACTTCTACTAGCCCCTAATATTGTATTTTTATTTTTATGGCAGTCACAAACCAAGACCTCAGCAATTAGTCTCTAGATGGGTGAAGGGGAGAAACTGCATATGGATCAATTAGAGGTCCTGTCCTTCTGTCTTCTTCTTGCCCTCTAAGATGTGTCTGGCTGTTGTCCTAGCATCTTGGTCTGAAGGCGTTGGAAAGTGTTTTGTGTTAGTCCACCAAGAACCAATTAAAATGTTGCAAAACGTTCTCCACTGTTGCAGTAAGAGAGGGGTCGGGATCGGCCATAAACTGGGCCCTGGAATGGGCTGATCACCACAGTCAGTTTAGGCCTGGTTTCACAGACAGGGCTTATATTAAGCCAGGATTAGGATTTAGTTGAATTAGAACATTTAAGTAGCTTTTATAAACAAGCCTTTGAAAAAGTTACTTTCAATTAAAACAGCTCAAACTTGCATTTTAGTCTGGGACCTTAACTTACCCACACACAACCTAACCGCAAGCTCTTCTATTCAGCACAATGGTAACCACAAAATCTGCAACACAACTGAAACTTGTTTTAAATGTCAAACACAACAGCTTTAAACACTAACAGGCCTTTCCCTTCACTATATTCTAAGGTTTTGAGGAAAATCAAATTTAAGATTTTATTAACTAATCATTTTCCTTCTGCTGTAGCTCTAAAGCAAATGTGGTGACTATGGCAGAGGTTTAACCAGAAACCAGTGCATAAATAAAAACTGGTCACCTATTACAATAAATAGGAGAAATCAGAATACCCAATTTTGCACTTCTAAAAGAAATCCCCCATTACAAACAGAGCCACTTGCCAGCGTCATTGATCATACTTACAACAGTTCTTGCTGTTTGATGAGCATTGGAAGCTCCAGATACCACAGCCATAAAGTGGTTGGTGTCGTGATACCTGTGCTCTTTGCTCTATACTGCACATGTCCAGTTGCTTGACTAACCTCAACTTATTAGTGTTATGTGAGTGTAAGAAATAACGTTTATTACACAATATCTGTATTTTTGGATAAACTTACTCCCTTGTGTGTAAAAAGTGAACCTTATGATCAGTATTCTGCCACATAGCATGTCTAGCTCAGTTAAACAGATTCTGCCTTCTAATCTGAGAAAATAAAATAAAGTGCCTAAATTTAAGATTTAAGAAGTGTTTTTCAAAGCAGTTTCTTTTTCTTTTTCCATGCTTGAGATGTTAATATTAAATATTGCTGCAAGGCTTTAGTGAGATTTATCAGTGGTAAACAGATACGGGCCCTCAAGCTACAAGCAAACGTGTTTTGCGATACGTCCATTCACAGGCTGAAACTATCACATGCTGCAGATACTTTCGGTTTAGAGTTTTCATTCTTTCCATTCTGATACAGCCATTATTTTATTTAATTCTCCTGTTTTTGTTTAGTTTTTTTGGAAGATGTCTTCCAACCGGTTTCTTTCCTCTAAACGTGGGAGTTTTGTTTCGACACAAAAGAATGCATGCAGAACAAACAAGCGCTAAATGGAGGAAACTGCTTTGTAGACTCCTTAATGACGCTTGTACTCTTCCTCCCCCTCTTCAGAATATTTTGGTCACAGATAAGCATGTAATCGTTGGAGATGCACACCCGTGGACTGCGGTCCTTTGATGTTTACAAGCCCTTCTCAAACCCACTTAAAATGCTCAGAACTAAAAAGCCAGAAAACAGATTTAATAGAATATTTCTGTCGCTCTAAGGAAATTGTCAACAGAAATGATACGATTCTCCACAGCTGGCTAATAAGGAAAACAAGAGGTGACTTAGGCTGTAAGATGTCTTTCTTAACCTATGTGGGTCTACTTTGCTTTCTCGCTAGCATTAATGAGGGACAGACGTATGAATGACCAGATCATGTCATGCCTAAGATGTAGAAATAGTCCAGAATGAGCATGCGGCTGCTATGAGAGCACTGAAAAAACAAAATAGCAAATTTCAGATTACAAAAGAAGTGAGGATATCTAATATATAAGACTATAAAATACACATTTAGGTCCATAAATCTGACACCACATTTACATTTTTTTATTGAAATTAAAATTAATATTTTAGGATTTCAGACAAAGAAAATTCCAGATGGGGTCCGAAAACCAGTCAGTATCTGGTGTGATCACCATTTGCCTCACGCAGTGCAACACATCTCCTTCACATAGAGTTGATCAGGTTGTTGATTGTAGCCTGTGGAATGTTGGAGACAGTTTCTGACAGTTTGTGCAGAAATTATTTGGCTATGCAAACCGATTGTTGCAGCAGCTGTCCGGGTGGCTGGTCTTAGACGATCTTGGAGGTGAAGATGCTGAATGTGGAGGTCCTGGGCTGGTGTGGTTACATGTGGTCTGCGGTTGTGAGGCCGGTTGGATGAACTGCCAAATTCTCTGAAACGCCTTTGGAGACAGCTTATGGTAGAGAAATGAACATTGAATTCACGGGAAACAGCTCTGGTGGACATTCCTGCAGTCAGCATGCCAATTGTCCGCTCCCTCAAAACTTGCGATATCTGTGGCATTGTGCTGTCAGAATCAGAATCAGAATCAGAAAGAGCTTTATTGCCAAGTGTGCTTGCACACACAAGGAATTTGTTTTGGTACTGAGGCTTCCAGTGGACATATACAAATACAAATACAACATGAAACATAATACTACAAATTATAAGAATAAAAAAATTAAAAATATAAATATATGAGAATAAAACTATCACAGTTGGGTTTAGTCAGAATAGACATTTTCAGATTTACAGATTATGAACCTATTTACAGTGTTTTGAATATTATAAATAAATAAATCTACTTATAAGTATCACCTGAGTTGTAGGATATTGCACTAAACAGTGGGAGTATTGCACTTACAGGCATATGCCTTGGGAGGAGTGTTAACTTTTCAGGAGGGAAATGGCCTGTGGGAAGAAACTGTTCCTGTGCCGAGATGTTCTTGTGGCCAGTGATCTGAGTCTCCGTCTTGACGGTAACAGTTCAAACAGGTGGTGTCCAGGGTGAGTGGAGTCTGTGATGATTTTACCTGCTCTCTTCCTCACTCTGGAAGAGTACAGGTCCTGGAGGTTTGGCAGGGGGGCACCAATGATCCTCTCCGCAGTCCGGACTGTCCGTTGTAGTCTCCTGATGTCTGATTTGGTAGCTGAACCAAACCAGACAGTGATGGAAGCGCACAAGACAGACTCAATGAGGGCTGAGTAGAACTGAATCAGCAGATCCTGTGGCAGGTTGAACTTCCTCAGCTGGCGAAGGAAGTACAGTCTCTGCTGGGCCTTTTTCACAGTGGAGTCAATGTGATTGTCCCACTTCAGGTCCTGAGAGATGATAGTGCCCAGGAACCTGAATGACTCCACTGCTTCCACAGTGCTGTTCATGATGGTGAGTGGGGGGAGTGCTGGGCTGTTCCTCCTGAAGTCCACGATCATCTCCACTGTTTTGAGCGTGTTCAGCTCAAGGTTGTTATAACTGCACCAGGCAGCCAGCTGTTCAACCTCCAGTCTGTAAGCAGACTCGTCACCGTTTTGGATGAGACCGATGACAGTGGTGTCGTCTGCAAATTTCAGGAGCTTGACAGTGGGGTCTTTGAAAGTGCAGTCATTAGTGTACAGGGAGAAGAGCAGTGGGGAGAGAACGCACCCTTGGGGGGCGCCAGTGCTGGTGGTGAGAGTCCTGGATGTGTGTTTCCCCAGTCTCACTCGCTGCTGCCGGTCCATCAGGAAGCTGGTGATCCACTGACAGATCGAGGATGGTATGGAGAGCTGGGTCAGTTTGGCTGTGAGAAGACCAGGCATGATGGTATTGAAGGCCGAACTGAAGTCCACAAAGAGGATCCTTGCATAAGTCCCTGGTCTGTCGAGATGTTGCAGGATATAATGCAGTCCCATGTTGACTGCATCATCCACAGACCTGTTTGCTCTGTAAGCAAACTGAAAGGGATCCAGCAAGGGTCCAGTGAGGTCCTTCAGGTGGGCCAGCACCAGTCTTTCAAACGACTTCATGACCACAGACGTGAGAGCGACAGGTCTGTAGTCATTAAGTCCAGTGATTTTGGTTTTTTTGGGGACAGGAATGATAGTGGAGCGTTTGAAGCAGCAGGGAACTTCACACTGCTCCAATGATCTGTTGAAGATCTGCGTGAAGACCGGGGCCAGTTGGTCAGCGCAGGCTTTTAAACAAGCAGATGAGATGCCGTCTGGGCCTGAGGCTTTCCTAGTCTTCTGTTTTTTGAAGACTCGGCTCACGTCCTCCACACAGACCTTAAGCTCAGGTTGGATGGCAGGAGGGGGGAGTGATAATTGGAGTGCAGGAGGTGACTGTGAAAGTGTGAAGTGCAGATCAGACCGGGTGTGTGGTGTGAATGAGGGCTTTTCAAACCGGCAGTAAAATGAATTTAAATCGTCAGCCAGGTGTTGATTGTCCCTAGATCGAGGGTATGGTGACTTGTAGTTGGTGATGTTCCTCAGGCCATTCCAGACTGATGATGGGTCGTTGGATGAAAACTGTTTTTTCAATTTATCAGAGTAGTTCCTTTTAGCAACTCTGATCTCCTTTGTCAATCTGTTTCTGGCCTGGTTATACAAGATTTTATCCCCACTTCTGTAAGCATCCTCTTTGGCATGACGAAGGTGTTTGAGTTTCCCAGTAAACCATGGTTTATCATTAGTGAATGATAAGAATGTCCTGGTAGGAATGCATGTATCCTCACAGAAACTTATATATGATGTTACAGTATCTGTGAGCTCATCCAGATCATTGGTAGCAGCTTCAAAAACAGTCCAATCAGTGCAATTAAAGCAGGCCTGTAGATTCTGCTCTGCTTCATTAGTCCATCTTTTTACAGTCCTTATTCCAGGTTTAGCTGATTTCAGTTTCTGCCTGTAGGTCGGTATGAGATGAACCAAACAGTGATCAGAGAGCCCCAAAGCTGCCCGTGGGACGGAGTGATACGCATTTCTTATTGTGGTGTAACAGTGGTCCAGTATGTTACTGTCTCTGGTGGGACATGTAACGTGCTGTCTGTATTTTGGTAGTTCACGGGAAAGATGTGCTTTGTTAAAATCCCCAAGAATGATTAAAAGAGAGTCTGGGTACCTTTGTTCCGTTTCAGATATTTGTTCAGCCAGCTGTTGTAGCGCCGCGCTCACGCACGCGTCTGGAGGGATGTAAACATTCACGAGAATGAAAGAGGAAAATTCCCGAGGCGAGTAGAAGGGTTTACAGTTTATGAAATGTGCTAAATTAGGAGAGCACATCTTCTTCAGTGTTGTTACATCTGAACACCAACTTTCGTTAATGTAGAAACACAATCCACCACCTCTCGTTTTCCCCGTTAGCTCCGCGATGCGATCCGCTCGGAACAGCTGGAAGCCCGGCAGATGTATTGCGTTGTCCGGTATGGCTTCACTCAGCCAGGTTTCAGTGAAGCACAAAGCAGCAGAGTTTAAAAAATCCTTGTTAGTGTGGGTGAGGAGAAGAAGTTCATCCGTTTTGTTAGGAAGGGATCGGAGATTCGCGAGATGAATACTGGGGAGTGCAGTGCGCAGGCCGCGCTTGCGGAGTTTAACCAGCGCGCCGGCTCGCTTCCCGCGTTTGCGTCTGAACGCGCGTTTGAACAACAACGCTGCACCTCCGACGAGAATGTCCAGCAAAACGTCCGAATAATCAAAAACTGTAGAAAAGGCTTCTGGTGTGTGTTTCCTAATGTCCAGTAGTTCGTCTTTGGTGAAACTGATAGGAAAAGAATGACTAAGCGCAGAACAAACGAACAAAAACAACACAATAGCTGGAGAGCTCCACACCGAGGCAGCCATCCACGGCGCCATCTTGGATGTTTTTATCTGTGTGATAAAATGGCACATTTTAGAGTGGCCTTTTAATTGTGGCCAGCCTAAGGAACACCTGTGCGATAATCATGCTGTCTAATCAACATCTTGATATGCCACACCTGTGAGGTGGATGGATTATCTCAGCAAAGGAGAAGTGCTCACGAACACAGATTTAGACAGATTTGTGAACAAGATTTGAGAGAAATAGGCATTTTGTGTACACAGAAAAAATCTTAGATCTATGAGTTCAGCTCATGAAAAATTGGGGCAAAAACAAAAGTGTCGCATTTATATATTTTTTCAGTGTAAATGATTCAATATGGAACCGTTTACAGGTTCCAAATATATGAAATGAGTGATGTCCTGATGTCTACTGCCTACAAAGCAGCATCATAACTAAACGGATCCTCATAACTGACTAATCTGGAATGCTTAATAAAGGCAGTAACTCCATGCAACACTCATTGTGAAGTGCATGGGGATTCACACAATCCATTCCAATAGGGTTTGACGCTAGCATTTTGCTAAGTCAGTATGGCAGTACAATTTAATCATATTTACAAAACATTAGAAGAAGTAATTATGAAATTACATGTAAATATGTACTTAACTCCTAGTTAAGTGTGTCAAAAAACACTATAAAGTTCAGCTAATTGCATTTAATATACATTTAAACTTCAATACATTGTCTCCAAAAACATTCAGTTCACACTTAAGTATATTCTCTTAAAGTACATTATTTCCATTCATAGCATTAATTCACTAGCTTTGACTTGGATGGACTTTTCTGACCTTCTGACACTAACTTTGTTGCAATGCATGTGATTGGATGCTACAGTCCCTTAGAATTTCTTCAAATTAAGGTATCTTAGGTAACACCATAATAATGCTGGCTTCTTTTTACAACCACCGTCACGTCGGAATTGCATCTCTGATTTTTTAAATGCTGCCAACTGAGATCTCTCCATCTCTGTGTATCTTTCACTTTTTCTGACGATGCATCTCCTATTGACTGCTCACACACGCTTGGATTATACATCTCCCCAGGTTTGCTCAAACCCTCCACCCCCCTAATTTTTTTCCCCTCCTACACATCAGTATTCACAATAAGCTTCTTATCTGCTATGTTCCCCCATCATTCCCTCCAGATGCTTCAACTCTTTCTAGCTAAAGTTCATCATGACTTCAAATGAGCTCCATCTGTCACTCCCAGCCACCCGGTGGCCTTTGCTCTAGCTGTGTCCACTGGAGGGGTCTCAGAGGGGGTGGGAGCAGGCCTCCGTAACCCCGCCTCCTACTGGGATCAGAGATGACTGACAGGCGGTTCACAGCCCTGCCACAAACAGTCAGTCGGGACCACTGGCACAAACTTGCAATCTCAACTGCAAACACATTCGAGGCACAGCTTGCTACAGCTGACAACGCTTTAAGGAGAATAAATAGAAAAGGTGACAAATGGCTGTCATCTTGACAGCTTGATCAGTGTAGATTTATTTGGCCTTTGCCTTGTCTATGATACTGAATGTAGCAGACATAATTTATGTGTTGTCCATGGGACTTTTCAAGATTTTAGTTTAAAATGTTTAGGTACTGTAACAAGTCACTCTTTCTTTAAATGTTTAAGAGTCAAAATCTGCCAAGGGGTAAGAATGGAGCAAGCTTTAAAAAGTGTTTTTTCACTATTATTTACAACGGCCAGCCCTCAAGCACTTTATCACATCCATCTGGAATATAGGAACTAAAAACATGGACATAACACACCCATAGGCATCAATCAATTCACTGAATACTTGCCGGCTAAGAAATAAATAATTATTAACGCATTTAAATATCTCGACATCGATGTCTGTCAAGAAAATAACGTGCACAATACACAGTAGTAATGAGAAGCAGAGGTCCAGCAAGTACATGCAGTTCCTGGAAAACCCACAGTACCGGATGTTTTGACTATGTCATCACTTTCCGATAAGAGAGAGAAAATGGCGTCTTGAGTGG
This sequence comes from Siphateles boraxobius, assembly GCF_051911475.1. Lineage (NCBI taxonomy): Eukaryota > Metazoa > Chordata > Actinopteri > Cypriniformes > Leuciscidae > Siphateles > Siphateles boraxobius. The sequence continues at coordinate 3,796,636 of NW_027508876.1, forward strand.
TTTCGACGTGCTGTCTGATAACAGACAGTATACATAATACATAATTGACTCTCATAATCATTGTTTCTGGAACTTAACAGGTGATTTTTATTAAAAAAAAATCTTCTCAGTTGTTGAAAAGATTAAGGCAATCAAATTTTAGAATATTTTTTAATTCTCCAATAAAAGATACATTTTTTTTCATGATTTGTTACATTTAATTACCCCTTGGCAGATTTTGACTCTTAAAATGGTCCTGCGTTTTTTTTTTTTTTTTTTAACAAACATTCCAAATTCCTTAATTGATTAAAGCTGCATGATTGACTATAAAAGAAGGAGCAAAATGCTCTTAAAATATTTTTTAGAACAAATGTCACACAACAGTGCATTAACTTATAAACATTAAAATGTTAACAATTGAATACTTAAAAAGGTTAATTCAACCAAAATGTAACCATTTACTCACCTTCATGTCATTCCTCTTCGACATTATTTGTTCTGTTAATCATAAAAGAACATTATTTGAGAAATGTCTGTATTTTTTGTCCATGGAATGGAAGTCAAGGATAACCAAAACTGTTCTTCTTTTGAGTAAGTGAATGATGACAGAATTTTCATTGGATGAACTATCCCTTTAATATAGTGTCATGTGTCACGGACAGAGGAGAGAGACAACGGAATGAAGTGGTAAGTGATGTTTACTCAAACACAGAAGGAGTGGAAGTGGTAGAACACAGACTTGTCAGTGAAACAGAGAACTGGATCGGGTGCTGCGATAGTTGAAAGTACTTATAATCCTGAAGACTGCAGATGATAGGAAGATCGGGCTGTATCCAGAAACGGATAGTCACAGGTTGCAGACAGATGATCGGGTACTTCGGTTAGGAAGAGTCTAGTATTACTCTGACGAGACCAGACACTGAGTGAAGGGATGTGTGGGTTTATATGTGTGTATAGTGATGATCGTGCACTGGTGAAGAGTGTCAGTAATCTGGTGATAACGAGCGGATGGGTGGAGTCAGGTGATCAGGTGTTGATGGTGTGACAGGTGGTACTGGTGGTTCTGTGACAGTACCCCCTCCTCCAGGGGCGGCTCCTGACGCCCCGGTTGTTCGTCGACGTGGCCGGCCTCGACCTCTAGGAGCTGGGCGATTGGGATGAGACTCGTGGAACTGGGTAAGGAGGGATGGGTCCAGGATGTCGTCCCTAGCGACCCACGTGCGCTCCTCGAGGCCGTATCCCTCCCAGTACGCGAGATATTGTAGGAGGTGGCCCCGTCGACGGGAATCCAGGATGTCCCGTACACGGTAGATGGTGTTTTCTTCTTCGACTTCTGGAGGAGGAGGCATGCTAGCACCATCAGATTCTGGGGAAGAGGAGACAAGAGGTTCAGTGAATGGTTTCAATAGCGAGACATGAAATGATGGTGCGATCCGGTAGTTTGAGGGAAGGTTAAGACGGTAGGTGACCTCGTTGACCTGCCTCTCGATGGTGAAGGGACCTATATAGCGGGGACTTTCGAAAGGGCAGGCGAAGACGGATGTCTCTGGTGGAGAGCCAGACATTTTGCCCTGGTTGGTATTTGGGTGTAGGTCCTCTTTTGGTGTTGACCTGGCTCTGGTGTCTTCGCACTGCCCTCTGGAGGTGGACGTGTGCTGGTATTCGCAGGTATCTCCCGATCTCCTGTACCTTGCATTCAGTATGGCCGTTTCACTGCGTGAAAAGAGCTGTAATCGGGCATGTGAAACTCCTGAGTACTCCTGTGTACTCCACAAATAAACGTGTGTGTACGGGAGTTTGCTGTCCCGTCACACAATCCCGAATACTCCTGGATATGTACCAAGTTTGGGGCACAGCAGGGAGCCACTAAGGGCCATCAGTTACCATGGTGAATAATCCCCCGGCCGGGGTCAATGCAAGGGAATATTTGCATTTCACACCTTTGGGACACAAGGCAGTGGCCTCCTTCAATTGGTCAGAGGTCTTACATAGGATTGGCTGCTCAATGCTTTGTCCCTCCTCTAAACCCCCACACTATTGGTCCAGTTTATGGCCTCATTTGGGTTTATTATTACTCATTATTAATATTTATTATCATTGGTGTTCATGGTTATAATGTCAAGACAATCAGATAGACAAAGTTGAGTTTGTTATTTTTATTATTTGTAAATGACACTGGGCACATGACATATATATATACACACATTCAAAATTCTATAAATAAAAATACATTAGCACAGAATACACTTTACTATTAGTCATACAATATATAACCCCATATAATATATAAGGTCTGTGTATAATATATAGAAAACAATATAATATACAAATACTTTAGAATATATAAATAGTACAATATATAAATAATACAATTTATAAATAGATAACAATATGGAATTGTATAGAATATATAAATGCAGTATATATATAGAAAACTATATAGAATTATATATAATACAATCTATAAATAATACTTTATAATATAAATAATACTATATATAAAAAAACAAGAGAATATTCAAATTATAATATAGAATAATATTTAGATGCATAATACTAAAATAATTCACAGGCCAGCTTCTGTGGTCTCCACCGCGACTCGATCTGCACCAACTCGTGCATGATGAGTTCCCAAGTACTTCTGGTCTGCTTCCAGTCTTTTTTGTAGCACCCCACACAGCGCAGACAAAACTGTACTGCGGGTTGGAGGTCGAACAACCCACACTGACTTTCCATCCAAGATAGCATCCTCCTCTTCTGACATGTGGTCAACTGTTGTAGTCTTCCAGATAGCTGCCTCTTCCTCTTGTCTGGAGAACGCCAGTCCTGCTGCTCAGCAGCTGCAAAATATGAGGGAAAAAAGTAATTAAACCACTGAAAATATCAAATTGGTTAGGATGGGAAGCTCTCCCAGGCTGAGTCTTTTACTGAGATTTATACTGAGATGTATATTTATTTACACTTACTCTTCTTTTTCTTTGTCTCATGCGCACAATGATCCTGCTGTCCTCCATCTTGTCTTTGTTCTCATCTTGGGCCATCCTGTAACCCCTTCTAACAGTTTCAAAATACGTCTTGCAGGATGCTAGAGAGAGGAAGATAGTGAGGGGGGAGAATGTGTTTATTTATAACTAACTAATTTATACAGATAAATAGTTGTAGCTTTGGGACATTCTCTAGTGACTTACCTTTAAAAACAGCAGGATCTACGTCCAGTACAGCCATGGAGACGCCATTATAAAGATAGGTTGTGACCTCGAGGTTGTGGGGGGAGGATAGACTGTGGAGCAGTAATTAAAGAAGGTTGATTAAAAATATAATTTAGAAGAAAGGACTGTTATGAAACAATAGTTTTAAAGATATACCTTGTCTGTGGGTCATATTTGTGTATGTTGTTTTCCCCATTGTGCAATCTCCATACAGCTTTCTGTAAACATCCAACATAGTATGAGGGCTCAATTCAAATACATTAATAAACAAAGCACACAAAGTTAAGCGGACACCGTCAAATGTTTGTGACGGTCAGAAAATAACTTACCGCAACAGAATTATTCCCAGCTCTCTTTAATTTCTTTGAAGCAGGCTCCTCTTTTGCCTCTTTGAGCTCATTGATGTCAGCCTCCATCTTATCCAACCTCTTGTCCATCGTCTCCAGCTTTTCAAATATCCTCTTCAAACTTGCATTTACCATATACACCAGTCTGTTTTCGTTCGGACTCGGAGTTTGAATAGCCACATTGTCCCGACGTAAAGGAGTAACATCTCTACTCTGCTCTCCGTAAAACTCCAGCGATCTTTTGCAAGCCATCTTGAAGAGCAGAGGACACCTAGATGCAAACTGCTTTTCAGGGTCTACAGTCTTCGTTGTAGATTGACACAATGTAAAGCACTTATCAGCCCACCTTTCCTGAATACTAATGAGGGGGGCAGGGGAATAGGGGCAATCTTGAGCTGCCAGTCCCAAAACAAATTAGCATTTACAAAGCAAGCCATCAACTAACAGCATGTGGTCAGACAAGTTCCTGTTTTCGGGCCTTTGCGGGCATTTACAGGTATGCGTAACAAAGTTCCAAAGATCCCTGCCAAACAGCACATTTAGCGGGCGTATTCATTGTCTGAATATTCCCGTATACACCCCTTTTGACGCAGTGTTTGATTGTGGATGGTACCCCGAGGATAAACTGATTGAGAAACCGAGTAATCTAAAGAAGGCATGCCAGACTCGATATATGAATTGGGGACCTCTATCGGACACAATGTTTTCAGGCAGACCAAAGTGACGGAATACATGATGGAATAGATGATTGGCAGTTGCGAAGGCAGTGGAAAGATCCTTCAAAGGAATGAGTTTGCATGCTTTGGAGAACCGGTCGACTACCACCAGGATGCAGGTATGAGAATCTGATGATGGGAGGTCAGTCATAAAGTCAATGCCCAGATGTGACCATGGACGACGGGGTATGGGTAGTGGTTTTAGTTTTCCCTCAGGGAGTCGACGTAGAGTATTGGTGGTGGCACAGACTGAACATACACAAACATATCGGGAGACATCCTGCGAGATGGAGGGCCACCAGAACCGGTTGCGAAGGAGTGAGAGGGTTCGCTGGCTGCCTGGGTGTCCAGAGCCCGGAGACGTGTGAACTGAGTCCATGAGGGACAGGCGTAGAGAGGATTGAACATAAACCCGTCCCTCAGGACCTCCCGGTGGAGCTGGTTCGGAATGAGTGGCTTCACGAATGCGATCGTCGATGGTCCATTCGATGGGGCTGACAATTATGGCTGGAGGGAGTAAGGTTTCTGGAGGTGATATGTTGGAGTCGGGCGCCTGAAGACGGGAGATTGCATCAGCTTTTAAGTTCTTGTCTCCTGGACGATATGACACACGGAAGTTGAAGCCGGTAAAGAAGAGGGCCCATTGGGCCTGGCGAGGATTAAGACGTTTGGTTTCTCGAAGATACTGGAGATTGCGGTGATCTGTGAGGACTTCAACTTTATGGTGTGCTCCCTCCAGCCAGTGTCTCGGATCCTCGAGAGCCATCTTAATGGCCAACAGTTCCCGGTGACCAATGTCGTAATTCAGCTCCGCCGGGGACAGTTTCCTTGAATAGAAGGCACGTGGATGGAGTACAGGTGGTTTCCGCTGCTGCTGTGAAAGAATGGCTCCACCCCAGTCGATGAGGAGTCAACTTCGACCATGAAGGGAAGTTCCAGATTGGATGGACCAGGATGGGAGCTGAACAGAAGGCTTTCTTTAACTGCTGGAATGCTTGAGTAGCGTTAGGATTCCAGGACAGAGACTTGGGCCGGTCTTTGAGGAGAGAGGTGAGTGGTGAACTGATGAGGCTGTAATGACGGATGAAACGGCGGTAAAAGTGTGCGAGTCCCAAGCATCGCTAAAGCTCTTTAACTGTGGTGGGTTGTGGCCAGTTTCTGATGGTATCCACCTTCCTCTGGTCCATTTGAATTCCTTGAGGGCTAATGACGTATCCGAGGAAGTGAACCGTGGTTTGGTGGATCTCACATTTTTCCAATTTTAGGAACAGTTGGTGGTCTCTGAGCTTTTGTAGAACTAGCTGAAAGTGGTCACAATGTTCGGCTACGTTCCTGGAAAAGATTAAGATGTCGTCAATGTAGACGATCACAAATTGTTGTAGAAACTCACGGAACACTTTATTCATGAAGGCCTGAAAGACGGATGGAGAGTTGGACAACCCATATGGCATAACGAGGTATTCATAATGACCTGATGGAGTGATGAAAGCAGTTTTCCACTCGTCGCCCTTTTGGATGCGCACAAGATTGTAAGCACTTCGGAGATCTACTTTGCTGAAGATTTGAGAGCAGTTCCAGAGCAGCCGGCACCAGAGGAAGGGGATAGCGGAACTTAATAGTCTGTTCGTTGAGTGCACGGTAATCGATACACGGCCGCAAGCCTCCGTCCTTTTTACCCACGAAGAAGAAGCTGGATGCAGCGGGGGAAGTGGATGGTCGAATGAACCGTTGTTGTAGGGCTTCCTTGATGTACTCATCCATGGCCTTCTGCTCCGGGATGGACAGAGGGTAGATTCGGCCTTTAGGTGGAGTGGCCCCAGGCAGCAGGACGATGGCGCAGTCCCATGGCCGATGAGGAGGTAACTGAGTTGCTCGTTGCTTGCAGAACACATCCTGGAACGCCCAGTACTCGGGAGGGATCTCCAGTTTCAGGTTGGATTCAGGACTTTCGATTGATGTGGAGTTGATGTGGAGATTAGGGCAGGATTGGAACACCCCTGGAGGAGGTTTCTGATGACAGGTTTTGATGACGGGTAAAATACAAGAGGAGAAGCAAGAATTACTCCATTGCGTGATCTCTTCAGTGGTCCAGTTTACCTGTGGTGAATGTACTGACATCAACGGGCGTCCCAGGATGATGTCCGCGGTGGACCCCTCCAGCACCAGAAAAGATACTTCCTCTTGGTGAAGACTTCCGATGCCCAGTGTGATTGACAGATCTGACCACGGCCCAGCGGCTTACCTAATATGGTGTGTATCTTTAACTTCTCCGTGATCCTTCTCCTCAAAAGGCGGAGTTTCTTGAGGAGCTGGTGGGAAATGAAGTTCCCAGAGAAGCCGTGTCAACAAGGGTGTGCGCTGGAACACAGTGTGAACGGGTCAGGATTGTAACTGGAGTACGTGATAATGGTGATATCATGGGAGAAATATGGACAGCACTTACCACTGGGCGTGGTGGTCGTACCAGGCATTGAGGGATGAGGTGTCCCTCTGCCCCACAGTAAAGGCAGAGACCGAGATTGATGCGTCGTTGACGTTCTGTTCTGGAGAGGTTGTAGGCGTCTAGCTGCATCAGTTCAGGTGCTGGAAGGGTCATTGACGGTGCTGGAGGCAGAGGGTGTACAGCGGACTGGTCAAGGGCACTAGCAGTGAGGCGTTGAGAGATGCGTATGGTACGCTGAATAACATTTTCCAGTCCGATGATACCGTCATTGATGGCAATTTGCTGACGGATGGTGGGATTCAATCCGTGCCGGAAACAGGTGATGAGTGCGGTTTCGTTCCATCCACAGTTGGCAGCCAGGGTACGGAAACGTAGGGCATATTCATTGGCAGACGAATTCCCCTGACGGAGGCGATACAGCTGGTCATGGACGGATAGAGCGGAGGTACTGATGCCGAAAACCTCCTTGAAATGGGTGGCGAATGCTACCCATGAACGAGTGAGTGCCCCATTAGCCTCCCAGATGGACTGGGCCCATTGGAGAGCGGGACCGGAGAGAAGGGAAATTAAATAGGAAATCTTGCTACGGTCGGTAGGGAAAGCGAGTGCCTGCATCTCAAAATAGAGGGAACATTGCAGAAGAAATCCATGGCAACCCTCCGCCTCACCGGTGTATGTCGCTGGTCGGGCCATGAGACTGTGAGAGGCAGGAAGAGTCTCTGACGAGACCAGACACTGAGTAAAGGGTGTGGGTTTAAATGTGTTGGGGCAGCAGTGGCTCAGTGGTTCATGTAGGTTGTCTACAAACCGAAAGGTTGGTGGTTTGATCCCCGGTTCCACCTGACCAAGTGTCGAAGTGTCCATGAGACTTTTTTTTTTGGTTACTATTATTTTAATTCGGTCATATATTTTTGAATTAGAAACTGATTCAGAAGAAGAGGAAGAGTGAATTATACAGGCAGGCCCATCTATTAAAAGTAGTGACCAATCAGTCGTGTTTAAGTCAGAATCCACTCACCTGAGTTTTTGTTCAGCGCTGAGTTCAACACGCTCGCGAATCCTCTCATTAACAATGTGTAGACACAATGTAAATAAAGACTCATTGTGCAGTGTAGACAACTTAATTGATTATAATTGATTATAATGGAACAGCTCTTTAGTGATAATAAAGGGAGCTGTCTTTGCAGGCTTTTTATAATTTTAATTCAGAATTTGAATAAAATTCAACACATAACAGTAATTGATATGATAACCCTTTTGCTTGACTACGTTATCAAGCAGCTAATACTGTGTTGCTAATGTTTCACAAACCATGTTCCTGTTCACCATCTCAGAGTCTGACAGCTGCCTTGTGAAAATCTGCATCCCTAGAAAATAATGATAGGTAAAGCCCTGCCCTGCACGGTGACCAGATTGGTTAAAAATGTGTGATGGTAGGAGAAAAAGTAGGTTTCGTACCACATTACACTGCAATTTTAAGGAGAAAATACTCAGCAATAGTGTTGTTGACTGATGAATTTTTACACGTGTTGTCTTAAATCATATTTAAAACACCCCATAAACATATAAACTAAATTAAAAACTTGATTTTCAATACACAGGGCGCAGAGAAACAGTAGCGTTGGAATCCCTCTCAGAGCAATTTTGTTTCCACCTGATGAATGATAAAAACATTGTCAGCCAACCAGAATCCATCCTGCTTTAAAAAGCTCTAGCATTTAAAGCGACAGTGAAGAAGAAGCAGAAACAAGCTATATCATATGCTTATGTAAAACAACAAGATCATCAACATTAAACAGCATATGAATCAAAACTGCATAATGTTACTGAATAAAATGTAGACCCAGGACGAGCTATAGGACTGTGAAGCATTAGGGGTGTTGATGAACTCGATCTACTACATCTATGTTTTGATCATCAATCTGAATCTGATCAGGATGTACTGTAGTATTTGATAAAAACGTTTTTTTTCTCAGTGTTTTGCTCAAAATGTTGTTTTTTATGAAACTTAACCACATTCAAGTGTTTGTTAAAAAATGCATTAAACTAGAATAAACGTAGTGTACGTTTACAGATACGTAGTAGGAGGATCTGGCTCTGAGGCTCCGTCTTCTTTGACAGGATAATTTCCATTAAATTTATTCTGTTCAGTCTGCCGAGGTCAGACATACGTGAGCAAACACATAAACACACCTGGAAGCTGCATTAGTGAAAGTTGTACATCTAAATTAAGCCTAGGTTGATATTGATTTTTTTTTACTTATTTTTAATACTGTAAAGCTGTAGTTACTACACTTTTCTTATACTAAAACCATGCTTGAAATTCGTAAGGGAATTGCTGTGTTACCTCCTTAACAAGCCACACTATCTGAACCATAATTTTCTCTTAATTGTTTGTCAATTAATTTTTACTTTGGATGAATTATTACTTTAATAGTTAGCAGTTTGAATAACCTCTAACCCTACCAGTATGAACAATAGTGATAGTCATGCTTACCTAAGCAAACGCAGCTAATACGCTCTCTTAATATGCATAGTAGGTGTACGAACAATTTTATGCCTCAGCAATAAAATCCATACCCCATTTATCACCGATAAATAGATTTAGAGTTTTAGCTATTAGCAACTTTAGATAAAGTTATTACAAAGCTCATGAAAATGAATCCTAATATTTTAATAATGAGACCAGAATAACAGTAAGGGCTCATTAATTTGTAAAGAAATGCTAGCAGTTATTTATTTATTTCTATTTTATTACTCTTGGTCTTGCTGATATCTTCCATTTCAAGACTCACGGAGCAGTGCTGTGATGAAACGGCCAGCCCCCTGTATGTGCCGGTTTGACTCCCCACAGAGGATGGAAGAGTGGAGAGAGGCCTGCCACGACAGCTAATGTTATTAGACTCATTACAGCACCCCACGAGCTCCGAGGCAGGGGGCGGCTGCCTGATGTGCTGTTTATTTCCGATAACATCCTCGCAACTACGCTGCTCCAATTACGTTCCTCATAATGAGCGAGATTATGTCTCTCTCGGCAGCCTCGTGTCATACAGAGCAAGAAACGGTTTGGTATTAGATTCAGCAATCAAGAACCAGTGTTGGAAAGCATGAGTGAATGTAAATATTGTTGTGGCTGGTGTGTGGTGCAGCATTGTTCTGGTACTGTACAAATCGCTCCTTTTTCGAATCAAGTAATGCTAATTTAAGGAAATTGTCTTGATAGCACAAGCCATGACATTTTGTCCTCATGCAATAGTGGTGTCGGTAATTAACTTTCTGAGGAAAGGATTTGAAAAGTTTCTTTCTCCATTAAATTTGCCCATGTTTTATAGTTTCTCCTTTGAACGCAGTTAAAGCCGTTACGCCAAGATAATTCTCCACTTCTGAGCAATTCACCAATCGTCGTCCAGAAAGAGAAGGAAATGTACAAATGAAAATGGCACACACTTGTTCCAACTCCAATTACATTCTCTGATATCAGTCTAGAAGTACATAGCAGTGTGGTTAACCAACACCCCAGGCCATTCAGTCCTGCAACACTTTGAAATCACTTTCCTTATTGCAATGGCAATCTCTTATGAGAAAGGGGCTCAAGTTTATTTAAAAGTCTAATGCAATACTCACTAGCTGAACCACTTTTGAAAAGGAAATGCCTACAATAATTTCAGCAATTGCCAAAATGCATATGTGGCTCAAAAAAGGACAGACACATCAATCAGGAATCACTAAAATAAGGTGTCTTGTATTATATAAAATAATTGTTTTCAGAATTGTTTTGCTATAATTTAGGTTAAAAAAAGGTTTGTCATAACACCACTTGAACACGCGTTGTGAAAAATACACTTGAGGACAGTTCAAGCTTGAAATAAAAAGTTAAAATCTTTCTTTAATGTATGTCTGTGTATTAATTTGTCACTTGTTACCCAGCAGATAGTACTACAAAAATATGATATCAGAAGAATGCTGCTATTTTTCTAAAGCATGTTTCTAAATATTTCCTCAACAATGTAATGTCCATTGCATCTCAATAGTATTATATTAGATAACGTTCACAGTTATTTTAGCATCACTGATACCATTAAAGTTTATATTAATATTTATAATTTTTATATTTTCTGTTATCTCCAACTTAATTTATTATATATTATATAGCTTACGTAAATATATATATATATATATATATATATATATATATATATATATATATATATATATATATATATATATATAATTTTGTTATATGAAGGATTGAAGGATACATTTCACTATTTATTTATTTATTTATTTATTTTTTACAAATGTATTTTATTATAAAGTTTACCCTAAATACCCTAAATATAAATTAACCATTTATTTATGGTTCAAGTGGTGTTATGACAAAACTTTTTTTAACCTAAATTATAGCAAAACAATTCTGAAAACAATTATTTTATATAATACAAGACACCTTATTTTAGTGATTCCTGATTGATGTGTCTGTCCTTTTTTGAGCCACATATGCATTTTGGCAATTGCTGAAATTATTGTAGGCATTTCCTTTTCAAAAGTGGTTCAGCTAGTGAGTATAGTTAAGTAAAGTAAAGTAAAGTTTACTTTATTTCAATTAACAAAATATTTTTTATGGTTTAAGTTAAATATAATATTATATTTATTATTATTATATAATAATTTAAGCTATTAATATAATTTAATAGCTAGCATTTATATATCTTAAACATTCACAATTAAATAATATTTTCACACTTTTGCATAATTTGACAAAATTACAGCTTGATTAGATGATGCACAATACAAATATTTTTCTTTATTTCTACTTTGTTTTCTTCACAGATCACCGCTATCAAGCTCTTCACAGACAGTTGTCTTTTTTATGCACGAAAATAAATAAATGGTTAATTTATATTTAGGGTATTTAGGGTAAACTTTATAATAAAATACATTTGTAATAAATAAATAAATAAATAAATAAATAGTGAAATGTATCCTTCAATCCTTCATATAACAAAATTATATATATATATATATATATATATATATATATATATATATATATATATATATATATATATATATATATATATATTGTTACGAGCCTGGCTCAAAGCAAGCAACAGAGTAGGGAAAGGCCACACACACGGAATAGGAATATAGTATATTTATTAAATTAAATAGAATGTTAACAGAATAAACTTTGCTCAGCCAGTACTGAAGTTGGCTTTGAAAAAGAAATAAAAATATAAGCAATCGGAAATGAATAAACAAAACAAAATCATAAACGGTGCGGGAGAAATGCAACGGAGGCTGGTCCTCCTCCCGGTCTCATCTGAAGCGTCTTTAAAGCGTCAGACCAGGAACTGATTAGCACAACTCCAAACACCTGTGCCCAGCTCACCTGTAGGAGACAGACACAGCCAGGAGGAGGAGCCAGGCAAGGCCGTGACACCCCCCTCCTTACGACAGAGGCCTCTCAAAGAGAGACTCTGGAAAAATTACACACTCCTTTTCTTTCCCCATATAAGAATAAACATCAGATATAAACAAAAAAAAAATACTCAACTTTGTCTAGGGGTTATGGCTTGGACACTCCTCCCAAGCCGGCAAAGCAAATGCAAAATGGTCACTTGAGTCCAACAGGCCCCCCCACCCCTCCACTCAATCCCTCCCTCAAACCCAAGGCTCCAGCAAGTCCCGGTACCTGGAAAGCCAAATTTAAGGAGACTAGGCAGAGAAAGAGATAAGAGATACAAGAGAGAGAGACAGCCAGGACAAGACACTGACTCACTCCGGCTCACAAGGGGCACGGGACAAGGCATCAGCCATGACGTTGTCCACACCCCGAATGTGCCGGATCAGTAAGCTATACGGTTGTAAAAATAACACCCAGCGCATAAGGCGCTGACATGGGCTCTTTAGAGAATATAAGAACGTTAATGGGTTGTGATCAGAATAAATGGTAACCGGAACAGCACCCCCACTTAAATAAACATCAAAGTGTTGTAATCCCCATATTAAAGCCAGTGTTTCTTTTTCGATGGTCGAGTAATTTAACTGGTGACGGTTAAACTTTTTTGAAAAGAAACATACTGGCCGGTCTACAACTTGCTCATCTCCCTGCAGGAGTACGGCCCCAGCACCCACGTGGCTAGCGTCGACCTGCATCTGGAATGACTGGTCCATGCGGGGAGCCCTTAACACAGGAGCAGATGTTAACAACAACTTCACATTATCAAATGCGGCCTGACAAATCGCAGTCCAATCAAATTTAATACGGCCCTTCAAAAGGTCAGTCAATGGGGCAACAACAGTGGAAAAGTTAGCACAAAACCCACGATAATACCCCACCATTCCTAAAAAGCGTCGGAGCTCAGGTTTGGTAGCTGGAATAGGGAAATTATCGATAGCCACCACCTTAGCGTGCACAGGCCTCACCTGGCCCTGCCCCACCACCTTCCCCAAATAAACAACTGTCGCCTGGGCAAACTTGCATTTAGCGAGGTTTACAGTGAGGCGAGCTTCAACTAACCGTTTAAAAAGAGCCTGGATACGCTTAAGATGTTCAGACCACCCGTCACTATACACAACCACATCGTCCAAATAAACAGCACAGCCCTGTAAACCAGAGACTACGCGGTTCATTAGTCTCTGAAATGTGGCGGGCGCATTTCGTAACCCAAAGCTCCTCACAGAGTACGAATACAGGCCAGACGGCGTTATGAAGGCTGAAACCTCCTGAGCCCGAGGTGTCAAAGGAACCTGATAGTAGCCTTTAAGTAAATCAAACTTACTTACAAACCTGGCCGAACCTACCCTGTCAACACAGTCTTCAACCCTTGGGAGCGGAAAAGAATCTGGCTTTGTGATGTTATTTAACTTCCGATAATCGGTACAAAATCTATACGTCCCGTCAGGTTTACTAACTAGAATGCAAGGCGAAGCCCAACTAGAATAAGAGGGTTCTGCCAAACCATTATTCAGAAGATACTTCACCTCTGCCTCTAGGTGCTGCTGTTTCTCGAGTGACACCCGATAGAACCTCTGCCTTATCGGCTCAGAATCACCCACATCGATGTCGTGCTTGATCAAATGAGTACACGACGGTGTGTCTGAAAATAAAGCAGGAAAGTTAAAAATCAACGACTCAACTGCTAATGCCCTCTCCTTGGACAAATGCCCAAGTAGCGTGTCCAAATCAGACAACTTCTCTGAGTTCTTCAACCGAGGCTGGAGCACACAGTCGTCTGGGCTAACCATATCCTCATCACCACACGCTGCCATCATGTGGGGAGAGACGCTAGATATCCCAGCAACTGCAGCCAAAGCAACTGACTTAACCTGATCACCAGTCTCGGCTGCCCCAGAAACCGAAGACCTACTGTAATAAGGTTTCAAAAGATTAATGTGACAGAGTTGCGTATTACGCCTACGGTCAGGAGTTGAAACTAGATAATTCAGGTCTGAAACCTGCCGAACTATCTCCCCTTCTCTGAGCAGTAATGACAAGCATCCGGATCTGCCTTACCACGAGACTGTTCTTTGGCAACAGACTGACTAGCGGGAGTATTAGAAAATACTGAACGTTCACTGTAACGTCCAAAGCGCTGCTCGCGGTAACCCCTTCCTGAATTGTGTTCTTTAAAATTTTGCCTGTGCGTTAAAACGTATTCATCAGATAAAACTGCCGCATCTGCTGCTGTTTTTACCTTCCGCTCATTAATATATACCGCAATTCGATCAGGGAGGATGTTTCTAAATTGCTCTAAAACAATTAAATTACACAACTCTTCAAAGGTAGAAACGCCTACTGCAGCACACTAACGATTGAAATGACAATTCAGCTCTCTTACTACCTCTGTATAAGTCTGCTTTTCTCCCTTCTTCCAATTACGAAATCGCAGTCTATATGCTTCTGGAACTAACTCATATACTTTAAGCACAGCATCTTTCACACTTTTATAAATCCTTCTTTCAGGCACCGATAAAGCAATAAATGCCTCCTGCGCTTTTCCAACTAGAACGCTCTGGAGTAACAATGTTCGTTCAGGATCACTCCAACCACGATCATCTGCCACACTTTCAAACAGTGAAAAGAACACATCCGGATCTTTCTCACTAAACCTTGGCAGCAATCTGGCCATATTAGAGATATCAGGAGTGCGCGCTGGTCCAGTCGGAACATCGCCACCGGTATCACCCGTAATTTTCACTTCTGCAATCAACCTAAGCCGTTCTAAAGCAATTTCTCTATCACTTTTGATTTTATCAAATTCTAGTTGACGTTCAGCTTCTCTCTCTCTACGTTCGGCTTCACGTTCAGCTTCTTTCTCTCTACGTTCGGCTTCACGTTCAGCCTCTCTCTCTCTACGTTCAGCTTCTCTCTCTCTACGTTCAGCTTCTCTCTCTCTACGTTCAGCTTCTCTCTCTCTTTGTTGCATTTCTAACAACTCTTTTTGTTGTTCAAAGGTAAGACCAAAATTACTGCGAGACTCACCCAATGTTGCCAAAGGCGTTGAAGCACTTTCAGGATCCAACTCATCCATTGAAGCTATTGATGGGAGAATTTTTCTTTCAGCCAATTTAGTTCTGACAGCCTGCCTTATCTGCACCAATTTCGCATTTTTCTTCAAGCCCAATTCAAAATTATAATGTTCACTAACGTCGCACAACTGCTCCTTAGTCAACGTATCTAAAACCTGATCTGATGGAGCAGCGAAAAATGTATCCAAAGTATCCATTTATTTACTCTGCCCTTTTCTTTAACCCTTAAACAAAAAAACAAAAAAATTATTATTTTTTTTAAGCACATTTATCAATGTAAGTGCGGCCACCACACTGCAGCTACGAGACAAAACAAACGGAGCTGCCCTGCACACTTCGATCCACTTCATGCATACCCCAAGAACAGAGATTTTTAATACACGATATCAGCGGGACCTAACTTCCCCGACAAAATGTCGTTAAAGCAGGCATCCACGACTGTGTCCTCCGCCCAGGGTATAGCACAAAAACAAAAAACTAAAATAACAAACAAGCGTTAAGCACTTTGCAGGGGTTCATAAAGCTCCAATGACTACACCAATTAATTATTAATTATTTTTTTGTCTCGCAAACACAGCGCAGCCCGCACCCACCCAACAATGAACCACCTCCTAATACTATAACCTGGCTGTATTTAAACAAGCCCAGGCACAAACGAACCAAATTTTGTCTCCCGCACCGACGTACTGCAAAAAAAAAAAAATTCAAAAACTAATTAACTGATCCGCGTGTCTTTCCCAATAACCATGTTAAATGCCCAATCAACCTTACTGCGCCGGATCAGCGTAGGATCCGAATACAGTTTACAAATTTGGCACACTAATCAAAACGACCTACAATTCAAGTACTCAAACCCAATTGAGAAATGCAAAACAACAAAAAACGCATATTTACCGATCGATGGTTCAAAATCCCGGACGAGTCCCCAAATCTGTTACGAGCCTGGCTCAAAGCAAGCAACAGAGTAGGGAAAGGCCACACACACGGAATAGGAATATAGTATATTTATTAAATTAAATAGAATGTTAACAGAATAAACTTTGCTCAGCCAGTACTGAAGTTGGCTTTGAAAAAGAAATAAAAATATAAGCAATCGGAAATGAATAAACAAAACAAAATCATAAACGGTGCGGGAGAAATGCAACGGAGGCTGGTCCTCCTCCCGGTCTCATCTGAAGCGTCTTTAAAGGCCCAGACCAGGAACTGATTAGCACAACTCCAAACACCTGTGCCCAAATCACCTGTAGGAGACAGACACAGCCAGGAGGAGGAGCCAGGCAAGGCCGTGACAATATATATATATATATATATATATATATACAAATCAACCTCTCAGTCATAAAAGTGTCTAAAATTAAAGAAACACCTGTATATGACTCTCACTGTGCATTAGAACCAGAAAAGGGACACATTTTGTAGAAGAGAGATTTCAAAATTGATTTCAACAACTGTCATCAATGTAAATCCCAGACAAAAATATGAATAAAAAAATGTTAGTTCCAAAAAAAATTGTTAATGTAACATTGCATTCATTAGCACTCTTTGACAGACCTCCATAACTGAGGTGAACAGGCACGAGGCAGGAAAGACCTAGATAAGAGCTTTAAAAAAATCAAAACCAAAAGCTTTTTTTCTTTACTTTTAAGCCATTCTCATTCTAATTAGCTCATGTGTAGTGTTTTTAAATCAAATAAAATGCTCAAAATGTTGCTTGTTGGATAATTTATTGGTAGTCATAATACTGTATATAATTTTCCACTGAAAGCACAATCAATTTTTCAGTGAATTTGTTTATTTGATGGGCAGATAACTGGAGAGTATTTCTAGAGCTAATATCACCATAACCACTGAAGAACTGACATTACACCACTAATATAAATAAACGCTGTGTGCCGGATCTATATTTAGAGTTTGTCGCTGCATAATTTGGTGATGATTATACCAGAGTTGCGTTGTCTGTATCTCTGCGCGAGGCTGCAAGAGTGTAATCTACTTCTTGTTCCTTCCTCTTTTTTTTTTTTTTTGACAAGCCCACTGCCCACAAGAGGACTGAAATGATTAAATCCACAGCTGTGAGGACTCAATAGTCACCCAGGAGCAGTGTCATGAGAACTGGACTGGAGGCCTCAACATGTTGCTGACATTTGTTTTAAATATTGACTTCCTGGCTGTGTTATCACTATGCACATTTCATATTTGTAGTTGAGGAGATGGATGAGGAGAGAAGAGAGATGCAGTGTGAATTGGGATTTGTGGAAGGAGCGGGTTGGAGGTAGTATTGCTTGTGTGTGCGTTTGTGAAAGTGTGTAGGAAGGATACTGCTCGTACCCAAGGTTTTCTCTTAAACCCAGCTATCCTACTGTCTAAGAGAGAACTCTAGATGCCTGTGGATCTTTTGAAATTGTTCTCAACTCTTGCTTAGCACGAATAAGCCAGGCAAAACGTTCTGCATGAAAACACCAAGCACAACAGTCTGTCTGTATGTGGTGGAATTCTTACGGTTACGAGACTCAAATAAACAGGACAGATAAGGCCTATTCAAAGAAAGCGCTTATATTCATCATGAACAGCGATTTTAAATTGAAGAGATGGATGGAAACATAGCTTATGATGCATGAACCACAACTAATTTCCCCAGACCTGTAAGCACTCTAACAAGGACTTTTCCCACAATTAAAGTTCTTCAGGTTACTACAGGCAAACATACCACATACCAAGACCAGGCATCCAGAAAATGTCTTCATGTCACTCTACATTTAAAATGACACCCACAATTTAAAAACAGTAGAGAGGGAATTAACACATCCTTTGTGAACAGCTTCCAAATCTGATTGAGAAAAATTAAACAGATTGACAAATTTCATTGTATATTGGTGGATTATGATTTATGTTGAGTGATTTGGAATTAAAACAATATACTGACAAATTAAACCTTATTAGTCAGTTAAAAAAAAATTTTTTAATGCCACAATAATGACTTGTATAATCTTCATTTAGAAGCTTTTCTCAGCAAATATTGATGTACATTTAATTTGATATAGTAAATTGCAAATCACTAAAAAAATAACATCCCCAATTGTTATAATTATTTTTTTCACCAGAAAAATATGTTAGATACATTGTAAGGTTTTGGTTTCTGTTTGCTAAGGTTTAAAGTTATTTTGTGTCCAGGACCAGTATTCCAGAGAGATATGGAGCTGGCAGCTGTTGGGACAGATGACTGAAAAGTAAACCCTTCAAGCAGAAAGAGCCTCTCAGGATAATGTTTGAGCTGCAACTCTGAAGTGTAAAGTTCACACTCTATCTCACGTTTCTGAACTCCTCACGTTCCTGAGTGGGATGCTGTTGATCTGAAGTGCAACACTAAAAACAGGTGTAAAAATGTCCAATGAGTCAATCACTCAAACTATCACTCAAATGTTGGTTAGGACCACATTGCCTCTGTAATGTAATAATAGTCAATCCATTCTTACTCCAAAGGCTTCAATAACTGAAGCATGGACACACACCTTTAGTGTCACTATTAATATCCTAAAGCTTCCCCTAGGTCTCAGAGAAATCTTTGGCATCAATACTCGAAGGACATGAGGATTTTTATCATCATTAAATTATATATTGGGGTATATTTTTTTCATTATAACATACAATATATACTGGGCTAAGATTTAAACAGGAATAATTGTATTGAAATTACACGGTTTAGAAATTTTTGAGCATCTAAACCTATCTATTGTCAATATAAAACAGCATAAAACAACAAGCAGGTATGACAACAGCCACTATTCAAAAATTACAAATACAAAGACCAAACGTTTGCTGTGTGGAAGGAACAAACCCAAAAGTGATAATCGTCTCTATCTGCCGAAACGCTCAAATCACAAAAACGTTAAAAAAATTGCCGCCTAAAAAAGCATTACATCAGATTTTATTGCTAATTGACATTGTCTTAATAGATTTAAACAGCATTAAATAGCATTAACATTAAATATTAAAGGCACTTGACCACACTTCATTTTTAGATGCCTTGGAATTGAGAATGAGTTGTAATAATCTGTCCTAATGCCTCCTGGACAGCAAGTAACATGTTGAAGTAAAAACGGGTTTAAACATCAGAAAAGAGCATTTTAACACAATTTAAGTTATTTCATTATAGCTATATAGAATTGACTGAAATTTAAGTTTTATTTACTGAAAATGTTCTCCAATAAATGTTGCGTATAGTCCACATACTGATTCAAAAATGACTTGTGACATAACTGATGTCATATTATAAGCACTGGATGTGATGTTTGGTAAATACACAGACATGTATGTATATATATATATATATATACAAAATCTGGATGGAAACTCGTATGCAAGCTTTGGGGCAAAAAAGTGACATCGCCAACTACTGACCTGGCAGCATAATACAGCGTTTTTAATTGTTTTCGTGGATCCGTGTGAACGGGGATCATTTTGACAACGTTGTCATATGTAGTCAAGTCACCTTTATTTATATAGCGCTTTTTACAATACAGACTGTTTCAAAGCAGCTTTATCAGAATCAGAATCAGAATCAGAAAGAGCTTTATTGCCAAGTGTGCTTGCACACACAAGGAATTTGTTTTGGTACTGAGGCTTCCAGTGGACATATACAAATACAAATACAACATGAAACATAATACTACAAATTATAAGAATAAAAAATAAAAATAAAAATATATGAGAATAAAACTATCACAGTTGGGTTTAGTCAGAATAGACATTTTCAGATTTACATGTTACAGTGATCACTTTACAGTGATAACATGAAAATAATGCAACAAAGTGTGTTTCTAGAAGAAAATTGCATCATAGTCTAGCTTAAGTGAGTTCAGCGATGGTTAATTTTTGTTGTAAAAAAGTTATTTATTTAGTTAATTTATATATCTAGCCGCTCTGAAGAAAACCGTGATGTCATAGTCCAGCTCAGTTCAGTTCTCATATAATGTTGTCAATGCAGGTAGATCAATAATATTGTTGAATATTAAATGTCCCCAACTCAAAGCCAAAAGCGATAAAGGGATTTCCATTTTCAGTACATCGCTGTCGTGTAAACATACCCTTTGTTTGGCAGATCTGTCACCTTTAATGGCAACCAACTAAATATTAAGTGCAAGAATAAAACTATGGTGGGACCTCTGCCTGTTTAATTAGCACACTATTAATCCTCTTTTACACACTCTGACACACTGGGCACTGCTAAGCATACTGAATAAGCATACTGATCTTATTTTGATCAGAGTATAATAATAATCGTCTCACATTCCTGTGCTTTTGACTCATTTCTATTGTGGAATCCATTAGTGCTGTTAGGGGTAATTATTATGACAATATGAAAGGTTGAACTGATAACAGGACCTTTCTGAATTGCACTTCATCAAAGCCTGGCCACACTGTAATGGAGCTCTCTTTCACAGACTTTACACAGACCACAGCTCTTTCTTTGACCCGCCATGTAAGAGGATGCTTGTCAGAAGGATGTGGGTCAAGTGAGCTCCACCCAGATGATACCATCAGGCTAAGTGGAGGTTAAGGTCTATTTCCTGTCCAGTAGTTGACTCAGACAGTCGATATTTGATGTTAAAACAATAATACTTGCATTTTCTTTGTGGTATAAATATGTGAAAATGGCTGAGTAAACTAGAGCCAATGTAATCAGAGAAGAAAATGCACCTCAGAGACATAACATGTTCGAAATAGCACACTACCATTGCACACACACACCGATTATGCAGTATAGGTCAGTGGTGTCCTGCAAATCCTAGGGAACTGCCACCAAACCAGGGCCCCACCCATAAGTAATAATGTGAGAAGTGCTAAAATGCAAAGTTCCAAAACATTTCCAGAGTACAAGCTAGAACATGGAAGAAAGAAATTGTGAGGCTATGGTGTTTTTGTTGGTTTTTGTTGGTTTTTGTTGGTTTTTGTTGGTTGTTGTTGTTGTTGTTGTTGTTGTTGTTGTTGTTGTTGTTGTTGTTGTTGTTGTAGATCAACATTTGTTTAGGGCTATGAAGACCAAGTTCACAATTTTGAGAATTACTTGCCATCATGTTAACTCATTGACAAAATCCTCCCCATAGTCTATTTCTCTTTCTCTCACCTTAGGGTCAAAAGACAGATGACTGTGTAAGGTAACAAAAACACTGTATTACAAGCAGAAAGAACCATCTCTCATGGTAACATTCAGATGCATGCTCTGCTGCTTAAAGCTGCTTCTCTATACTGCATATATGGACAAGCAGATGGGCTGCAGTAACCCTGTCTAACCCTTGGATTGACCTTTGTTCAGACTGACCTTCAGTGGAGGGATTTAGGTAATCCAGCGAGTAGCTAGTTTCACTCATGACAGTGTGTGACCCACATTTACTGCATGTAATCCTTTTGTTCCTAAGTTCCTGATCTACAGTAATCCTTTGTGTCCATTTCTAGTGGGCATCATCTCCACTTACACATGTAACAAAGAATTGCAGGTTTAACTACTGTTAGCTAAATATTTTTCAGCATATTTTGTGTCATCAAAATCCCATTGTAGCAAGAACCCAGAGAGATGAGAGATTATCTCCAAAAGCTTAAACCGTGACATCACAATGCAAGTCTACTTGAAGCTAAAAATATTTTCTCAAATGGACTCAAAAGGAACAGGAAGATCTGGAAGGCTTGGCAGCACTACACACAAAACAGTCTCAACAAATTTATGTCCCCCTTGCAATGCAGTAGCCATTCAAACAACAGTTATATGCATTGAGAACTTCATGCTCCACTTTGATGGCAACCAGGAGTTGTATAGCAGTTTCACATTTTCATCTTTTTTTCTGCTAACAGAGATTATCTTTGTGGTAATAGAATAGCACTGAACTTTTGAAATCATCCTTGCAATGGGAGGTGACAATAGGGACATGCTTCCCACCGTCTGCCCAGCAGACATCTAGCCTGCGAGAGCACAGAATGCAGTGGAAATACATAGGAAGCTCAACCACTGAAGAGTCAAGCAAGATGTATTTATGGAGCAAATCGAGACCTCCAACTTCAAATCATCACAACTCTTGATCTCAAGAGTAAGAATGCAGTCTCCAAAGCTAAATTTTCGACACAAACAGTTTATTGTTCAACTCTCAAAGAGCATCACATGTATAAGCCGACAGCACCGAAACAAGTCTCATCTTGTGGTGCAAGAAAACAACATTACGAGATCTTTCAATTGAACACTTTTTAAGGTGCCAAAAACATATTAGCAACGAGATCTTTCAATTGAACACTGTTTGAGGTGCCAAAAACATATTAGCAACGACATTCATTTCATATCTTCCCTATGTGCCACTAATGGATGGAAAAAAACTACACTGTTATGGTGCAAGACTCCTAGGAGGTAACCAAAGGGGTGCTAGGCAGATGTGAAAAGCATCTAGTGTCCCTCTGGCAGGCATACCATTTGGGGTTACATCAGTGTAAATATAGCCCAGGAGGAGTGTGAGGATGAAAGCCGTATGGAGATTGAGTGTGAAAAGGGGCCAAGGATGGGGTGCACATGGTGAATGTTGCACAAGGGCAAGTAAAGGGCAGCATATAGGGTCAGGGACCTCTGCTACATTTCTTCCCTGCTCCATATCAGCACTATATTGTCTGCACACGTAGTGCATACTCTCATTGTCAGCTTGGAACACTCTGGACTATTAGTGAACCATACAGCAGTGAAAAAAAAGAGACATATTGATCGATACAATAATGGAAGAAGTGTCACAGCGTACCAATAATCTGTCTTTTTAAGAAAGAGCACAAATCAATTGATGTCAATGGATTTGCCCAATTGAAAGGACATGCTTTCTTGAAGAAACTGTGAAGGAAACCGTAAGAAGATTTGCTTTGCGATTTAAGATTGCAGTCCTTTCCACTTAAGAACATCCCTTCTTTAAAAAATAAATAAACATGTGAAGGTGGCCCTCTTCCAAATTACACATTTGATGTGGACTTGTGGCCTTCACTAGCCCATGCCCAGGACATAACCTATTGTGAGTAATGCACATTCACAATTTACAAATGATCAGATAGAGTAAAAGAGTATGCATATTTGGTGTGCTGTCCGGGGAGGGCTCCGAGCTCAGAATGTGGCCTAAACCCAGAGTACTCCCCCGTATCTCTGGTTAGGATAGTAACAAGGCGAGTGTGAGGAGACGGGGTGGTGGAGGGATGCAGATAAAACTGTCGAGGAACATAGGTGAGTCGTCTACGTATTTATTGGCCTCCTCTCACACTGATCGGATAAATAATTTGAACGTGCTCACAAACTTTGTTAATAAAACATCATATGGTGAAGAATTCACTGCCGACTAGTACCTGACAGCCCGAGTAACATTTGGGATGAGTAACATTTGACATTTGGGATATTTGGAATATTTGGAATCTGGGCCTGTCATTGTTGATGAAAGCCTTATAAACCATAACTTATAAATTGAATAACTCTAAAAATCTCGTGTTGTGTAACCATCAAGTAAAAATTGGGGAGTCACACCACATGACATTTTACAATCTGAGCTAACCTTGTCAACCATAAATAGGTTGAATTGTCTGATTATTTAGGTCCCAATAATATATTTTCCCTATACATTTCCAAAACCTGCAAATACAACAAAGCTCACTGACTAGTCAGTGCAGTAATGAGACCCTTTGTGAATGTTCCTTCCATAGATTAGCTCTGCCACAGGATTTGGTTACCTGCATTTCCTTCATTGTTATTCTTCACATTAGTGTGTGTTTTCTCCAGTGTGAGCATTGGATCATATATTGTTTTTGGCTGTATGTGAACATTCTGGATAAGAGCACACGCTGAATAAACGATGTTTATTATAATGAAGCAGGGTGTCTGCTAATGTGCCTCGGGAGATAAGCGAGGGAACAGGAGATGGGGGAAGGGGGCAAGGGGGGCTCAAATCATCAGTCTATCCAAACCTCTCCGGTGTGGATGATAATGTGGGTTTAAAGCTGCAGTGCGGGTGAGTAATGGAATTGCACTAAGGCCTGTGAACCCCTGCTGGGTAAGCTTCAGACCTCTCCCTGACAGCTAGCCGGAGCTGGAAATCCAGGATACGGTATGGACAAAATCATCTCAGAGGTGGGGAAAGTGAGGTGTTGCTAAGGTAACAAGCGCAATAGGGAAATCATTAACAAGATAAAGCACCTAGTGTATATGATAGAAAGTTCTTGTTTACAATTGGTTCGTTATACAAACTAACAGTGGGTGGAAGTTTGAACAGACCTGAGTTCTGTTTAAACCATAGTGAGCTGCCCCATGCAAACTCCACATATAAAGACCTTCTGGCTCAGCAAGGACTTGAACCAGGGGACCATCTTGCTCATTGCAAAGTTTTCTGGAATTGCATATTCTGAGAACGGTGTTACATGTGATTTTTTGGGCAAAGTTATCTTATATGGCTGTGTAATTAGTGATGCTTATACTTTGTGTTAGAAGTTTGTTCAAATTCTTTACAAATAACCATTTTAAGTTGCCGACAAAAAATCTACCAAATTCAAATAAAAACTCATACGGCTTGTTGAGGAAAGGTATGCTATTACTTATTAGTTGTCATAAAAATTCCTATAGTCATTCTTTGAAAGAGGAAGTCAAACCATAAGTTGTGATGGAATATTAAAACAATCTTTTGACTTTATGACATTTGGCATTGACAAGAACTACTACAATATTTTTCATAACATGCACAAATCTAGTTTTGCTTCCTACTGTTTGGAAGCCTACGGTACTAACAAAGGTTGCTTAGGTGAGCAGTCACCAGGTACAGAACTTTTATTTAATGCTTTTAGCATTTGAATTCAGTCAGGTGACCTGGCTTAAAGACCTCTACTTATGAAATACTTGGGATGTCATCATCAGCTTCAATTTGAAGATGGCCATTGAATACAGCTTTCATTCTTTGTTGGACCCTAACCTTTCAAAAGGAAAGATCATTTACAAAAGCAATCATTTTACCACTGGCTAGGTATGTCACCCCATCAACTACTGCATACCCTCTGTTAGACCACAAGACCTTATGCACTGCCAAAACACATACATAGATGGATTTAGACTAGAACCTCAGAGTAAATTATCCTTACCGGCCCTGACTAACATCACAACCTTTCCTGAATATGCTGGGCAAAGTTATTTCCCAACAAATACTTTTCTAAAAATGCTTTCTCTCTAGTGCACACATACACTCTCTCTTTCTCTGGCTCAGCCTGACAAGCACTAAATAGACTTTTTATCAAGTTAGCAGAGCAACGGTGAGCTGGAAACATTTCCTTTTGTCGCTGTTCATTTTTCTTTCCGTTCTGGCTCCGTAATGGAAGCCAGGGAGGTTTCACTTTCTGGTCTAAATGAGATATCTGGGCCTTAACACAAGCCCTGCTTTCTGACAGGCAAAGCTGGAGTTATGTTCAGATTAAGATAACATATCCCAGAACCTTACCAGCATGCTTCTTATTTAAAGTACTTCCACCGATAAGCGAGAAATACGTGATTCAAAGGTGGGAGATTTGAGTTGCCCTGTCGTTATTGCTGGGGTGAGATCAAATGACAAGCAGAACATTTACTGAGGTGCAAATCATATGGCTGCCAACACAACCAGACTTTTGACTGTTGGCATGGAGGCTGGTCCACTTTGTAGATTATTTTGGCCAAGAACCGCACACTTAGACAGAAAGATGTGTGTTTGAGGAGAGCTTCATGTGAAACAGTTGATAACACAGTAATACACCACATTGGAAACAACAAATAATCGCACAGCATTGTCAGTCTGTGGCCAGCTATACATAAAACACTCAGGAAAAATAGTGAAATGTATTTTTGACTTTGTAATCAAAATTTCTGTCCATCTAATGTAATATGTACTTATTAAACTGTTAAACTATTATTTGACACATACTTTAACACATACAAGTGAAAAGGACAGTTGTGCTCAAGTTCTTCAAACAAAAGTAAGATACTAAACACTATCTTTCAAACATACTAAATCACTTACATGGCAAACTTTGACAAATCTGAAGATTGGTTCCTCTAATGTAGTCTAGTACTCTTTCAAGTGCATTCTAAATAGCATAAATGATGCCTACCAAAGGCACTACGAAGGAAGAACAATAACAGCTGCCATCTTTCCCAAAGACAGGACCAGAGCAAGAACCTCTCCGCCCCTCCCGGTCTTCGAGATCTCCACCCGGAACCGCTTCTCCCCTCTTCGCGAGTCGGAACGCAACGACGCTGTGATCATCGGCAGTTCCATCGCCCGTCATGTCCGTGCTACCTCAGGTAAGGGTAAGGTGCGCACTCACTGCTTTCCTGGTGCTCGTGTTCTAGATGTCGCTCTACAGGTTCCCGAGATCCTGAACGGTGACGAGCGTGTCGGAGCTGTTGTGCTGTTGTGCTGCAACATCACATTGTTGAGTGAACAACATCAGGCTGCGGCAGACGGAGGTTCTGAAGAAGGACTACAGGAGCCTGATCGAGCCGGTACGCAGCACATCGCCTGAAGCATCGATCATCGTGCCTGGACCGCTTCCCACGTACCGACAAGGACAGGAAAGGTTCAGTAGATTATTTGCACTACATGAATGGTTAATGTCATTGTGTAATGAACAGAAACTGCTCTTTGTAAATAATTGGAATCTGTTCTGGGAGCGACCTAGGCTCTACCGTGCTGATGGCCTGCACCCCAGCAGAATCGGAGTGGCTATCTTGTCGGACAACATCTCCAAGACGTTACACACCATCTGACTAGTAAGTCAAAGTCCAAATCACAGTCTTTGCTGTCCCAACTTAATTGATATAAGTAGTGTAGAACATTATATAGAAACTGTGTCTATTCCTCGTTTAGTGAGGCCAAACAATAAATCTACTGTAGGATCTAGGGAAAATCGTATTGTTATTAAACCAGAAAATCACAATATCAGTGAACAAAAACAATTTCTAAAGCTAGGTCTTCTAAACAGTAGATCGCTCACACCTAAGGCAGTTATTGTAAATTAAATTGTCACAGATAATAGTTTGGATGTATTTTGCCTTACTGAAACCTGGCTTAAACCAAATGAGTATTTCAGTCTAAATGAGTCTACTCCATCAGGATACTGTTATAAGCATGAGCCCCGTCTGATCGGTCGTGGCGGCGGTGTTGCAACAATCTATAGAGATATTCTAAATGTTACTCAGAAAAAAGGTCACAGGTTTAATTCGTTTGAAGTGCTTGTGCTAAATGTTACGCTCTTAGATGTAAGAAAGAAATAGCCTTGGCCTTGGCTACTGTATATAGACCTCCAGGGCCCTACGCTGATTTCCTAAAAGAGTTTGCAGAATTTCTCTCAGATCTATTGGTCAATGTCGATAAAGCAATAATTGTTGGAGATTTTAACATACACGTAGATGACACAAATGATGCGTTAGGGGCTGCGTTTACAGATTTATTAAACTCCTTTGGGGTCAAGCAAAACGTCAGTGGTCCCACTCATCGTCTAAATCATACACTAGATTTAATTATATCATATGGAACCAATCCAACCGATATAGATATTGTACCGCAAAGTGATGATGTCACTGATCATTACATGGTAACTTGCATAATACGTACTGCTGAAATTTGTCATGTTGCGCCACGTTATCGACCAGGCAGAACAATCCTTCCAACCACTATAGATAGATTCTCAAATAGCTTACCTGATCTATCTCAACTGCTCAGTGAACCCAAACAAACAGATGAACTAGAGGAAATGACTAGCAGTTTGAGCACCATTTTCTCTAGTACATTAGAAATTGTTGCACCAATTAGATTAAAAAAGGTTAGAGAGAAAACTAAAGCACCATGGTACAACAGTGCTACGCATGTTAGGACATGAAGGACAAGGACATGTTAGGACAGGAAGAGCTAAATAAACTTATCATTGCATCTAAACCAACAACATGTTTAAAGATCCAATACCCTCTAAACTACTGAAAGAAGTGTTACCTGTAGTGGAAGAGCCTCTTCTCAATATTATTAACTCGTCTTTATCTTTAGGTCATGTTCCAAGAATATTCCAACGGGCAGTAACAAAACCTCTCATTAAGAAACCGCAATTAGATCCAAATAACCTAGCAATTTACAGACCCATTTCAAATCTTCCATTTATGTCTAAAATACTAGAAAAAGTTCTGTCAGCTCAATTGTGCTCTTTCTTGAAAGAAAATGATATCTATGAAAAATTTCAGTCAGGATTCAGGCCGCATCATAGCACAGAAACTGCGCTAGTTAAAATTACAAATGATTTACTTTTAGCTTCTGACCAAGGCTGTATCTCAATACTACTTCTACTCGATTTTAGCGCTGCGTTCAACACTATAGATTATAAAATACTCTTGGATCGACTACAAAACTACACTGGTGTTCAGGGACAGACATTAAGGTGGTTTAGATCGTACTTATCAGACCGTTATCATTTTGTCTGTTTAAATGGGGAAAAATCGAAGATAACGTCAGTAGACTATGGAGTGCCGCAAGGATCGGTGTTAGGCCCTCTGCTATTCTCAATATATATGCTGCCACTTGGTAATATTATAAGAAAACATGGAATTAAGTTCCACTGTTATGCTGATGACACTCAATTATATATTTCATCACGACCAGATGAAAACACTAACTCATCTAAATTGACAGTTTCTCAAAGATATAAAATGCTGGATGACGTGTAATTTCCTGCTATTAATTTCAGATAAAACGGAGGTATTACTTATTGGTCCAAAAAACTACCCACAAAACCTCATACAATACAACTTTAATTTAGAAGGATGTCCTGTTACTTTATCCACTACAGTAAAAGACCTGGGTGTTATACTAGACCGCAACTTGTCTTTCGAAAATCATATTTCATTTGTCACAAGAACAGCCTTTTCCACCTTAGAAACATTGCTAAGCTACGTAACATGCTATCTGTTTCTAATGCAGAAAAGTTAGTTCATGCATTCATGACCTCAAGACTAGATTACTGTAATGCTTTATTAGCTGGTTGTCCTGCATCCTCAATAAGCAAGCGACAGTTAGTGCAAAATGCAGCTGCTAGAGTTCTTATTAGGTCAAGAAAATATGATCATATAACACCTATTTTATCATCTCTACACTGGTTACCTATTAAGTTCTGTATCAATTACAAAGTACTACTACTGACCTATAAAGCCCTAAATGGTCTAGCTCCTGTGTATTTAATGGACCTTCTATCGCAATACAATCCATTGTGTTCTTTAAAATCACTAAATTCGAGGCGTCTGGTCATTCCTAGGATATCTAAGTCCACTAAAGGAGGGAGGGCGTTCTCGCATTTAGCTCCTAAACTCTGGAATAGCCTTCCTGATATTGTTCGAGGCTCAGACTCGCTGTCCCAGTTTAAAACTAGATTAAAAACGCATCTCTTTAGCCAAGCATTCACATAATGCTTACCTTTTATACCACTGTTGAATCAGATCGAATGCATTAATATTATGAACAGCAGCTATGCTAATTATTTCCTATTTGCTTTTCTGCTGTTATCTCGGGACGCTAGTCCCGAGGTAAATGGCGTTCGTCAGCTCCAGTTTGTATCCAGCCTCTCACAGAGACTTCAGATGCCCCAACACCTGCGATGAGATGACTAAACGCCTGTGAAGAGACGACTCAACGGCGGCGATATGTTACGCCCTAAATTAATACATGATTAACTAACTGTATTTTTCTATGTACATTTCTGAAATGCACTTTCTGTAAAGCTGCTTTGAAACAATATGTATTGTGAAAAGCGCTATACAAATAAATTTGATTTGAATTGAATCGTTAAACCTTTTATCTTTAAAACCTTTAAACATCTGTATTTTAAATGCTTTTTTAACTAGCCATGGTTGTTGTTGTTATACTATAATAAGTTTGAGCTAAAGGAGTAAAAAAAAAGTATTTTAACAATTAGCATTATTAATAATTAAAAGTTTTTGTTATTAACATTTCACTACTAATTTCTTCACTTGTTAAACAATTACTTCTCAGCGAAAAAGCTGTAATAATTTTAATAACATAAAAATACAAATGTGTTTACTTGTCCACAGTTACAATACCTACCAACCACGTAACCACATCTCTTTTAACTTGAAAAATATGTTCAACCCTTACACACTTCTATCACACAGTGGAATTGAACACACACCTGTTAACATGATTTCTAAAAGCCTGTGAACCCTGACTATCAGAGGTTGCATAAAGCCAGTCCATCAGATATGAGCTTCTAGATCAGAGACTATCCAGAGACTGAGCTTTTTATTTCTGTATTTCTGGACAGCTGATCATGTAAAAAAAAAAAAGTGATCATGTATCACAGATCATATTTAAGGGATAGAATTAGCAATAAGAACCATTCTGAACGATTCTCTCAGATAGGCCTACTGTATTCGACTCATGGGAGACAGCAGGAGATTTTAAACTTCCTCACTTTCTGTGCTCTATCAATAAAAACACTCGGGCCTGAGTCGTTTCAGGCTTGTCTTTATTTCAACAAATGAGGATGGTACGGGCCCCTGGAGTCAGATCCATTTCCTGCAGTGCTCCCCTGTAAGCGTACACTATTGGAATTATTCTGCTCCGTAAGGCACTTTAAGAAGACAATTTGTGTCTGAGTGTCTTTTTTATGATGAATACCGACAACAATGTGTTTGTCAAAACAGAGAGGCATAATTATAGACTGACAGACAGTTACAGTACGTCCACATCTCTCTTTTTTCTCACACACTCACAAACACATAATTTAGCCACTTAGCAGTTCCACCCTATATGCATTGAGTCTGAAATGTGTTTTAGCTCAGGGGATCAAGTAATTATTTTAGCCAGTGAAACATCTTTGAACATACACACAACTTCTGAAATGGTGATTGCTATCAGAGGAGCTGCTGCAGTAGTAATGAAGCTGATCTTAATAGCTGTCAGACTCTCTTAGCTGCAGCACAGGGACTCATTTCAGCCCGTATATGCTTCACAATAGCCAGAGTTTCCCATCCCCAACACAGCTGTCCAAATAGAAAAGAGAAGACCATTTGGATGTAAAATTTTATACAAAAAACCCCCCCAAAAAACGGTTATCATATAAATAACGCAAATGCTAAGCCCAGTGTACATTAACATGTAAACAAGAGTTTTTTAGAAAAAAGTTCTTGTCTAATGTAAGGTTACATGTCAAAAAATGTAATTGTCTAATGTAATTAATAATGTTATGGCAGGTGCACACTACGATTTATAATAGTCCTTTATGACAGTTGCTTAGGCTGTATGAACACGCTGTCACACCACAGGATCTCAGTTGTCATTAATGTCAGACTATACGGCAGTCAAGACACGTTAAAAACAGATGCATGCAATAAGACTCACATCAGTCAATCATCATCAATCTGTGACACGTTCAGTGACTGTGAGCTGCATTTACATGCGAGCGAGAAATGGTGACTAGCAAACAAACAATCTCTAGCATTTATTTTTATCATAGGCAGGATCAGAAAAAATATCAGACAGCAAAATATTGGCTAAAATTGTATAGTGCAAACTCGGCTTTACTCCTGTGATTTTAAATGATTTAAAACAGAATTTCAGACCATTCTTATAAAAAAAATGTGTTCTAGGAATGTATAATATCATATCCTGGCAGATGTAGCAGTGGCACGTGATAAGAAAGAAAAAAAAATCACCTGAGACAGCAATTCAGGATGTGTGATGGAGTAGGCCTATTCAGTTTTTGCAGTGATTTCTATTTCTACAACCTCGCAGTTGACAGCAATCTCAGATACTTATTATGCATTTAGTAGGCTATAGTATTAAAATGGATTGATTTGGGTTTAAATATCAATTTCAGTGACATTGTGCTTAATGAAAGCGGCACAGAATAATTCACCCCAGATCTTGAAAATAACTTCAAGGAAACCAGAACGTTTAAACTGTTAATTCTTTATGAGCAAGTGTGTGTCCAAAGGCAAATATTACATCGTTCACTCAGTGTGAAAAATGTATATATATATATATATATATTGTACATTTATTTGGTTTTATACTTGCCCATAGACTGTAAAAGATGAACGATGCACCTTCATTCTCTTCCATTGTAGAAAAGTGAATCCGCCAAAGTCCCAATATGACGCTGACATCTTGCGCTAATTTGGGACTCGATTCTGGGTAGTAGTGAACGCGTCCCGCCCACACTCACGCAGAAATGGCTAGTTTACTGCAGAACAACTCATTATGTCGACAATTAAAAATAAATCTAAGTTGAAGCTCCAATCCCCTCCAGAAAATCCCCACACAGGTCCGATGGTGCCTCAGTGACTATTTCGTTTAGAGAAGGTGTCAATCACAGCTGTCAATCGTGACGTCACATTCCCATTTTTATAGCATCAAACTAAAGCCCAATTTATACTTCTGCGTCGAACTCATGCCGTAGCTACGTCGTAGGCTGTGCGTAGTGCGCCTACCCTGACGTGCACCTCTCCAAAAATGTAACAACGCGTCAATTCTACGCGGATGCAAGCGCTGTGATTGGTCTGCTAGAACCCCTCCCTCGGGTTTCACATGCTCCCTCTGCATGTGTAATTGCGCATCAATGCGGACATCGACGCAGAAGTATAAATGAAAACAAACGCGTAGTCTATATCGTAGAGGCTCCGGCGTAGGTCCGACGCAGAAGTATAAATCAGCAACACTAATAAAAAAAAAATAAAAAAAAGAAAACTTAAACTTACACCAGCGTGATAAAAACTACCTAAAATGACAGAAAAAATCTTTGGAAAATTTTTTTCTGAAGTGTAATTTGATTGTTTAGTTTCCCTCGTGTCCCATTGAACTACACGTATATAGGCGGGGTTTATAACCTATACTACCAACCACCTGGGGGCGATCGAGATGCCTTGGCTTTCCGCCCACATGCTCTTCTGATTGGCTGTGATTCGTGATTTTTTTTTTTTTTAGGTAGAAATGATTAAAAAATGTCTTGAGACAGCATTTGAAGTGAAAAAGTCTAGTCCAAATGATTGAAGTGATGGGCGCTTTCGAAACACTGCTTTGTGAAGCTTCAAAACCTTTCCGTGTCCCATTTGTTATTTCCAGTTTCAGAGCGGTGCTCACTAGCGCCCCCTTTGCAGACGATATGCAACCACAATGCGTACTTTTGCAGAGCATTTTCATGCCATTGGCTCGTTTTATACTCTCGAAGTTAATAGGCTTCCTAATTGAAACCCCATTCTTCATCACAACGTAACGTCTCCGTTCCCTACTTAGGGAACGAGGGTTACATGAGTAACCGAGACATTTTCCTGCTGAGTTTTTGTTGCATTTACACCATTCTGACCAGTAGGTAGCAGGCATTTGTTTCTCCCATAACTACGACAGACTGAATATAAGAAATTAACCAGAGAATATTTGCTTCACACCTTGTTGTAATTATGAGATGACAACCTGCAACGTTCTACTAAAAGCTGTGACTCAGAATTAGGCATTCCTGTGGCATATAAATCAACAGCAATATGAATCTGCAGTTGTCAAGTGTTACAGTGGTCATGTGGTACAAGTGGGCATTCTCATAAAATTCAGTTTACAAGTTGTAATTACGTGTTCTATGAGGACGTGAACACCTACAAGATTACACCACAAGTCAGAACTTGTAATTACGGTAACTACAACATGATGTGAATTCACTTTATTTCCACCTCAAAGGCGGCAGAGCTCAGCACACACCTACCTGATTACATTATCGCCACGGATCCAGTGGTAGGTTGAAAATGTTTATCAGTTGGAGCGAACTTTTCCGGAGTGTTCACTTTAACGCTGTTTTGAGCCCCTAAAACAAACTACAAGCAAATTCCTTTTTGGCTTGATTTTGTTCAAAATGAAATCACACCAGATTGTTCTTTGATTTCGCTTAAAGTATATCAGGGATTTACCAATCTATTTAAAAAAGTGTCTCTAATCAATGATTGCTATGCACTGGTAAGAGGTAGAGTAAAAAACTGTCAACTGTCTGGTTAATTCTTCAACATTCTTCAAAGCTTCATACCTATGTACAGTAGGTAGCAGACAGCAAGGCAACTCACTGTGTTATGGAACTAAGCTTACAAGTCAGCCTTTACACCTGAATGAACGTGTCAGTAAAGAGGCTCAGCGACATCTGTTCCTTGATATATCATTTTTTCTATATACCTTAATAAATCCAGGAAAATGCAGGAACCCCTCAGTTTAAGTACACTGTTGTAATGAATTGTAATAGTTAACAAATGATTATAACAAAGAATGTCCAAATGCCTAAACTTAATCTCTTCTGTAATCAATGGGATTCAAAGCATTATGACATCAAAGATAAAACAGACACTGGAAGTATATATATATATATATATATATATATATATATATATATATATATATATATATACATACATACTGTATATACAGGTCCTTATATATATACAGGTCCGCCAGAAACAGCGGCAGAAGCGCCTGACCTGGGCTACAGAGAAGCAGCACTGGACTGTTGCTCAGTGGTCCAAAGTACATTTTTTGGATGAAAGCAAATTTTGCATGTCATTCGGAAATCAAGGTGCCAGAGTCTGGAGGAACACTGGGTTTCTGCCGCTGTTTCTGGTTCAAAAGTGGCTTGACCTGGGGAATGCGGCACCTGTAGCCCATTTCCTGCACACGCCTGTGCACGGTGGCTCTGGATGTTTCTACTCCAGACTCAGTCCACTGCTTCCGCAGGTCCCCAAGGTCTGGAATCGGTCCTTCTCCACAATCTTCCTCAGGGTCCGGTCACCTCTTCTCGTTGTGCAGCGTTTTTTGCCACACTTTTTCCTTCCCACAGACTTCCCACTGAGGTGCCTTGATACAGCACTCTGGTAACAGCCTATTTGTTCAGAAATTTCTTTCTGTGTCTTACACTCTTGCTTGAGGGTGTCAATGATGGCCTTCTGGACAGCAGTCAGCTCGGCAGTCTTACCCATGATTGCGGTTTTGAGTAATGAAACAGGCTGGGAGTTTTTAAAAGCCTCAGGAATCTTTTGCAGGTGTTTAGAGTTAATTAGTTGATTCAGATGATTAGGTTAATAGCTCGTTTAGAGACCCTTTTCATGATTATGCAAATTTTTTGAGATAGGAATTGTGGGTTTTCATGAGCTGTATGCCAAAATCATCAGTATTAAAACAATAAAAGACCTGAAATATTTCAGTTGGTGCGCAATGAATCTAAAATATATGAAAGTTTATTTTTTATCCTTACTTTATGGAAAATAATTAACTTTATCACAATATGCTAATTTTTTGAGAAGGACCTGTATATATATATATATATATATATATATATATATATAGAGAGAGAGAGAGAGAGAGAGAGAGAGAGAGAGAGCGACACATATATATATATATATATTTGTTTATTTGATATTTAAACAGACTAAAAAGTTGTAAATACAACTTCTGAATGAAAGGCACAGTAAAATCAGACATGGCTGATATAATACTCAACTGAAAAAGTACAGTACAAAAGCAGACAGTTACTTATGCACGCCAAAACGAATCTCTCAAGTGTCAACACCCAAATAGAGGCCATCCTGTCACTGGTTTAGATTTGACAATAGCAGAGGGATCTTCAGTGATAATGGCTGATCGACATTTATTGCTTTGACTCTTCAGGGCCTGACTGGCCAGAACCCAAACATTGAAATAAAAAGATTAAAATCTTAATTAATTTCATTCATTTGCTCTGGCAGAAACATAAAGTTGAAAGTGATTAGCTAGCTTTCAAAATCCAGGCTCAATGGAGTGATACTGTCAGTCAAGCGCTAGCGTACTTTATTATCTAACGCATACTCATTAGCATACTGATCTAATTCATTGGTCCACCAAGTGCAAAATCAAACTAGGGAGGGAAGGAGGGAGGGGGGAGGACGGGCTGATGGCTCAAAGGTAAATGATCTTAAGTGTTAGAGACATTTGATTAAATTTTGATTAATTCAATTGCAGAGCTGTGAAATTGAAATGTTAAGATGGATTTAAAGACAGAAAGTTCATTTTAGCCTGTGCAGATGCATGTTCAGTTTGATAGTGCTGCATCACGCCATGTGCCAGTACATTATTTATAGTTAACGGCCAATTAGAGACCTGGACCTCTCTGATTTAATAGTGCCACGTAATTTGGATTCATTGTGGCCCTCTGTGGACTTTGCTTGATTAATACAAACGCAAATCTTTGTAACAAGTCTAACCAAATTCATGAATCTGCTCTGGGGTAATTCTGAAGGTTTGACAATGCAATTTTTTTACTGGAAGGCTCTGCCCTTTTAGTTCAGAGGTTTGAGTTATATAGAACCAGACTCTTTGGTATATGCAAAGCAATTCCAACTCATTTCCCCTCCAATCTGCTCTAATTGTGTACAGATTTCCACATCCTTTCTACAATCTGAAAATTATGCTTTATGCCCAACTCATTCTTCCTGGAATGTTAATGAATCAATTAAGCAGAAAACCGTCCACTAAAACGTTTTGGACAGAGTCAATGTTCGTGTACTGGCATTCCCAAGTTGCCTTTCCCAGTGTCACCATTTTGCAAGTAAAACCTCCATCGAGAAACCGGAGGATGTTGACAATGATGATGTAACCGCTGCCTTTATTGCAAAATAAACCATTGAATAAAAGCAATGAACCCAAGTCTTATCAATAATTTAAAGATTTAGAGAAACAAAATGTACACATAACAGGTTGTAGTGATGGAAGATTGGTCTGAGATAGAGTTACAAAGGACAGTAGCTTCGTCAGACCCTAAATCTCTTTGTCAAAAGTCTAATGGGGATCCCCAAACCCTAAAGTCATCATCGGACATTGATGAGTGAACGTTGAGCATTGACAGGTATGGGCGGTCATTACCTAGCGGTACCGCTGAGCTGGGTTAAGTACTCACGCAGTTCTTTAGCTGCTTGGAAGCGGCCATACCGCTTTTTGGGGTTGGCGCACTCATCCAAAAGAGCTTCAAGCTGGCCGTCTTTGGCTATGTGTGGCGGGGGGTCATGAAGAAGTCCACCGGAGCTGCCCCGCCATGTAGCATATCGCGAAAGCAGATTTTGACAGATGGCGTAATAGTTGTGGTCCACTGTGACCCGTGAGCACAACATGTCTTTAGAGAAGGAAAGACAGGCCTCCTTGTCGCACTCCTCAAACTTGCTCTCGTACCAGATGTCGTAGTTCTCAGGCTTATCTAGAGGAAGAGGACAGAAACAAGAGTAAAACTGCAGCAGTTGATGCAAATGTAGACACTGTATTTTTGCTCTTTCATGTGTTGTAGGTTTTTGTAAAGAATATGACAAGTTTCAAACTAACTGGGTCAATGATGTTTTTTATCTTCAAATTTATAATAAAAAAATGCATGAATGCAATTCAAACATACAATGACTTGGTGATACACATCATCTTAAATAAACATGTTTTTAAACATTTAATACAATTTCATGTTGATATCTGGACAAAAAATGTGTCAGGGTGATACAACTGTCCTGAGATTATAACAGAGAAAATTGTATATCACTCTTATCATTTCTTAGATTTTGTTTTACAAAACTACTTCTGGAAACTACCAG
Organism: Siphateles boraxobius; assembly: GCF_051911475.1. Lineage (NCBI taxonomy): Eukaryota > Metazoa > Chordata > Actinopteri > Cypriniformes > Leuciscidae > Siphateles > Siphateles boraxobius. The sequence goes on from NW_027508876.1 coordinate 3,834,507, forward strand.
ATCTTGAAAAATATTAAGGCTGGTTATTGACACAAATTTCACAATTCGATTCGATTTGAAAATTTGATTCAATTTGGATATATATCAGTTACAGTGAATGGCAAATTTTCTCAAGAAAACTAAATCTCTCAACTAACCATGGCAAGGGATTAAAGTACGGCAAAAAAAGGGAAACAGGAAGTGTCTCATTTCTTGTAAAATCCTTGTTTGATTTAATGGGATTATATGTTTGGTCATGTGGGCTGAATGATTGTACTATTTTTTTATAGTCAAATATTTTTTTTTCTATAACTATTTTGTAATTTGGGATAAATTCAAGGCATTAAACAATATTCACCTCTAAATTAAACTCAATGTACTTCTATTTAAAACAACTAATTGTATTCTATGTTTTAAGTGATGCGTCATATTTAAGTTAAATTAGACAGATTACTGGAATAAATAAATAAAATAAAATGTAACATACTATAAGCACTAGATGGCAGCACAGGCATATTTTAAATAGGGTTGAGCAAACTCTTGTTACTGAGAAAAGTGATTTCAGACACAATTAATTACTTTATTAGCTATTGTAGGGGTGGGCAATATTACCAATATATTATATCACAATAGGAGTTATTTTATTTTCTGATAACATATATCTCAATCTAGTTATTTTTGCTTCAAATAAGGTTGTTGTGATATCAACATTTTTGAGACCATTGACATTTTATAAATTCCTCACCATTTTCAATATCACAAAAAAAGTAAACCTAGCCTAAGTAAAAATAAATCAAAAAAACGGTCAAACTTAGTAAACAGTCAGGTTCAAGTGAAGTCAAGTAAACAGTGATAAAGAAACAAAGAAACTAATTACAATCATATAGGAAAACAAACAATAGAACAAAGACACAACTGAAATACTCATTTAAGACTGCTCTTATGATATACTTATGAGTTAAATAAAGTTTAGTGCACGTAAAGAGTTGCGAGAAAATTAGACGCGTGTGAGATCCCCGTCATCTGCAGCAGCGGCAGGTCTTAAAGTGACAGCTGACTAATGCTATCTGTCATTAATCAAAGAACAAAGGGATCAGGGAAAATGACTCACTGCTCTTGACTAAAGACATTTTGTAGCTTTAATAAGGATTAATCTATATTTAATTAAAAAATTTACACAGTGCAGACTGTTTGATAACTTTATTCAATTTCTGTATATTTCATATTACCTGTTAGACAAGTAGGAAGGACACAGGTAAATATGACATTTATTTTGTTTTAAGATCACTTAAATTAAAAGATGTTATATTTTTTTAAGCCTAATAAATGTTGAAAAAATAAATAAAAATATAGCTTTCAATGGCTCTGGCCGAGCTGTGATATGAACTATACGCTATAGGCTATTTAAAAAAAGGGGTGGAGCTGTTCAATATGTCCCTCCCTGTCTTTCTGTTTCAGTGGAAATTACGTCAACACACTGAATAATGCTGTGCATTTCAAGTCACTTCAGCGGGCCTTTAAAATTGAAAACATTTTTTGTTTTTTTATAAATCATATTTGAACACACTCATTCAGTTTGAACACAATGAAAATATCAGTCGGTGGACCAAGAGAGCAATTTGTGACTTAGCACAGAAGCAATCATGTGGACGTTTCTGAAGTACAGCATGTTCCTTCCTTAATAAAAGGGACACAAATTGGCAGTTTTCTCTACCCAGAACACAGGGTCTTGAAAAATAAGTGTGGCGATGAAGGTTCTATGGGGTCTGACAACCAGGGCAAATAAATAACATTCTCTATGATGAGAAACTCTTTGGAGTTGCATTAATGATCAAATTGATTAGAGTGAAACAACCCAGGAGATGCCAACCCCTAATCATGTTTGAGAAACAATGCACTCCTGCCACTCCTTCCTCCACTCCAATGACTCAATCTACGTTTCCGGCATCAGGCTCTGCCTCAGGCCCCAGACCATTGTCTAAACTCAATCACCGCTCAGCACAGACTCTGAGAGCCAAGGTGAAGAGATGTAATTTACTCTGGTAGACGTCAGTCTGTGTGACTGATGTGTGATCAGACCCTGTCTTGCCTCTAAATACACAAATCTGTTACATACGTCTTTGCTGTAATATCAAAAAACATATGGGGGAAAGAAATGTGCGATTATGGGTCTGTGTTTTTGTGCAAGTTCACATAGGTTTAATATCCACGGAAGACCAAGCTCTTAAATGATTATGCCCAGTGAAGTACATATTAAAGTCCATGTACAGTATCTGTTGTGTGCTTTTAATTAGCTCAGCAAAATGTTTTTCTGTTTCACTTTTTCCCCATATGCATTTCCTTACATTAGAAGCCTAGCAAGAAAGCGTGCAGCCCCACAAATTAATGCTATATGCAAATATGGAAACAGGAAATTACCATTATTATTACGTTTATTGTAGAATATATCCTGTGGAAGCGGAGAATACAGTGCTTTGGGTGATTATAATAGCACTGGATTTTTATAACACTCAATTAAAATTCAATAAGCAAAGCTTTGACCTGTCTTTATTTTGTCAGAGATACATCTACGATACATTATATGCAAACTGGACAAACGGTCCCTAATCATTCCTCCATTTTTCATGTTGCAAATGTTTTCTTTCGTTGTTAGCTTATGTATTAACTAATGTAAACTAATGAAACCTTATTGTACAATGTATTAACTAACAAATTAACAATGAACAAAACATTTGTTACAGTATTTATTCATCTTTGTTAATGTTAGTTAATACAAAGTCGTATTTAAATTACATTCAGTCGTTCATTGTTCATGTTTTTGATTGTTTGTTCATTTTAATAATGTATTAGTAAATGTTGAAGTTAATATTAATTTGGATTAATAAATGCTATAGAAGTATTGTTCTTAAGTATAGTGAAACCTAATTAAACCTCACTGTAAAGTGTTATCAAATGTTTTAAGCTCTATTTTTAAATTATGAATTAGTAATATAAATACATATTTGAAGAAGTCATGACAAGAAAACATTTTCCATTTGATCTTTTTACATCACAAACCCTAAGTAAACAATTTCATAATGCTTTGTCTGTAAATAATAGCGAGGGGACAGTGATATTTTTGTCATGACACCTTTAACAATTATTCAATTCAATTTTTCTACATCAATGTTTACTTATATGAAAAACATTTGCCAGCTACATGAGGTTTTAAATGTATTATTAACGGGATTTAATCATTAATGCTAATAACAACTATTATATTCTATTTATTTTAAATTGGTACAGAGAACAGTGGCATTTTTACAGAAAATAAAATTGGCTACAGAAATTTTGGAAACAACAGTAGCTAGAGAGATGGTGTGTGTAACGGATCAATGAACTAGGACAATTTTAAAAAAGTTGGAATTATATATAAAATATATCAAATTTGACCAACAGCATGCCAAAGATGATAAACGTTTAATTTAACCTTGAACATTATTAAAAGAAAATGATCTGCATTCAGAGCGATTCCCTATAACTATATTGAAGGTTGTTCCTCTGAATCCCCTCCCTCTCTTCCCTTCTCCTTTGTCTTTACAAACACATCATCTTAATCTGTGCTGTATTATGTCTGGACAAGACATCCGCCCATTGCAAGGCTGGAAGGAAGCTACTTGATCATTTTTAGCAGGCCAAGGAGACAAATGTGATTGTGAGCGTCAGTGGTGCGGAGCCGTGCTTCAGATCGAAATTCATTTTAGGCTGTGGCTTTCCCTGCATCACTGGTCTAGACAAACACTCTGTTTCCAAGACTTCAGCTGGGCTCTCTCCAAAGCACTGCAGATAATTTCATTACAGATCTGTGGATCAATGTTGCTTTGTGCTCTTTAAATACTGAACTGGTGAACTTGCAGCCTAACTGACCTTTGGCCTTTGTACCATCAATTGTTCATAACAAAGGGTCTTTTTAGTCGCAATCTAGTTGCACAGCTGTCGAAATGTGTTCCTACGTCCTATTCTTGATGCAATGCTAAACTTCCTGTTGAGTCTGATTACAATGACTGGCATTTATAATCAACAGTGCATACACACTAAAATGTATAAAATTGTGATTCATCAGTAAGTTGGCATTTAAACTGGATTTGGTAGAAACAAAACAAAAAAAACAATAAATAAAAAAAAGCAAATGTAATAAATACAAAAATAAATATAAATGGAGAAATGTATAAAAAATAATAATAACAATAATTATTTATATATATATATATATAAATGAATGGATAAATAAATATAATTGATGGATAATTAATATATAAATATAAAGGATAAATAAATATGAAACAATAAGTTTCTTAATTTCTTCCTTTATTATTATCATTATTAAAAACATCAATTGAAAAACTTAGTGACACTGCATTATGCACCTGGGTTGGGAATGTTACATTTAAAATGTATTCCACTACAGATTACATAATACATTACGTAAAATGTAATTATGCAATTACTTTCAAAACGTATTGTGGAGAAAATGCTGTATTACTGCTACTAGAAATAAAGCTCTTTCTGATTATGCTATGTTAGCCACTTGACAAAATAGTGTTGTCTCTGAGGCATGTATCCAAAGAGTTGCTCACCTGTCTAATAAAACACATAATATATTAAAGAGTATTTGATGTTTCCATGGTTTCGACGGAAGTGAAACCGGAAATGGAGGGTAACGCGGATATGTCATCATTGACAGGTGACGTAATGCCATGGGCCGTTAGACTGGTTAAAATTGATGATTTTTAAACATGGTTGGAAACATTTGGGATAATGTACGGTAAGTACACAAGTCAGCAAAACATAACAGCGTTCTAGTGGCTTTTGGAAATTTTAATTCAAAAACCGAACATATTGTGCCTTTAAAGAAAATGTAGCCAATGTTGCTTCTCAGGTAAATTTATCTTGTTTTAATTTTTTTTTCTTCTTACTAATTAGGGTTGTGCAAAACATAATCGACTTATCATAATCGACTAGTCCGTGTTGAGGGAGCCTTGTATAATTAATAAGGCTGCGTCAGGTCCACAAAACCCCATTCAGACACATTTTTCAGGAATATATGGACACTAAGCCCAGACCTCCAACAGGGTATATCAACAAATACGCAAGCACAATAACTATAACCATTTGTTGTACACTACCACTACCAAAGTCCTCTCAAGAACAGCTCATACTGAGATTGACGCAGAGGATGCAGAATGATGCACTTCAATAATCTGAGACCTCCAACTCAGTGGGTGATCAAAGAGAAGATTTGAAGTCTGACATTGAGTGTCTTCATTTATTGTTTTAGGCGGTGTGTTTATACACAAATGGTGTTTTCATGGCTGTAGCGGTGCTGCATTAAATGAGATGAATTAAGAGATGAGAGGGTTTACCATAATGACCAGCATTTCTTACAAATATATTTGATCCATTTAAAAACACAGAACTTTGTACGATGTGACAGAACATAGACAAACCATACTTTGCCTTGTATTTACTGGATTTATCTTTCATCTGTTAAAGTGTTTCTCACTGTTTCGGTGTAGATGGATGAACAGCATGCTATTACTCCTCTATGAAATCCTCAATGTATGGAAGTAAAATAATGGCAAATGTTTTTGAAACAAAAAGCCTGTTGAATTGCACTACTTGAAAAAAATATGCATTGCATTAACCCTGCTTGTATTTTAATGCATTGTATTTTTAGGGTTTGCATTTTTATGGGCTTAAATTTAGCATGGTTGAATATTTAAGCTGTGAATATTTAAATTCAAAACATTTCAAAAACATTTTCCTTAGTAAAATATCAATAATCCATATTCACCTTTCATTTTTCACTTCAAAAATATTCAAACTGATTAAAAATACAACCTATAATATTCAACTGGCGGTTTTCGGTGCATTTTATTTCGCTTTGCAAATTCACTTCCACAAATTCAGTGGTTCAAATTCGACAGTAAATTCAATGTTGACGTCCAGGAACTGCAGGAAAAGCAGTAGATTACCGATCATAATCTAAAGCTGTTTTTATGTTTCATTCATTAACTTCATTGTTACTTTCCCTGTGTAGCCTTGCATGTTATCAACTTTTTCTACCATGAACGGGATTATAATCGGTTTCCCTCAATACCTCATCATGCTCAAGGATTCCCCTTCCATCAGGACAAAACGCTTAACGTAGCTTAATGGACTAATACAGTGATATAATAGCCCAAACTCACACCTTATTGTGGAAGTATGCCTACATACATGTTAATATTCCTACATACATGATTAATCTGGGAAGGGTCATAGCACTTTCATATTGTTGTCCTATATTGTTAGTTTAACTGTAACTTAAGTCGCTTTGGATAAAGCGTCTGCTAAATGACTAAATGTAAAATTGGCTTGACATTCGCACATTTAGGGACCGTCTCTAAAGTAACATTGGTAGTCCTATAGGCCTAAACATTTCTAACTTAAATTTAATTGAATAAATTGCGCATTATGCCTGAAATCACCTACATGAACACTGTACAGTTGGTTTTATGACTGCAAGTCGTTCTCTTTAAATGCTATTGAAGTTAGAAACGTGTGCACCAATGTCGTATGTAATTTTAGAGACGGTCCCTAAATGTGTGAATGTCATGTCAATGTCATGCAAATGCCAGTATCACTGAGAAACGCTCAGCTTTAAACTTTGCGCGTTAAGTTCATATTCTGAGTCTTTCTGCTTGCCTGCGAGTTTGGTCTTTTATATCACTGTATTAGTCCATTAAGCTACATTAAGCGTTTTATATGTCCAGCAGGGGAATCCTGACATATTGAGTGAAACCCTACTAGCCTACTACTGCATGCAGCACAATCGCCGCAATATAAGGTTGAGGCAACTAAACAACCAATAGATATGTCAAACTCAAATGTAACATTGGATCTGTAGGCCTATACATCCGCATCGGGGGAATAACATTATAATCTCGTTCACGGTAGAGATGCATAGGATACACAGGAAAACTAATCGTGAAGAAACTGAATTTTTACATAAAACATAATAATCACAGATAGGCTACACTTACATTGTTGTAAATGAGTTTTTATGAATGAATGGCTCGCTCTAACTGTTGCTCTGGTCTTCGTCAACAACACGCGCTTGCACCCCCTGCTGGTGAGGTCGACTAACAGCAGATGGAGATTATGATCGGTAATCTACTGCTTTTCCTGCAGTTCCTGGATGTCAACATTGAATTTACTGTCGAATTTGAACCACTGAATTTGTGGAAGCGAATTTGCAAAGCGAAATAAAATGGACTGAAAACCGCATGTTGAATATTATAGGTTGAATTTTTAATCAGTTTGCATATTTTGGAAGTGAAATATGAAAGGTGAATATGGATTATTGAAATTTTACTAATGAAAATGTGTTTGAAATGTTTTGAATTTAAATATTCACAGCTTAAATGTTCAACCATGCTAAATTTCAGCCCATAAAAATGCAAACCCTAAAAATACAATGCATTAAAATACAAGCAGGGTTAATGCAATGCATATTTTTTTCAAGTAGTGCAATTCAACAGGCTTTTTGTTTCAAAAACATTTGCCATTATTTTACTTCCATATCAATGTCATCAAGGACATTATATCCATAACAGCACCTACTCATAGAAATTTAACATTTATGTTAAGACCTTATATTGAGATGGCTTGGGTGTGTATTATGCTACTATTATAATAATATAAACAAAAGAAAATATATTTTTATCATTTTATTGGATCAGTGCATTCAATCTTAAAGTGACAGCAGCCAAATGTTCCTGCTTCTGTCTGTGTCCATGTTATTCAAACAACAAAATGCAAAGTGAAAAATCCCTTTTGTAGCTTTATCAAAGATTAATTATATTTAATTTAAATACAGTAAAGCCCATGCAGTTATTTTACATTTGATCATTCAATTTCTGTACCTGAATACTGTTAATAACTTTTAATTATCAAGTTTAATTATCTTGCTTCTATTGTATTTATGTAATGCTTGTAAGTTGTAAAAAAAAAAAAAAAAATTATCATCTTCTAAGCAGATTCACTCCCCTACAAAATCACCCTGATCCTTCTAGAATGAGTAAGTCTTTCCAAATAGAGCTATTCGAGTCATCTTGTGAAACAGTTTTCATATCACGCTATATATATATATATATATATATATATATATACACACACACACACACACACATACAGACACAGAGAGAGAGAGAGAGAATGAGAGAGAGAGAGAGAGAGAAAGAGAGAGAGAGAGAGAGAGAGAGAGAGAGAGAGAGAGAGCAGAGCAGAAAAACTAAATATCGCAATGTCTATTTTTCCACTATCGCACCTGTTGTGAATTCAGTGAACATTTAGCATGAGAATGTTTTCCACTCGCATAATTACGCAACTTAAAGGTAATTAATTGTGAATGAAACCCAAGCTAGCTTAAGCTAGCTTGTGAAAACAGTGCTTTAGTACTTCTTCAAAGCTGAGCTAAGACAATTTAAATTCATCCTAGCTGAGCTGTTTGACTGGTAAAAGGGGACACCCTCCCCTCGAGGGCTCACTCCCACTTCAATGACAGAGCTTCTTCTGTGAGGCTTTTGGCACCGTGACAAGTCGCCATTTAAGAGAGAACCAACTGGCGTCACTCTGTCCTCACGTGCGAGTCTCTCACACACACACACGCACATAGACATGTATTTTATCTGAGGCTTTCAGGAACAAACCTTGTTCTCTGAATAGTGTTCTATCTGATGTTGGGCATCTCCCCTGAGATTCTGTTCTAAAGGCACAAAGGCACATGTCTCTGTGTGCTGGTTACGTACTTGATATAACAGCACTTCTGCGTTCTTCTGCATTCTGAGTTCTACAGGTGTTTAGCAGGGTTTATAATGTACCTTGAGTAAATGACTGTATGTACTGCCTGATCATCATTAAATGCAAAAATTAATGAAAATTTGTTTTTCCATCTTCATTTTATGTTATTTCCGCTTTATTCCAAATAAAATAATTTTTAGTAGTTATATTTTGATAAATGTCTGCCAATGTTTTTTTATTATTATTTTGTCGTGTTATAGGTATCATTCCATGTTTACAATTATTCACAAGCATACACAATACCAAAAAATTTTCATCAGTCTGTGCTAGTGTTGTCACGATACTAGAATTTCTAACTTCGATACGATACCTTGAAAAATATCGATATTCGATACCATTTTCGATACCACAGAGAAAAAAACTGCCACAATATTAAGGGGGTCTTTTTTTTATTTAAAGCTAAATATTACAAGTCTAGAACGTGACAATGAGGTATATTTTACATGAACAAAAATGTCCTGAGTTCTATCTGTTAATATTTTTTCATTGGACCAGAGCTAACATGATCCGTTGTGTTTTTATTACCTACTGTTATCAAAGATTAAAATATACTGTAACAAATGCATTGTTCATCGGTCATAAATGCTGGTTAATACAATAACTTAATTTGATGAACAGATTTAAACGCAAACGTGTGTGCATCACACGCGGAAACAATGCTCACTGGATCAGCATCTAGTCAAGTTACCTTTATTTATATATTGCTTTTAATAATACAGATTATGTCGAAGCACTTAACTGTATCAAATTGGAGGATAGAGTGTCAGTAATGTATAATAATAAGGTTAAACATTCAATTTTCAGTTAAAGGCATTTCATTATTGAATTCAGAGATGCCATTGTCTAGCTCAGTTTAGTTTAATTAGTATATGTGTAATCAAATTGATGATAATCGCTAATGAAGGCAAATTGCAGAATTAAATAATAATTTTTGAATAAAGTTAAACAGACACAAGTTAATTTACATCTGACCACAGTTACAATATTTACTTGTCTACGATTCCTCAGTCAGATTATGTTAACTTTAAGAATTACAGTGAAAAAACGAAACACAGACTCATATCAACAACAATACTAGGCCATCTTGGTTAATGTTTCAGAAAAGTTAAAATGAGAAGAGTTACAGTGTTAGGATGTTTTTAGCAGTGGTGCAGGTCTGTCCAAAAAACAAACACCCCTGATGCTGAGCATATGCTTGCTAAATGGTACCCCTGGAGCCAATTCCTTAAATGTTTTCATCTATAAAATAATTTTACAAAATGAGTGATGAGAGGGATATTGATAGTCAAACAATCTTTTGGGTGCCCGCAGCCCGCTCGCAGTGTGAAGCGCGTGTCCGCGCTATTCTCCGACATGCCCGCTCGCGGTGTGTAGCGCGTGTCCTGTCCACGCCATTCTCCGACTCCGACATGCCCGTTCGCGGTGTTCTTTATCAATCAACCAAAGCCGGTCGCGGGGACGCCGCACTCGCCATCTTTCCATTCACTTTTGCCATTTAACCAGAGCGAATGAGACGAGTGCGTCACGTGTGGTGTTTGTCAACGCGCCTTTGGAGAGAAGTGAAAGTGACTGCTCGGCTAGTATTGGTGTATCGATACTTCGGGAAATTAGTATTGGTACCGTTCAGATATTTCAGTATCGATATTTATCGAAATATCGATATTTTTGACAACACTAGTCTGTGCATTATATTTAAAGTCTTGTGAAGTCATTTTACAGCTTTGAGAGTAGAACAAACCAAAATACTGATGCCTGATTACACACATATACACACATATACATATATATATATAGATATAGATATATATTATATATATATATATATATATATAAGCTCTTTTGAGCCTCATGTTTTCAACTAACAATTTGATCCATTGCACAGAATCACAGACTGTTTCATCTCAAAATCAACTTTGTTCTAGTGGCAGCAATTAACAGCTCAATGGAGAGAATCACAAAATGTTGGTCTGTTCTGCACACAAAGCAATCGTATGACTTCAGAAGACTTGGAATTTAGCACACTAACCGTACGGACTACTTTTACGGTGTGTCTATGGTGCTTTTGGGTGCTTTTTAAATTCTAGAAAGCTCCAGTCCCCATTAATTCTAATTGCATGGGGAAAAAAATTATCAGTGGATTCTCTAAAATGTCTCCTTTTGTGAAAGAGAAAGTAATTAGGGTTTGGAACAACATGAGGGTGTGTAAATGATAAGAGAAGTTTCATTTTAAGTGTATTGTATACATTTTTGGGGGAGCAAATTAGAGTGTAGGATGCAGTTGTAACTGTGGTAAATCAAACTCTGTGTGAAGAGAATGAGATTTGCTGGACATGTAGGAATGGGGAAATCTATTTACTTACTTTGTTTTATCAACCTCTTGTCGGTCACCACAACATTCTCCGCATCCACAACAATGACCTTCCCGTCCCGTGGGCCCACAGCGAAGTTGTCGAAGCTGACGTCCAGCAGGTAGAGAGCAAAATCGAAGTCGTTGTTGGTAAGCTGCTCAGCAATGTCCATCAGTTGCTTGGCCAGATCTACCCTCTTTTCCCAGGGAGCATTGAAGAAACTCCACAGCTCCTCGCCCACGTAGTTCACTGCCACCATCCGCCCACAAGCACCCAGGTACTTCGCAAATGGCCAGCCTTCGTCTGAAGGGAAACTCTGAAAAGAGCACACAAGGGAATGATTTGGAGTATATGTACAATGACAGTTAAAAGACCATACTGAGTGAGTTTTCGAAATTCCTATCGTACCCCTTCAACAGTCATTAAGTTCAAATGAAAACGTTTCTTCAGCCAAACTAAGTTGGCTACTCTATATGAACTTCAAATACCTTCATAGAACAACAGTAAATTGGACTACGGGGAATTGTGATTGGTTTCAACGCTGACGGTAATGCTTCTGGTGTCCAGACGTCGGAATTGAAATATTTTGAGATGAAAGCTAACAGCTCTGGTAGGAGGGCTACTTGAAGAGGGGGGAAAACCCGACATCAATTGCATGCAAAACAGCAGGTTATTATTTTAATATGATGCTTGTTTTGTCTGACTCACATCGAGGCAGGAAAATTGTGGATGCTGGGGAGGCATCTGTCAGTTGTGACTTTACTTTGCTAGCCTCTTCAGATATACACAAATGAGGCAAGTAAAGCAGCTGTACCCCAGTAACTGACTTGGTCTCTCAGGGCCTTGAGTGGGAACGTCTCATTACAGCGACTCTGTCTATTCCATCTACCGCAGCATGGAAAAGCAGTCAATTAGATATGAAAGAGCACAAATTAGAGCAAAATAAAAGGAAAAACCAAATACACTCACTGTCCAGGACACAAAATCTGAGTGCCACTCTATTTTAATGATTCATATTTGAAATGTAAAAAACCGTCGTCTGGATTTTCTCTTGGAACTTAGAGTTGATATTCAGCAATAATTTCACCTGCTTTCTTTTTCCGAGCTACTCAAATGACTCACACGGGCTTCATTGATATTGACAGACAGCGCTGCGCAAGGGAAAAAGGCGTACAATTGCAATTGGATTCCTTTTTATTTCACAGTCAGAGAAATTTAATAGTCTAGTTTAATCTGCCTCAGAATCTGGTTAAAGTTTAATGTAGAATCTCATTAATATTTCACTATACACATATTTTTTTAAAACATACAATCAGTAAAAGGACGCAGAATAAAACGGCTGCAGTTCAGTCCGAGAGCTTTTTGTTACACACACTCTAAGACTGGCAATGCAGAACGGTAGAATACTAATGGTGCATTCAGAATGCCATACTACCACACTGCTTGAGCTATTTTTGCAGTATGAATTATGTTGAGCACAATATCTTAATTTTCTTTGTGATTGGAATACCTAAATACTGAAGTTTGGTGTGATGGTAATACCCCCAAGATGCAATTGGATCTCAATAATAGAATCCAAGATCTTTTAAAAATCTTAAAATGCATGTAGCAATTTCTAAGAAATATTTTGTAATGTTTGTATTTATGTTGTTTTCATATGGTTTTAAAATTTTTACATTTAATGACTCTAAAAATGTCATGTGCTGTAACCATCAAGTAAAACATATTTCCCTCATACCTTGAATAGATGTGAGTGTTAATGTTAACCTAATTCATAAATATATGACACCAACATAATAACAGAATTCAGGTGGTACAATTCGGAGCTAGACAAGTTGTTTACATTCATTATTAGTATAATGTTATGTGCTTCGAGACATGGTGTTTTGGAGGAGGTGTGGCTTTGGAGCATAACGGCTCAACATAATGATGTCATTACAACAATGTAGGCCACTACTGTATGAACCAGTCTTGTGACCAAATGACCAAACACATTGCACTTGCTCTCACAGTAACAATGTCATTGTCCCTCATCAGTTCTTTTGTGTCAATCCCCTTCCTTGTCTTCCTCTCCATCAGCAGTGTACATGCAGAAAGTAGACAGCATTGATGTTGCACTAAGCCTTTGACTCTTTAGCCGTGGCCTCTAAGAAGGGACAGATAAGATAAGACTCAAACTATCAGGCCGCGCTCCAGTTAGACCAACAAATCTATGCGGTAAACACACACTGCACCCTAATCAGTGCTATACCTTGCCAACAATTTCTACAAATCCAATTTGTTCCAAAGCACTATAAAATGGAGTGTGCAATAATAACAATATTAGCCCACTCTGATATTAGTAATTAGCTTGAGGCAGAGCGGAAGCGTGTGCGCAGTCTGCGAGTAAGGGCGGTCAATACTCTAAGAGGACTAGGTCAATCAACAGAGAACAGCCCATCCTCAAAGCGCTGCTCACTCTCAGCACACTTCCTGTGTTTGTTCGATCAGGGGCTCTCCAGAAGGAAGGGGAAGAAATCCATGGAGAGGGGAGGAATACACCTCCCCAACCTCAAAGAGAAGGATTTGAATAAAGAAACAGCAGGCCAGTAGCTTTTGTGTTGGGATTTGTTGAAGTCTTGCTCGGTTAATGAGGGTTAAGGGTGGCCTTTACCAAAGAAAGACATGCGTAAGGAGGCCCGGAGGCTGTTCAGCAATATACAGGCACATTTACATAGCTTAGTTCATGCAGCAGCAGCAGCATCTGTCAGTCCGGGATTAATTAAATTGATCAAAAGCGACAGTAGAGACTTTTACATTGCAAAAAAAAAAATATATATATAGAAATATTTTAAATAAACTTTATATTCATCAAAGAATCCTGAAAAAAATGTATCAGTTTCACACAAAAATATTAAGCAGCACAACTGTTTTCAACACCGATAATAGGGCTGGACAACAATATGGCCAAATTTTATATCACGATATATTTCTTAATTTCGGGCGATACGATATAATTCTGATATCGATATGAACAATGTACAATCCTCAGAAAAACTGCCAAGAACGCCCACAACAGATGTCTGTACCTACAATCTTCAGAAAAATGAATTTGCCAAGTCTATGAAACCTGCTGGAGTATTTCGGTACTGCACCATAACAAACTATGAACCAATGAAATAACCCATCATAACAATAATATTATCTTCTCAATACCTGCTACAAGACTATGGGTAGCATATGGGTAGCAATATTCAATTCAAAATGACAATGCAATATGTTAAATGGCAATGCATTTCTGATTTTAAATTTACATTTGCCTTTACATTTGTGCAACGTTTGGTGCAAAATTAAATTAAAATAAATTTACATTTGCCATTTCATGCACTAGTTTTAATATGTAAATTGAATACATATTTTAACGGTTTGCAAGTTGCAAAATTAAAATGTATTACAGATATGATTAGATATGTTTAACATGTTCAAGCAAAAACTGTAGCAAAATTATCATTTAAATGTTATTTTTCTTAATTGCATTTACACTCACAGTTTCATTTTCATTAACTGTCCCGCAACGAATGTAGCAAAATTCAATGTGCAAATTGAAAATGCATTCCGAGCTGATCACGCCCCCTCCCGCCGTCAATCACTGCGTGAAGTTCACGCAAAAAAGTCTTGTTTGTTTGTGCTTTGTTTGTGCCGGTTAAAGTATTGTTTGTGCTGCTTCTATCGGGTGGAACTGCTTCAGATAGAGGAACAGATTTGATGTGTTCCCGCTGCTAGTCGGCATCACTCTCCGGCACATTTGCAGCGCGCTGAAACCTGAAGTTTTCATTTGTATTGCGGTCAGGGGCGCTCATTTTTTGTAGCTAAAACTTGGCGCGTTGGAGATCCGCTACTCCTGCTGAGCACTGGTTCGAGACCAGCCTGCCTGTGCTGTACGTCATCACAAAAGTAGCCAATTGTGTTCTGCTTTTTCTGACGGCTGCGCGCCTAACGTCAGTCAGTGACAAATGTTGTTATGTATATTGAAATATCGAAAATCTGTATAAAAATCATATCACCGTTATTGAATAAAAAATATTGCAATATATATTGATATTGAATTATTGTCAAGCCCTAACTGATAAAAAGAAAATGTTTCTTGAGAACCAAATCAACATATCAGAAATAAATCACAGGAATATGTTACATTTTAAAATGTTCAAATTAAACAATACATTTAAAGTAAAATTTAACAATATTACCATTTACCGTATTTTTTATTGAATAAATGCATAATCAATCATGACAACTCTCAAAGTAGTTTTGGTGTGTTAATAAATATAGCAATGCAAATGTATTAGGTCTACAGAGCAACTGGACTAGCTACTGCCATTAAATACACAGGCACGCTGCTGCATATATTCTGCATGAATAGACGTTCATAAATCCTATAGCAGGTGGAGCTGGGGGAGGTAGAGCGTTACAGAGGAACTGTCTCAGGACTAGCCAACAGCAAACAGACTATTGAAATAGAGCAAAAAATGTTGAGCAAGCAATCGCATTGGCTGCTGAATAAGCAAAGGCCAATCAGCTTGTGTCACAAGGTAATGGTGACATGGCTTGCATATTGCATGTGAAGTTTCATGACTGAACTAAATATTAGTATTGTTACTATTATAATTATTATAACAGCTGTTGGAAGAATGACGTCATCTTAAACATTGCCATGATGATTGCCACATATTTTTATCAGAATCAATGTTTGAGCATGTGATGTACAGTGAAGAGAATACTGAATACTGTATAGTTAAAATAATGAAAAATACAGATTCAAAACAATACTTTCGGTCAGTAAATTTTCTGTATTCAGCCATTAATTAATATCCCAAACAAACATTTAAATAATTGGGGAATAATTTAGTAAAAAGTTCAAGTAATCATGTTCAGTCCATGAAGAGCTAACAAATGCTCTGCTTATTTGATGCTCCCCCAGTGCACTTAAAGCTCTAATCCAGTATCCAGGAGTTATTAACGTTAGCGATGAACGCCTCAAGTGGCAAAATAAATTGGAAACTGGGGTGTCATTTAACGTTGACTAAACTTTAATATTAATAAAAAGAAGTGCTTGGGTGGAATTATTTCCCTTTATCTTTTTTTTAAGAAGCATGGTTTTGGGAGAGAAAGATGTTAATTCAGTGGCATTCAGAAGTGCTGAGGGAGCACAACTCCACCTGAACCGAAACTGTAGCCTCTCTGAATCAGTGGGAAATTTCCATTCCTATACACTTAATAACAAGTTCCTTACTCACCTCTAATGTGGATTATTTTAAAAGGACCCGAAAACAATTTTAAGAATTTATTCTGAAAAATCACTGGACATTTTAGTCAAGGTTTCACACCAAAAATAATTTAAATGACTTTTTCATACGTAAATAAGCTCCATACTAGGAATGCATCTTATATCAAAGGCCATATTGGTATCGTTCAATAAATGTAAATTTTTAACGTCATTGTTAATGGTCGCTTAAGAACATTAGGTCACTATAAAAGCGATAAAATATTTGATTATTTCCTCTGGTTAAAGCACTTTATACATGCTGCTGGCCATGAGGGTTTTGATTGGTGCCTTCTTCATACCGTGACACATTATGCATGCTTTAGAAGAGTTTATGCTAGAGAGAAGACACAATGTCGGTGGTGTGGGAGTTTTTCAATGTGAAAAAAGAGGACATCAGAATTGCATTATTTTGGTGCTAGTTTTAATTATATTTTTTTATATTTAATTATATTTAATTTTTTAATTATTATGTCCTCTAAATTTAGTAGCAGCTAACTAATTATTTTGGTTATAACATTATACATGTAATTAAATCATACATTATATCAGTTAGTTTCGAAAATGTACAACACAAGAGCAAAATTACTTTTTCAAATCTTGTAAAACCTACAAAAATCCCAATTCCATCTGACGGAAAACTTAGTCCTGTTAATAACCGCAACCCCAATGTCAGCCCCAATGTTCGTGTGGAGCGTGGAAGCTAAATTAGTACTGCACTTACACATTTAATTTCCGCATCCATATATAATTCTGTTATTTATATTATAGGAAATAATTAAATAAATAAATTATCTCAGAAAAGTTCATGCTATGTTTTCCGGTTTTGTTGCGGAAAGCTTCATGTGTGCTGGAACTAGGCTTTGGCGGTATCCAAATTTTCATACCGTCAAACCTCCTCCCTATTTTACCAGGGTATACGGTATTACCGTGACTAATTAAAAATTATGACATAAGGCTCAGACAGCGTCACCAAACTGTTGGCTTGTGCCTACACCGTTGAGAAACTGAATACCAGATCGGGCAAAAAAAAAAAAAAAAAAAAAAAAATCAAGGCCAACCCGTGCACGTTGTGTCTGACACCGGCTGACGGCATTAAATGTAATTATGAGCCGGAGCCCTATTTAGACTCGACTATTTTTAATACGTGGGCCGTTATAATATGGTGGCGCCAAATAATTTTTTAACCCAGGTGCGGGGGGGGTTGGTAGATATAAATACTATTTATAAATGAGCAAAAATGGGACACTTAATAATATTTAATTATTTTAATTATGACAATTAAAGTATTCATTTTATTAATTAATTTAAATTAAAGTAACAAGCAACAAGCAAGAAGTGCATTTGTAAATCCGGTGACACGCGTCCATTGATTTTTATTAATACAACCTTTCTGTCAGTGTCTGCTGCAAAGATTAAGTTGACGGTCGCCATCTCCTAGTGAACGCGCATATATAGAGAGAAATGCAAATCATGGATTACATAATCAGAAGGTATAGGCTAGCCTTTTTCTTTTCGTTTTGAATTGTTTCGTTTAAAGAAATTGACGATTGATATCTCCGTAGTGAACGCGCCTATAGAGAGAAATGCACATCATGGATTAATCAGAGAGTATGCTGCCTATATTTCCTTTCCTTTTGAATTGTTTCGTTTAAAGAAATTGACGAATCGCCATCTCCATAGTGAAAGTTAGAGAGAAATGCACATCATGGATTACATAATCAGAGAGTAGGCTTGCCTATTTCTTTTCGTTTTGAATAGTTTCGTTTAATGAATTTGATGATCACCATTTCCGTATGAACGCGCATAGAGAGAATGGCACATCATGGATTAAATAATCAGCGAGTGGCCTATTTCTTTTCGTTTTGAATTGTTTCGTTTAATGAAATTTCAAGCTTTATTTAGATATAGGCTTATCTGTCATGTCTGTGAGGCATACACTGAGTTTCGGCTAATTTATGATGAGATTTCAATGCAAGTGACCGCGGCGCGGCAGCGCACGATCATGTCATGATTATGTTGTCTGCTATATTTGATTCTTATTTATTAAATCCAGGCAATTGGTTGATAAAAAATTATTAAAATTAAGACACAATTTCTACAAAACGAAATTCACTTTAAAGAAAGGTCTTTTACAAAATGAAACTTAATTAAGTGGTCAATGTCTGACTCCCGATGCATCCCATCTTACTTGTGCTGTTCAGTTTTCATTATCAACGTAAAAAAAAGAACATAATATTTTAACAAATATAAACTAATGTGCTTATTTAATGAACTCGGGGCAAAATGCATCCTCGCAGCAGTGAGTGGGTGGTTGTTTCAGAGATGCGACATTAGGTTAGAGGTGTTTCCATCTCTCGCGGTCACCTTTTTTATTGCAACATTTACAAATTGCCTCGTCAGTATTTACCGCCTCTCCCTTCCCTCTCTCTCTCTTTCTCCTCCACACTGTCACTTGATGTCAACTACATAAGCATTTTTAGGCATTGAATAAATTATATTTATATATTTTATATAAGTGCCGGTGCCATTTTAAGACCTCGCGGTATACGATATTACCGTAATACCGCCCAACCCTAGCTGGAACGCTTAATTTATATTTTAAATGCTGATTATTTTGCTTAATTATTTCTCCCGATTAATCGACTAATGGCTACGGAAATCTTTAGTTGGGGCAGCCCTAGTATTTTGGCTAAATGTCACACCTTAAATTAATGAACCATGTAAATGCTAAAACCAGGAAGATGAAAAAAGAGAACAAAGAAGAGAGAATGAGACCGTGTGTCCAGCAGATCTCTAGAGAATCTCACCCTGCTGAAAACGAAACCGCTTCAGACAAACGGCTTTCCTCTATATTAGAGGATGAAAAGTAAACCTGCAGTTTTTACAATGTCATGCCCTTCCAAACAGCGTCTCACACGAGAACAAGTCTGTTGTGGGCGCTTGTGTTTGTAAGAGTTGACTAGTAAGATATCTGTGGGTCAGATCATTATTTGGTAACACTACATGTGCAGAGTCAGATGGCGGAAATCACAGTGAATAAATCAACAATAAAGATGGAAAAATGAACTAGTGGTAGTGCATGTGAATTTTTATCTTGATAAAAAAATGTAGGTTTCTGTGACATTTATTCTATTATACGTTGTTAAATGTGCTTCAGAGTTATTTTTTCCATAGTGCATAACGTTTATGTTTATATTCCCATCTCTAAATTCACAAAAGTATTTCCATTTTGCAAAAAGGTTCATCCTGACAGCAAGCGAAACCATATCAAACATCTAAGACTTCATAAATGAGCGAGAGCATATGTGCATTAACCACAGACTGCAACAGAGAAAGGGAGCTCAATAATTTGGCCTGAAATATAAATTTTTGATAAAATATTTGTTGGTTTAAAATCCTAGGCTACATGTAATGGAAGTAATACTATTTGTATGAGAACAGTAACCGCAGTTGGATTATAACATGTAATCAGATATAAATGCAAGTATTTCCCCACATTTGCTGGAGAAACTATGACATAATCTGAACGGTATTAACAGAATACATTAGTATTTTAAATACAGTTGTTAACAGCATGAACTGACATACTGTAGTTGAGAATAGTCACTTAAACCACAATTCCCATGTAACTCCAATTACTATGCTGTAATGATGTTATATAATATATTCATTGTTTAACAAGGTTTGCTCAAGCAGTTAAACAAAGGGGATTTCTGGGCAGCTAGGTGTAAACGCTCACGATTGGCTCTCAGATACGGCTTGAGAGCGTCTATCGAAGTTCAAGTCTGCCTTATGATAAATGATTAACATGCCATTAATTATTCCATATGAAATGCAAATATAGGTAAAATGTCAAAGGTGAAATTGACTGGAAATATGCCCTGATGTTTAATTTAACAGTACGGCATGAACATCATTATGATGTTCTTGTTAGTGCTTCATCTTGTCCTGCACTGGATCAGTAACATTATTAATTTGATTGCCAGTAAAATTAATCACAAACTTGTTAATGGCTTGTCTGACTATCTTGTAGTTGCAGTTCTATCAACCACCTGCTTTCCCAATAAACGACACGAACACATAAGAGTCCAAGTACTTTATATTTCCCCCTGTGTCACCTAGAGTTCTTTATTAAACACTTCTATAACAAGAAAAAAAAAATGGGTGCACAATATATCAGTACTAGGGATGAACATGACTACTCGAACGTACCACGAGCATCGCGGTCTGATTGCTTAGCAGGTCGTCCAGAGACTACAGACCGGAGAACTAAATTGAAACTATGGCTTTGAAAATGTGCAGTGATGCCTGGAATCACTTTGAAAATTAAAACATTAAAGTGTAAGTTGTGCAGCTGCTCGCCGTCCATTTTCAAAAAGTACACATGCTCCCCCAGAAAAACATTGATGGTGCATTATTAATAATAACAAGTTACTTTCTTGTCATATTTTCATCAACAGTATGTTGTAATTAAAATAATTTCATTGTTGTAATGAGGTGCATAATCTCTAGTGCATAGTAGTAAAACGTCTACTAGAAATATGCTTTTTGCAGAATTGTAGTTAAACCTACCAGTCTGGGTGCAGACTGGGTGCAGAATAAGTTCAATATTCAGAATTAGGGATCTCATTACCTTGGAGTCAAGATGTTCGCGCTTACCAAAATAGATGTTAGCTGCAGCCCTAAACTGAAGCTTAAATTGTCTCATTAAAGACAACAAAAATAAGCAGCCATCCCTCCCAGTGTTGCAAAAGAAACTGCCACTAAACACCTTTCTCATGTAAAACGCTTTGCCAGGGTGTGGTGAAATTATCCACAGTATCTTAAGTCATCAATCCCTGAAATCCATATCAGACATGTCAGGACAAGTGTCTAGCATTGGTTTAGATGAAGAGTGATGAAATGCTACAGTAAATAAAAACAGTAAAAAAAAATAATAAAAAAAACGAGAAAAATGAAGGAAAACATCATCTCACCAGCTGTGAAACTTATTACACAGTCTGATAAGCCAATTTAAAGGGCTGTTGAGGAAGAACTAAACATAAGTTGTTTTGTTCTTCACATTAAACGGCTGCCCTTTTCCCTCAAACCCCGTCGTTGACCTGCGGTACGCTACGCAGGCGTGGAAGCAGAACAGCTCCCGTCTGGCATTTTGCTTGGCCATTAAATTTTAAAACTGAGTCAGTCTACAGACAGAACTCGCCCCTGCAGGGTGCCGTGCTTATTCTACAGCTTTGCAGACTTTTCTACACCCCTTCCCCCAAAATCTCCCTCTCTGCATCCCATCTCAGGCTACAGACCACCAATCCACCAGCTGAGGACAAGAACGAGTGAAGAGAGAGTGAGATAAAAACAAAGCGCAGTTTAGTTTTGTGTACTCAGTCTGTTGGTCTATGTAAACAAGCATGGGCAACTGAGGTTTTAGATTTCATGCAAGACATTTAAAAATATGGGACCCTGGATCACAAAACCAGTCACAAGTAGCACAGGTATTTTTGTGGCAATAGCCAACAATACATTGTATGGGTCAAAATTATCGATTTTTCTTTTACGTCAAAAATCATTAGGCTATTAAAGTTTTAAGGCTATTAAAGGCTACCCAGTTTTAACGTTAGCTTTATTTTAACCACAGATTAGCTTATAACGCTAGTGTATGGGGCATAGAATAAGTAAAAATAAAAAGCACTAGTTAATACCACTAACAAGGCTCAAAATAGCCCCACACAAACACGGTAGCATAAATGAGGGTCCCTACCTGCAAAGGAAGCACTGAGAACTTTGTAAGTGTACAGACAGTTTAATAAGGAGACACATTATAAAGACAGTACACACACATACACACACATACATATATAAAACTATATATATATATATATATATATATATATATATATATATATAGGCAAATTAACAATGTACTTATACAAAATGTACGTGTGATGTGATTTTGTTTCGATGTGGCTAGCATGAATGACATCAGTCATGAATGACATCAGACAGTACACACACATACATATATAAAACTTTATATATATATATTTATATAGGCAAATTAAAAATGTACTTATACAAAATGTACGTGTGATGTGATTTTGTTTCGATGTGGCAAGCATGAATGACATCAGTGACAACATGAATGAGTTGCTGCCCATTTAAAACATTTACATTCAGTAATTTAAGAGTTTTTTTTAGGATGCTTTCTTAAAGGGGTGTTAAAACACGATTTCACTTTTCTAACTTTAGCTAGTGTGTAATGTTGCTGTTTGAGCACAAACAACATCTGCAAAGTTACAACGCTCAAAGTTCAAAGCAAACGGAGATATTTGCTTTTAAAAAATTTAAATTTCTAAGGACTACAGCAAACGACCGGTTTTGGACTACAGGACATTCCTCCAGGTTTGCTGACGTCAGCAAATCCCATTATTTACATAAACCCCTCCTCCAAGAATACTTAAGCGGGGCGAGGCCATTTTATATTGCTGTTTTGAGATGAGTTGTCACAATGCCGTCGAAACGGTGCTGTTGTTTTCATCCCGGTTGCAGGTCAACTTTGTTCAGCCTTCCTAGGGTCGAGGGAGTTAGGGATCAATGGTTAAAATTTATTTTTAACTCGGTCCTTCATAATTATGACCCAAATCTCACTCTATGTGCTGAACATTTTACGGAGGAAAGCATCCACAATCTTCGCGAGCTCAATGCATGATTCGCACATCGGCTTGTTCTGAAAGATGGAGCAGTTCCAACTTTAAGAACAGAAGCTTTTGTTTACGGGCCACAATCTATTTTTCGTCGATTTGTTTTCCTGTAATAGTTCGTATTGTTAATTGTACGTTGTAGCAAGGAAGTAAACAAATGACAACGCTGTTTGGCTCTGCTGGTTTGTCAAATGCTCATTCATACTTAACGTTATCTGACAAACACCTAATGTTACAAACTTTTTTTTAATCTCAACAGCGAACTTGGAATTAGTGTAAATTATTCTTTGATTAGAGCTTTTATGTTTATCTACATGCTTGTTTATCTACAGGCATGCTAAACATGGTTCTGTGTTTGATTTGGCTACTGCAGTAAAGCCAATGTTTAGTGTTCGTTTTGGCTTAATAGTTCTGTTGACAGATATTTGTCAACAATCGTTCTAAAAATACAAAAGTAACCGTGCCATACAGTCAGAAACGATCATTATAGATCCGCAGTCTTTACTCAAAAAAATCCCTTTGAGGACTGTATTATAATGTGTTAGAACGATTATATGAAATTCTTGTTTATGAAGCTTATTTTTTTGTAATTCTATAATAATTAGCACAATTAAATAACAGCGTATCTAAAAAGTAATGAGAGAACAACAAAAAACCTTTCTGAAACGTCGTTTAACAGCCGTTCTTGAACAGGTTCTGCTCGATCATCTTCACTAACGTTTCCCCGGGTCCGATTGGTTTTATTGACGCCATTGTTTATAATACACCAAAGCACCCGTAAAGGTACGGGGCGTGACGTTTCCGGGAGACGTGCACTAGACGGTTAGCGAATCACAACACACTGGGCCAGTTAACCAATCTGAGCCCATTGCGTAGTTTTGAGGGACTGGCTTCATAGAACCAGGAAACCATCAGACCGTTTTTACAAGGAGGGGCAGAGCAGTGTAGAATAAAGGTAAAATATATGAAAAATAATAAAAAATTTAAAAAACGAAGCATGAACACGTTACAGTTCACCCCACAAACACAATCAAGCCTTTGAAAAAATGCGTTTTACCACCCCTTTAAAAGTAATTACCAGACAGTGAGGCAGCTGGCTTTGTCTTAAATACATTCAAGACCTATACATTCAAGAATTGTAGAGAACATCAGAAACATCAAACATTGTATTTAAAATGCTTTTGTTACGCAAAATCTGTGTCTTTCCATATACAAAATTGTTACGATAAGCCGTAATTCTAGAAATAAATGATCTCCCATAGACTTACACAATTATCTTGGCTGAACTAAAATATCAAAGCAGAAAGTATGTAGTACACCTTATTTTTTCCTAAAAATGTGAATGGGTCTTGCGAGTTATGAACCATCTGTGAGAGAGACTTGCAAAAATGTCTGAGGTGGTAAGAAGACGTCTGTTTCCTGTTGTGTAGTCGGACCACCGTACACTAGACAGACTATACAGTCCCTCCAGAAAAACGAGATTATGCGATCGCATGATTAAGTGCATAATCAGCCGAAGTCCGCATATTCATGCGGGGGCCGCATTTTTTCAAATACGCCGCACTTTCGCCGCATAAATTGCAGATTTCCGTGCAAAATATAAGGGGTTTGCATGATTTCATAATCCTCGCATTTTCGTTGCAACAAAGTCACATATATCTTAGCAGAAAGTTGAAAGATGTTGTGTTTGCTTCACACAAGAGCAGCCATTTCCCCCTGTTTCCATGGGAACGTTATGAAGTGACGCAATTACGCGACGGGATTCAGCTCACAGCTGAAGTTATTGCAAAAGACAGACTCACAGAGGCGATTGACATCTCACAACTCGCTCTTTATTCCCAAATTGAACTCGTATAACTGTCTGTCACACGTTCTACCGTCACATCTTTACTTAATAAACAAAATAAGATAAAAGTAGCATCAAACCAAAATTACCCACACACATGGGGTGTTCGAGGCGCACATATAATATAACACTGCAGACAGTTCAACAAGGAGCGCGCAGCTCTTAAAAGGGCCACACCTTATTTACACTCGTTACAGTCTGAAATAAAACAAGATGAGAAATTAAATATTCCCACACTTTCTATGATGTGGTATGCTTGCTTATCAAAGGAAGTAATAAGAAATGACTCTTTACATTAAGGTAGTAGCCTAGTGAGAACAGGGTGTTGGGGAATCACTATTTTTCTCTTTTTCATCAAACCGCAGTTTTTGCAAGTTCCCGCAATTTTTGCAAGTTCCTGCAGTTTTTGCAAGTTCCCGCAATTTCATTGCATAAAATTGCATAAATAGCCTGCATATTCCATCGCTTTTTTAAAAAAAACAGGCCGCATAATCAAGGATTTTTGCCCGCAACAATCACAAAAAAAACTCAGCGTTTTTCTGGAAGGACTTACTATATCTCCATTTGGAAGGTGTGAGGTTTATTAGCTGTCTTGTCTTGTTATTTTGCAATCCAGTCAGAGTGTGGGAGGCACTAGTGATCACCAGAGCAGAAAAATAACTTGGTTTTCCCATTAATTTTCTCCACAAGCATCTTAAAAAACATCAAAAAAACTTCCATTACCCTTCAAACTACGCAAATTAAAATTTTCAATTTTAAAATACGCCCAATGGAAACACGTCAATTTCGCAAACATTTCCATATATCGCAAAAAAGCTTTTATTTTTACGCTCGCATGAGGTGGTTTTTCAGGCTATTTGAAAAAGGAAAATTTCGCAAAAATGCAATGGAAACAGTTTTTGCGCATTTACATGTGACCTGACTTAGACGGCGCGGTATGTTTGGACAGAAGATGAGACGGAGTTCTTTATTAAAAGCATAAAAAATAAAAGAATTACAGGAATACTGGATTCTAAACCACAAAGAAATGCCACAATCAAGACCTCGAAGCAGATATGAGAGAGAAACACCCAGAAACACCTCATATAATGTGCTACTCCAAGTATAAGGGTCTTTCCCTGCAATAAATATTGGACAACACGCCTATGTCTCCTTCTGATATATAAATACGGCTAGTGCGGTGGCTGTGATAAATGTAAACCCATACCAACATCGGTTGCCATAATTATTGGAATGACTTAAATCCCACTAAATTTTAGGGCTGAAACTAACAATTATTTCTTTCCAATCGATTAATCTATTTTTTCGATTCATTGAACAATTTTTTATGATTAATCAATTGTTTATTTTCTGAATAGTCAATTAATCCTTTGGTTAATTTACCAATAAATAATAACTAATAATTGACCAAAAAATAATAACCGTAACTAATCTATGTGTGAACTTTTATCTAATGATATTATTGATCACAAAAGATAAGGTTTATGCATTGTAGGCCAAGGCGTTTAATTTGGCTGGTTAAGTCACTTTTTGGGATTTACAGCAGCAACTGCTTACAAGTGTGAATCCTGAAATGTTTTGTTTAGTCAAGAGATTAAAGTAGCTGCTTGAATATGTTCATTCAGCTGTATGATCAAACAGCTAAAGTCACAACAGCATTCTAACTAACCATAGCAGTAACCATAGCGACAGTGTCAAACATGACGTTCATAAAACAGTGAAGTTTTACAACGATTGACAGTGCGTTATTAAATAAATGAGTCCAATCGAGGCAAGTTCATCCATTAGATATTAATAACCAACAACATCATTTAATGCTTTGTAAGTGGTTACAGAGAGCCGCACGTCTCATAGCCTCACAACAATGCAGCTTGTAAAAAGCTGAATACTGTATGAACGCAGCCATAATAAGCACAAAATATAGGATTGACTAACGTATTCTAGTGCTGTGTAAAACTTCACTGTAATAAATCAAATATGTACGCTGCGATCTCATCGTTTGATATAAGAGAGCTGCAGGAAGTTTTTTTAGATGCTCCTGCATAGAAGTTGTGCCGCTGGGGTATGCCTGTGCCATTTCAGTTTTACAGAGCACCATTTTATTCGGTCTCTGTTTAAAAAACAACCTCACTCTATAATCGAGCTCGATATTTTTGTAATAACGGCTGATTTTCAGCATGTCTGGGAGCTGCCATCATTAGGGATATAAACAGCGCGACGAATCAATGCATTCTACACAAATCGACTAATTTACGTATTCAATTTTTGTCAACGCGTTTTGTGTCATTTTTTTTGCCAAAAGGGTAAGAAAAAAAATAATAATTTTAAGAAATAGTTCAACCAAAAATGAACGCCCCCTGATTATTTACTCTCCCCCAGGCAATCAAAGATGTATATGACTTTCTTTCTTCAGCCAAAGAGGCATTAAAGTTTTTGAGAAAAACATTCCAGGATTTTTATCCATCTAATGTAAGTCAACGTGTATCAAATTTAACAGTGCAAAATACAGCTTCAATACACCTTAGGCAGCTTCAAATGGCTCCACATGACCCCAGTCTACAATTAAAGGGATAGTTCACCCAAAAATGAAAATTCTGTCAGTATTTACTCACCCTCATGTTGTTCCAACCCCGTAAGACCTTCGTTCATCTTCGGAACACGAATTAAGATATTTTTGATTAAATGTGAGAGCTGGATCACTCCTCCATAGGCTTCTAAGGGATTGACAATTGCCAGCCCCGGAAAGTTGACTACAGTGGCTCAATCTTAAGTTTAACAAGCGACGAGAATACTTTTTGTGCGCAAAAACAAACAAAAATAAGGACTTTATTTCAACTATTTATTTCCTTCTCTGTGGGCCTCGAGTCAGTTCACTAGTGTAATAGCGTAAGCTTCTGTTGTTATACGTCACACACATGACCAGCGTCGGCCAATAGTGAGCCTACGTGTGACGTAGCTCTACGCAATCACACTAGTTAACTACGTAATTACTGACAGAATTTTCATTTTTGGGTGAAGTAACCCTTTAAGTGTCTTAAGTGAAACGATCAATCATTTTCTGAAAAAAATAAAAACATTTAAACTACAAATGTTCGCCTTGGTCCAGCTCTGCAATGTGTGTCCATAAGGAGGTTGTTCATTTCCAAAGTGCATACGTCATACCTATTTTTTACAAGTGTGGAGAACAGCTGTTCATATGTTGAATGTCTATTAGCATTTCTGTCAGTTTATTGTTTACCATCTGGGTCGGTGGAGTTGCTGGTGTGAACACTTGACTTGGATGGAGAAAAATCCAAGATTTTTCTCTTTTGGGTGAACTATTATTTTTATTGAAGATATATAGTTCTAGAGAGTCACACTAAACTTTGCGTTTCATTGATTGATTCATGCACATGCGAACGATTGAGACCAGAAATGCAAGCGCATGCAAAGTTGACGGTAATTTAAACCGGCATTATGGAACATTCTCACCAGCACATTTGTATCACGTGAAAAATTGACCAAATAAAAGATCGAATAGTCTCTGCGTGACGAATTGTCTGAATTGAAAGAACGCACATTTTTTTAATGTTAAATTTATGTTTATAGAAAAGAAGCTGTGAGTGTGACATCTCACATCACAAATTTTGCAGGCTCAAAGTCTAGTGTGACCGCGGCTTTACTAGAAAGTCAAAGGCAGGTGAATTTGCTCAAGGTTGGAGCTAAATTCTGCAAGAAAGTGGATCTTGAGGCCCAGAGTTTCCCAGCCCTAGTCTATACTATGCATTAATAAAACAATGTGCAAACGCAGTGGCTTAAACATCATCAGCTCAATAGCTATGTTTCATCCATCTATATTTTATGTGCATTTTAACGCTAAGATGGGCATAAATAAAAAAAAATTTGCCTAAAAAAACGTTTGCGCTAATTTGATTATGATTTGATTTTGATAAATGTTTTATCCGATTAGAAAACATGAGGATAAACTATGATGGAAACACATTTACAGTTAAATTTCCAAAAAAGCGCATAAATAAAAATCATGTGACTGAGCGATGGACGGCATAACTGGACTAACCAGCAGAAAGATCTTTTTGCACAGCATCTGAAATGCTGTTGGTTGCTCTGAAACCTTAGCCAAAGTCTGTTGTCAAAGTGGTTCGGTATAATTCCCTTCTGAACTGTCTTACACAACTACTTTTCTGAGTTATATTTAGTGCCCGCTTATCAGGAAGTGACGATTTTGTTCTTTTCGACTCACTGGATGGAAACGGTGCTTTATTCACAAATGTTTTATACGATATTCCAATTTTGCACATAATGCCGAGTTCAGACTGCACGATTTTAGCCCCGATTTTGGCTCGCCGACAGGTTTTGAGAAATCGCCGACAAATGCAGTCAAATCGGTGCTTGTTCACGTGAGTGACAATCACGAAGTGTGAATGAAAGAATCGCCGACGAGTCACCGGCGCCCGTGAGATATTTGGCATGCTAAATATCTGGACCTGTCGGTGATTCACAATCCTGCTGTGTGAATGTGTTCTGACTGAAAACTACATTGGCGATGACCGACAGCCAATGAGAGAGCAAGATACAGGACAGCAGGCTGTTCGGGGAGGAGTTATAGACCAGAATATTAGTATTTTAATAGATAGGCCTATATTTACAATTATATCAAACAGAAACAAAGCACAAACATTTGCATGGCCAGCAGCAACAGCAGGACATTTGCAAAATTATTTATTTATCCCCAACTCTTTTTGCAAAACACAGTCCTTGCTCCCCTCGTCTTCCCAACTATTTCCTGCATAAACTGTTTATTTTTTATCATTTTTGCTACAAATCAGTGCACAGACAATTTGGATCGCAATCTTCTTGTAGGCTATCATTTTTAATTACAAATTCAGTGTTGAGCGAGAACTCCGGTCTCACGCACGCGTGCGGGATCTTCCGTTATTTCCTTATCACTTCTCGCGTTTGTTTGGTTGTGAAACGAAGTTTGCGGACCAGGCAGAAGTTGTCGGCAATTTTGTAAAGTCATGCAGTGTGAAACCTCCTGTCGCCGATCCATGGTGCAGTGTGAACACAGCAGCAACTGAATGTTACCCCAAATAATCATGCAGTGTGAAAACAACAGTGACCCGATTATTTTGAAAATCGTGCGGTCTGAACTCGGCATAAGTTAAATTCACAACTTTGGATGGAAACATAGATATAAGCAATGTACTGGCTATGTGTGAAACCTTTTCATGTGTTTTTAATGCTCTCTTATAAAAAATGAATTAAAAAAACCTGTCCTCATTTGACTCCACAATCCAGAGGGAGCTTTCAGAAGTAGCGTTTTGCCACTTTTTCTCCAGCTGAACTCACAAAATGTGTCAGGTGCAGGGAGGAGAGTCTCGACAAGCGGCCGCTCTGAAGGCGAGTGTTGCACCCTTGACTGCGTTAACCCAACAGGCCTGTCATGTCCTGTTGTCAAGCTGGCTGAGCAGGCAGAGCCTATCCTAACATGGGGCTGTTAACAAAGTACCATGCTCCTGGCTAAATTTGGGCAAGGTCACCTAAACCAGCCTCTACATCTATCGAACATGACCTCATGCATCACAGCTTCACAGACAGAAGATAAAATGCAGCGAACGTTGGCTCATGAAAGTGTGAATTAATAACCGTCTCTGCAAAGAATGTGGGTCACTTCAACCTACTCGAGAAATCAGCAGAGAACAAAGCATAATGCTGTTTTAAAGGTTAAAATTTGGCTGGTTGAAGGAGGAAAATGTAATAGTTTATGTGAATGGTGTAAAATAAACAATGGCTGGATTCAGCATTTCACAGCAGGACTGTGGGCCTTTTATAACAAAGGCCTTACATTTCACATGCTATTCATTATTTCTGGCCATCATATTGCTTTCTAAAAATATTTATTCCTTTGGGATGAATTGCTTTCCATGTGACTTGCAGCACCATGATTTCAGCAGACAGAAAAGGGGAGAGTGTTATTGGCCAACCTTACAACAGCGCTGAGGATTCGTTTCCATTGACTAAAACAAGCCGCTTTCTCACACAGCTGAGAGAAAAGGCCACTTTACTGCCAGAAACATCAGAGTAGATTGGAAACTAAAGCAGTGGTGAAATGGCGTCATGGTATTTTACAAAAATATAAAGTGGGAGTGAGAAGTTTTGTGGGAGAAAAACAAGTGCTGCTTGAATTCATTCAGAAAATGAGGTGATTATTGATGGCTTAGTTACAGTTAGGGATGCACCGATATTAAAATGTTGGCAGATACCAATAATTCTTTATATTTGAAACCCTATAACTGATATTGGCCGATAAATCTAAATCTCATATGGTGAAGTACATGTTCCAAGCACTTCAACATAAATCAAACATTTACAGTACAGTTGCCTAGTTTTTGAACCAGTGTAAAATAAACTATGGCCAACAAGCATAAATACAAAAATACAAGCAAAATAAAACCGCTAGTTATTATTAATTAAGCAAATTTTTTGAAAAAGGAAACATCTAAAATGATTATTACAGTTTCAAATAACAGCATTGGTGTTTTAGCTGTCGGCGCTAGCTGTGAAGAGCTGAATGAAAACCAGTAAACTGAAGCGCTTTGTTACCAGATTAATTAACTCAGAGCATTCTATTTGGCTCAGTGGTTCATGTAGGTTGTCTACAAACCGAAAGGTTGGTGGTTCTATCCCCGGTTCCATCTGACCAAGTGTCGAGGTGTCCATGAGCAAGACACATAACCCCAGCTGCTCCCGACGAGCTGAGTGGCGCCTTGCATGGCTGACACTGCCGTCGGTGTATGAATGACTGAGTGAATGGGTGAATGAGAGGCAAATATGTAAAGCGCTTTGGTGGCCATTGGGTCTGTGAAAGCGCTATATAAATGCAGTCCATTTTACCATTTACTTCACTTCAACTAATGTATGCACAAAAAGACTGAAGTTGAACTAGGTAGCATAGTCAGAATGTGTAACTGCTGTTTTGGATGCGCTCTTCCTGCAATAACGTGCTAAAACACGGCAACTAAAACCAAAGAATTCACATAAATTTATTACAATAGTGTATATGACAGTCCCAATCATAGTTATAAATGTTGTGCATTTCTGTTTGAATGGTGTGTGTTGAAGATAAAGATAATAAATCATAAACTGAAACGCTTTACTACAGCAAACTTAACCAAACGCATCCTATAAGATGATATGAGATAAATCAGATACAAAATGAACATCAAAAAAATTGCACAAAAGGCTGCAAATAAACAAGCAAACTTGACTGTGCTAGTCATGGATTTGCTCTTCCTGTAACAACATGCTAAAACATGGGCGTCCGAAAAATTCACGACATTCTTTCACAGTAGTGTTTTCATAATTTTATATAGCCTATATGACAGATTTGTGCTGCACATTAGAGCTGGGGGATATGACCAAATAAATCAAATCTCTGTATTTTTTGGTTAAATGGTACTTCCTACATTTTTCTATTTGGATAAAGAAAATCTGTATTTAAAAAAAAATGTTATTTCACATCCTGCCCAATGATATCCTACAAACAATGTTGATATTGAAGGATATGGAGACAGATATAGAGAATGTAATGTAGGCTATGCAATATATTATGTGCAAAAAGGTGGTTAAAATCACATTACATTCTCACATTACAATCTTAAAACAAAAATAATGCTTTTGTTTTTAAATTGACTAAACGCTTAACTAAACATGAAAATAAAAACAAAAGCACAAACTAATTATATTAGCCTGCATTTGATTTTCCCATTATAATGGTCACTTTCATAAAAATATTCTTACTTGTGGGTTTAAAATTCCACATATGGCACATTTATTGTCTCCAACAACAAATATTTTAGCAATATGTATATTTTAGTCAGAATTATTGCGCTACTATTCTATTGTGCTCCGTCTGTTTGGCGCGTGTGTGCGCGGAGGCGCTCATTCACGGAAGCTTGAATTTTAGCGGAGATTTAATTGCAGAAGCTCGTCCTCTCTTGACAGTGAAATGGACATATTTGTTTGACTTTCTAACATTTGCAGATGGAGAATATACATGTGAAATGTAACTTAAGCACAGAGGAAAGCACCACATCTCTAACACATTAAACAGCGCAAGTATTTATCTGTCAGTCAGTAACAGTATCCGTCATCTGACAGGGCAAGCTGCTTTAAACTTGTTAACTATATCTAACCAGCTATTTTGAAGCCCTTAATATAAGCTTGTGTCATGTTTAGGACAAATGGTACAATGTACTTTCACTGCAGGAGCTCACACTGCGTCCTATTTTTCAGATGTGCTCATATCAAACTACTGTATCGATATAAATGGTATTGCTTCATTCCATATCGTTTCAAAAAATTATATCGATATTATCGTACAAACTCGATATACCGCCCAGCCCTACAGCACATGTTGCACTTAAATGTATTTTCCTTTTCGAAGTGATTCCATTCATATTTCAAGCAATTTTAAAAACTTCATGGTGAACAGTGAGCATCTGAAGTGTCTCACCTGAAAGAAATAATCCATTACTTATTGGCTTTAATACTTTGACCAAATTTTCTTATCGGGCCGCTAACAAGAATAATATATTCAACATATATAGCCTACCAGTAGAGATATGGTGGCTTAAAACTATAGGATTCGGAATTTTGGAATATTATGCTAATTTCATGGCATTTAAGTACCTTTCAAAGACCATACAATTACTATAATGTATGCCCAACCCTCTACATTGAGGGTAAATCACTCACATATGCGACCAAATTTCACTCTAGGCGACTAAAATATTTCTTTAGAGAGAGAGAGCGAGAGAGAGCTGCTGCTGCTTTTGTTTTTAAATGTTGCATTATATTTGTTGTTCCGTAAAAGAAAGAAGCTACTTGAAACAACAAAGAAACTCCAGCCTTATAAAACAAAAAAGCATATTTTACGGCTTGGTATACACTCTGCATAGTTGCCATCAATTCTTTATGAGCTGGTGAACAACCACTCATTTCCTTCTATTCCTGAAAAGGTAAGATGTTTCTTGTTTAAGGAACAGCTAAAAGGCAATAAGCCACCCTTCAGGGTCTCAAGGAAAGCTCCTTTGGTGCTTGGAGAGTTCAGGTTATCCAGTACTTCCAGGGGGAAAGGATTTCCCATGCCAACGGTTCACAAGTTCAGCATAGAATAAACTATTTATTAGAACTGAAAAACATGCAGGAACAGCTCAAACAGAATAATTATGTGCCGAATAACAGATAGACGGAAGTAGATGTCCTGGAAGTGGACCTTGGGATTGGATTAGAAATCCCAGGATGCTTTGAACTGATATGTAATGTCATTAAGACCTTGATGGAATTATATATCAGAAAAAGGGGCGCTGCAGAAGAAGCAACAGAGGGTGAGAAACAAACAGATAAACAAAAGGAGGAGGGTGCTGAATGACAGGGAACACACAACTAATCAGATTTTATAGATTGGGATGATCTCCCCTTTGTCTAGAAAATGCCGGAGGGGGCCAGGACCTTGTGAAAGACGGTCTTCACACGGCTTGTGTTACTTTGTCGTTCTGGGCATTTACCACCTGTGGTCAATGACAACTGAAATTGAAATTGATCGTCGAATTGTAATTCAGTATTGAAAAGTGGTCAGATAGGGGCCCTTATCATGATGTCAAAATGGGAAGTTGCATGGTACATCAGGAGAGAATATACTGATAAGGCCAAATAGTACATAGACAGTGAAATACCTTTTAACTGTGCTAATAGGAAAATCAGACTACGCTGTAAGGCAGATTTTGTGATATCTTCAAGCTCTTATGGTCCTAAGCAACGTTTTAGAAACAAATTGAAATGACCATTAACAGTTTGCAGTTTTTAAATAATTAAAATTCTTTAAAATATGCATCAAGGCAAGACAAATCCATCAGTTTTGGACTATAAGGCTGTAATTAAACACTTCCCAATTGAGGTCCTACAAGATTACAGGGGCTGGACTTCAAACTCGAGAACTGTGGCTTACAAAATAAGATGCAGCCAGGAATGGAAACAGAGAGGCAGGGAATGTAGCACACCCTACAATTTACAGTGGCATTTTTTAGCCTATTTGCAGCCCACCAAACTGACAGGTTCCATTCCCCTGTCAGAATTATCAAGGGAAATTATGCCGTGCAAAGGCAAAAGACCATAACTTTGTGTTTGGTCGAAAATGAGTAATTGATATTTTTGGCACATTCAAGACCTCCTTTATCATGTGGATAAGCATCTCGAGTCAAGTCCGTTGTTTTTTCGAGAAAACAATGGGTTGTCTTAACAGTAACTTCCAAAAGCCCATGAGAAACCAAGGCAGAACACCGTAACACAAGTTACCACTCTTTGACTTTGTTTTGGAATGCTTATATTGAGTTACGGTACTATGCCGGTGTTCTATCAAATATTGCTACCGAACAGATTGTACGTGTTCTGCCTTTGTTTTAGTGTCCATTAAAACTTAAGGCGAGACACGGCAGGCAAAAACATTGTTTTTTTTTTTCACTGTTCAATATTTAGATTTTGGGATATTTGTCTTCAATAACATGTCTTCTTTCAGACTTGTGGTGAAAAACAGTCCGAAATACACATTTTGGTCTTTATTTTACTACACTTTGTCTGTTTGTGACTGTAGATTTCTCATAAATTCATCAAAAGTTGTGGTTATAAATCATCCCTCTGCTCTGCTCTGCGATCTGCACCCTGTCATCACACACACCGTTAGAAAGCTCTCTCTCTCCTGAACAATACTGCCGGATCCAAATATGGTAATTTCCTTTTTATCAGCAACCAATCGTGAAACTAAAAGGGGGGATTTAACTCTAAATGCACAATCTTATTGGCTGATGCTAAATCTTTAAAGCCCGTTTTCTCAAAATGACTTTTCTATCGTACTCAAAGTCAGAAATCTCCACTTCAGTAGTACCTATATACACCAAACTTCCCAGTCTTGTACCTAGTTATATTATGAAGACATTTACAGAGGGATTTGTAAAAATATTATTCCTAGCCTGATTTATATAACATTTTATTCCAAAAAACATGGCGAAAATCATTTTTTAAGGCTATTGGTTCTGATATACAGGATAACAAAAGTAGATATCCATAAATCCCTCTGTAATTTTTTTCCCATCTAATATGTGAACACAATGAAAAAAGAATTTTGAACCTGGCTTTATTCAATACTCAGATTTAGTTTTTTTAAATATATGCAAATTAGCACATATTTAATTAGTTAATGCCTAATTTGCATATCTAAACATTACATTTACACTACATTTTTTCTCATCTTAATGTAGGTAATCAGCTGGCAAAGTTTCATGGTGATATCTGCTAGCTAAAAAAATTATCCTATTCACCTGTAGTGTCTCACCTTAAATTAAGATGTTACATTGTAGCCTCTGTACTTTCTACAGCTGCCATCAGTCCCAGTAACTTCTGATGTTTGTCCTGCACAAATGTGGTCAGAACATTTACAATATGTTCTGAGCCCGCTCAATCGACAATCGTGCGATATCGATCGCAAAGGATATATGCAGAGTTGGCCAAAACTTTGCCGGTGCTGAACACGGTGAGCCGACGCAGGACTAATATATCACAGGGAGTGATAATAATGAAGCAACAAGGGTATATTGGTGCATACAACATAATGAAGCAAGAAGTGCTGGTGCATACAATATCAGACCAGATGTTACAAGCGGGTTATACATACAATCACTTTCACAGTGTCCGGAATAAATCCGCGGGATGAACGAAGTGCACAAGCACAATAATAGGGCAGATAGCTGAAAACACCGCATGCTGAAAAGACACAGAACACAGAAGGTTGAGCAATAAATGCATTAATCGTATAGGTAGTCCAGAACGCGCTCCCCACTGAGTTTTAAAGGGGGAAAGCACTGCGTTCGTACTTCGTACTTTTCATGAACATACGAGGAGCGTGACACCATTGAACACGAATATACTATATTCCTGTCCCCGGGTCGAATGTGAGCGAGGATCTGTTTTATTGTGATCATTTTGAACGCGCGTTTAGCAAGTCTTATGCCTCGGTACCAATTGAAGATACTCTTTACCGCTATGGAGGTATTTTGTCATGTCTAATGTAATGCCATCAGAATGCAACCAAAGCATAGGATAGCAATAAGTAGATGTCTATAATTAATTGTAATCACTAGATTGTATACAGGTGTTACTATAATGATTTTGTTAATGGTGATCAACAACCAAATATTAATAATGTGGAAGTTACTGCCTTTTGCCTTGGCATGACTTCTCACTTTTTGCTGAAAATACAAAGGCAGAGTACAGTAACTTTAAAATAGTCAAGTTTGAGCTCAATAATTTTTTTTATGGAGATCATTTGCATTACTAAAACAACTAATTGGCAGATTTCCAGTGTCCTACCTATAATTAATTTGGCGGGACAACTAAAAATCTTTAAAGTCATTTTTCTCAGTTCCACACTCTAGCGAGTTAAGGTCTTTTGCCTTTGTAGGGCAGAATTCAAGAGCATATGTTATGATCTGGCTTTTATAACACAGATGATATATTACAGTCCCAGGGAGTCTGTCAGAGAGAGATGGGTTAGTAGAAAACATAAAAAAAAAACCTACCTGAAGAACTAGGGGCTCTGGATTGAAAGCCAAGGTCATCAACAGCTGCATCCGTTCTGTGTCTTTAAGGTTCTTAAGAAGGAAGCTTCCAGAGTCCTTTGTTTCAGCGTACCTCCTGACTATTCTGTCCAGAAGTCTTTGGGACGGACAATGAACAAGGTCTGACCATCCTTCCACAACGTCTGGAGTTAGGAGTCTGACGTCTCCATTAAGTCGGGCAAACTCAGTCTTGTACATGGCCTGGATGAGATCGCAACGAGGCCGTCCTGTTGCCCGCTTGCAAATCTTCTGGTCAATATCGGTAAGTTCTTGGTTGGAACCTAACCGCTTGAGTACAATCCTCCGCGTACCCTCGCGAGGCTCCCCGTACTGGGCGAAGAAAACGTTTTTCACATTGAAGACATCCAGGAAGCGAAGGCGACCCCAAGTCTCAAAAGATATTTGTCCATTCATGAACTTGCGACACCAACTGGTGCCAAAGCAGGCTGGGCACTTGTTGAGGTTGATGAACCTTCGGTCAGTGAGTTCGTTCTTTTGGAATGAGGCGAAGAGGTTGTGTGTGTTCATCAGCAAGATGACAAACAGCCCCACGACAAAGAGAAGCTTCAGACACCGGTACAGACGACCAAGCTTGAGAGGGAGGAAGCGCAGCATGTTCGTGCACTAGCCAGGCAGGGCAGGGGTAAAGGGTATAGGGGGAAAGGGCAATGAATAGTGTCAGGGACAGGACTCAATGGATCCCCATCACTGGTGCTGACTCATCACCTGGAGTTGCCATAGGGGGAGGAACAAGCAGAGTCCCCCCTTGCAAGTGCTCACTGGGCTAAGACATTCTCATAGCCATTGCTCTGGAGCACACTGTGTCAATGCACATAAAAGCTTGCCTGCAAAAAAGCACACAGAAAGATCAAACATATTAAATTAAGTTACAGGCCAATAGTCTATAAAGAACAACTACTATCCATTTTTCCAAACCTGAAATTTCTCCTTTTCAAGGGTATAAACCTCTAAGCAAAACCAAGATTGTGTGTTGTTTTAAAATGTTTAACAAATTGGAAATGTTCAAGTCATTTGAGCGAATACATTGCTTTCCGAACTGTAACGAGATGGATTTCTGCCAGACCAATAAACGGCGAGACACTCTGTACCAGACTGTGCAGGCTCATATTTCCCTCAGAATAACTCCTAACTACTACGGATAAAAATAACGCTAAAAAAAAAAGAAACAGAGGAGAAAATCAGTGTTTTAAAAAGTGAGCAAACATTACAAAAAAGATATGGCCTCTTAGAAACAAAGTATGTTAAAGAAACAGTTTATAATACTGCTCGTCAACAACAAAAGACAATGCTATGTGATTGATTTGCAGGTGATGAAAAACAAGTGAGACAGACTTTCTACTTCCAAAAAGATGCGCTCCTCTGTGTATCAGCAGAATAGTCATGCTGAGCATAGTTTAACCTTTGATCAGAGTTGCCCTGGTAAGTTTTAATCTCTCTTTGAAGATTTTTCTTTGAAAAAGCCTTGTGTCACCAAGGTAATGTGGGGATGTGAAACAGTGCTGTATAGAGCACCACGGGAATGTGTCTGACGCAGGGGTGCCACTGATACTGATGAAGCAGATCAACAGACATGCAAATCAGACAAATGAGGCGGACACCTGCAAGTAGTGCTATGCTAATACTCAAGTCACTTTTATACTATGTTAAAACAGGCTATTACATTACCACCCAAGTGTAGTTTCCATGCTGGAAATCAGACCCTTAGCACCAAATTCTTTATATAGCCGCTTACCATGCAAATGGACAATTTTCAATTAAAGCTCATTACACCATGCCTATTAAAAGCAATGGCTTTCGAGAGCTCTGCTCATTAGTAGACGAGTCATTGTGATTAGCGAGCATGTTGACGAATTGCTGGGGGGGGTCTGGGGTTATGTGGTTTGAGAGAATCTACACCAGAAATTAGAACTCATATCAGTCCTGAAACAGCCTTATCAGACAGTAGTGTTTAAGGGCAAATCTCACTAAACCATGTCCTGATCATATTTCAACTCAAAATCAAAGACACAAATTATAATTTGCATTGTTTTGTACCATTAGTATTGTCATTTTGACATCTGACAATTAATAACATTTTCTCAGCAAATTTTCACTAATTTATTTGTAAATCTCATTAGAAAAGTTGAAGTAATGCAATGTAAAACATGTACTGCCAATGTGAAACATTTTAATGGTCCTAAAAATAGGCTTAATTTTTAATTGAACAAAATGAGTGTTTTTCTTCTTTTTGTTTTTTTTTTATTCACCATTACAATTCCCATGAAGATCCCATGAAATTATTTGAAAAGCACAGTTTTCTTTCCTGTGCTGAGAGGGACATTGACATTGAAGCCAATAGGCTTTACTGCATCACAGCCATGCTGCAAATGCTCTTGTGTTTTGGACATGTAACATGGTATATTTTAATGATCCATGGGCATGAACATTGGATGGATATAACTGCAGACTATGAGGACAAAACATAAAATATTTATTTAGACTGGTTGTGTAAATAGTAGCAATTAAGGGGTGGACACCTGGGAATTAAGTCATTTGGAATGCAGTGAAAGGAAGAGGCTAACACAGATCTTGATAAGAAGAACGTGCATACTGCCTATTACAGAGGACTAGATTTACTGAATGTTCATAAAACAACTGAACATGATATGATCTCTTCGTGCCATTTAACAGAATGACATCCCCGGTTTTTCACTCACTGAGCAGAGACAAAGATAAACTGTGTGCATTTCTCTTCGGGAAAAATGAGGCAGTCAAGGAAAGCCATGCTCTATGTGATGCACTGCCATTGGTTTGAGTAGAGATTGGCAGAGCGAAAGCAAACAAGCTTCACTGCACGGGCTGCCTGCCTCACACCACACCAGATTAAGGAGTTCTCGCTCCAGCAGTCAGGTTCATGTCCACCCAGTGTCATGGAAACTCAATCATAATATTTCAAGAAGCAGGGGCCTCTTTTAAATGAATGACATGTTGAAAGGTTTGGTGGGGAAAGCAAACGCATTTTGCAAAGGTTCCTACTGATTCTTTCACTTTGACATTTATAGTGCTCATTTCAGACTTCAGTAGGATAAGCCTGTGGGGGTATGATTCAGATCAAGACTCACACAAACCGAAAAAGACAGCAGAATTAGATTTTAGTTCTCAAACAGTCTTACAAACCTTCCAAGTGGGTTGTGTCACTCAGGTAAATTATTAACTTATCATATTTCAAACTGAAGGCCACTAAAAGCCTTTAACACACTAACACATAAGAATAATCCCAATCCGTGGGTACGTGTTCCCCAGGGGGTTCTTCTAGTTCCAAGGGGAGATTTACCTTGCTTTGTTAAACCCATAAAAGAGAAAAAAAATCTAATTTAAAATAAATTAAATCACAATTATCACATAAAGGCATAAAGTATGTCCTTTCTTAATCGCTGCATAATATTATTCCACATGTATATAAAATTCCAAATTCCATTTCTCACAATCCAATCAATTCTCGGTGGATAAAATTATGTCCTACAGCTAAACCCTATTTTTCCCCCTCATGGATTAGCCTGTTTTTCACTGAAATGAAAAATGAGTTACAAATGTCAATTCACATTGGCAACACGACAAAAATGACATAACTTTGTGTGAATATCATATTTAAAGACACTGACCAGAGGTAAATGTATGTAACTCGCTGTTCAATTAATGCCAATGCTAAATTATTTTCTCGTTGCTGGTTTGGTGTTAATTAAGGTGTATTTGAGCCATACTAATGGGGCTTTGGTAGGGTGACCACCTGTCCCGCTTTGGGTTGTACCGCACAGCATTTTCACCCCTTGTCCCGCACGTCGCATATTGAGAAAATGTCCCGCATTTTTATCAGTCTGTTGGTTTTTAATTATCATATTAAGAAAACGCGCATGCGTTCTTTTTCCTTTTTAAGAAAGCATTTTATTTATTATTTTTACGCCGTAGTTTTTCACCTATATTTAACAGCACTTCCTCAGAAGTACAAATATAACAGCCGTTTTTAAAATCCTATCGTATGGTTGAAAGGAAAGGAGTAAACACGGTCACTAGTAGGTTGTGACGCTGTCAATCAAATTGTGGAGCGGTGATTCGTTCCATGTGTTCCCTGTCAGAAAACAAATGGATAATTCTGTAAATCAAATTTTAAATTTAACAGAATTTATCAACTTGTTGCCTGCTGTGGTTGTTTTAATTCACATCCTTTCTAAAAAAAAATATGAACGTTTTTGGTTTAAAATATTCTTTTCAATGATCTAAATTCATGTTGGTTTATATTTTATTTGTTCATTATTTATTTTGTTGGATTTTAGTTGGACTTGGTCAGAACTAAAGAACAAAGAGTTTTTATCAGCTGAAAGGCAGAATACAAATGTTTTTATTAAGGTATATTTCAGGTTATGTTTTAGTGTTGGTAAGGAACATGTCCCACACAAACTTTTAATCGTATCACATTTGGTTTGTTTGATGGTGGTCACCCTAGGCTTTGGAGGTATACAAGACAACAAGGGTTTAAGAAACAACAGTCAGCCCATTCACAAACAGACACATTCACTCTAACTTCACTGATGAAATGTGTGTTTCCAACAAACCTCATCCTGCCCACAGGCCTCTGTTTTGAATTACCACTCCATTACCCATAAAGTATCTGCTCCCTCTCATCCACCGCTCAGGCTGAGAAGGAAAGTATAAGAAGCCCAGGCCTGAGGGCCACTGAACACCGCTTTACACCAAAAAGCTGCTCAAGAGTGTGCCAAAACAAAGGGCTGAACAGTACCTTAGAACAGTCAGCGCAAATAAACAAGCTTGAAGAGTGTGAAGAACAGATAATAAGCCAGCACTGGATTTTGCTCCCAATATATGCTACAT
This sequence comes from Siphateles boraxobius, assembly GCF_051911475.1. Taxonomy (NCBI): domain Eukaryota; kingdom Metazoa; phylum Chordata; class Actinopteri; order Cypriniformes; family Leuciscidae; genus Siphateles; species Siphateles boraxobius. The sequence continues at coordinate 3,877,118 of NW_027508876.1, forward strand.
TGTGAATCTAGTGATGAATGTATTTATTGTCCCCTTGAAGTCAGTGTAAAATCAAAATTGACTCTACTTATTCAAATCACATTCCTGGTTATATTGTGAATGATGCATCAGTGCATATTATTCCAAATATAATGCTTCCCTTTAGAATCGTAATGAGGCTCCACCCTAAAAAGCTTTTTTGGCTGACATCGCTAAAGCCTCTTACTTTTCAAACCCCTATTCTCCAATCACCTTGATCCCATTCTGGTACAGAACGCCCTCTTTTTCACATTCCAATCAAATCCAAGTGGATAAAATCAAGTCATGTCATACTTGTTATCAAGTTAATATTGAGTTTCATTCTCAGAAAAATATAAGATTTTGCAAAACTGATAGCAAATGCCATTTCATGTTGACCAAGTTTCATAAAGACAAGCGTCACAATATTTCCTTATTTTTCTGGTCGAGGCAAGCCATAAGTTGGTGTTAAAACATATGTTTTAAGATGGGTAAAACCGGTTTAAAATGTCACTGATTTAAATTTCAAAAGCAAAAATGCTAGATTTGGTGAGTTCATTAACCAGTCCATTTCAGTGAATCATTCAAAGTTCAATGATTCACAAAACTCAATGTTGACTAAAGTCACTTTGCAGAGTTTTTCACATTTAAATGTTTTAGTAAGAAGATATGTAGGTAATTATTGCGGTTTATTGTGAAGTTAGTATATATATATTACATTAGTCGCAAATGGTCTGGAATGATTGGAAAAGTATGGCACACATCACCAGAAAGAAATATGTTGTTTCACCAAAAGATCAAGATAATAAATTATCATTATTATTAATATTATTATTGTATAGGTTGGATGAATTGTTATAGTAAGATCAATAACATGCATTTAGAAAATTCTCATTACATGCCAACTGTATGAATGGCAACAATGGCTGTTTAACTGAAATTATAGTTCCTCTTACTGAATGGGAAACAAATATGAACTTTTTTTTTTTAAATAATTCAGATAAATGGAGATATACGTTTAATATTGCTAAAATGCTGAACTGCTATTTTTTTTAGCCAGGCCCTAATCCATAATACTTTGAGTCCACGTTTGAGACTCTACTGAATGCATTTTGTTAACTTACTTTATTCACGTTACATTAAGCATTTCACAATGGCCTTGTCATTAACTTTGCACATGCTGAGCTGCAGGCGTCCGGGTGAAGAACTGCAGTTGCCAAGGTTATCGACTGCAGGAGTCAATAAAGTTTGATCACAAAAACAGTCATCCACAACTGGGCCGCCTCAATCCAGCAATCCACACAGACAATGATGAATGGAAACAAATTTTCTTTCACACACTTACAAATAAAAACCACTCTAAATTAATGATTAACCACATTCTCATTCAAAATTGACATATGAATCTTAAACTCAATAATGTGGTTACACCTCAAGTTTCTCTAAAGGCTTTCGTTCAAGATATTCTGTAGCAACTGCAAGGGAAATAACACTAATCCCAAAGTAAGCAAGTTCTTTAGGACAATTAGTGTGTTGTATAGAGAAAATGTGTACCTTGTTGTTTGTTTCTTTTTGATTCTATTTCTCTTCTCTTGTCTTGTATTGTATTAATCAATTCCAGTGAAAAAGTGATGCTCATTTTATTGATAAATATGTATAAAGGGTAGGCTTAATAAGCGAAGGCTTCAGCCTACACCTTTTTCAGTTATTATGTATAACTTTATTTATGAAAAATTGTCTGTGAGGACCGCAATAAAAATATTATCTACCTATCTAGGAATCGAACAAATGCTAAAGTTTAATCGGACACTATGATCGCCTTATGTTCAGAATTACTACGCGACCAGATCTTTTTTTCTGTCAGCCACCAACTTGATGTCTTCATTAAGAGGGAGCAAACTCCCATTTATAAAGTCTTGTTTCTCATACTATTGGGGATTACGCCAGATGATTGTCGTTAAAAATAAGGCTTAATAAAATGTCTCTGGTGAGTTTGATGTTGTGAACTGTGGTTTATCATATACAGGTGTGGCTTGCTCACACTGTGTCTCAGACAGATGCTTGTTTAATAATATTATTTCCAAGACTACTGTTAATTTGTCTGACTGCAGGATCATTTAAAACTAACTAATTAGACAATTAAAAACAGTGTTAAAACCTTAAAGAAATTAAGACCTGATACAGCACCTAAGACACCTTCATACATTTAACTTAAAAGCGTTATATGCCCGTTTAATAACACAACATGTACCCATACATTTGAAAAGTCTTGGCTTAATCGATAAGTTTATGGGTGTTAATGCTTAGTAAATTACATTATAATCCAGTGATCTTTCAGACTGAGGTCAGCAGCTGAATCATATCATGTTATTTCAAGTATCAGATCAGTGCCAAGAAATCTGAAACCTACTTCATGATCTCCTGAGCTGAGCTGTTTCAGAATACAAGATGAGAGTAAGACATGATACATCAGTTTGTCTGCGTTATAACTTGTCTTTTTAATTAGATTTGACTAAGTCTTACATAAACCTCTCACACATTTATCATTTTTATGAAACGTATTTTCATTCTGTGTAACAAGGAAAAACAACACAGAGAAATTTTATTTTGCTATTTGGGCTCCCAAATCTTTTAACTAATGTATTTCTATGACTTTTCAGGAGTTCCAGATGAATGCACTGTAAAAAATTACTTTCGTGATTTATCACAACTTTTTTTCTTTTGTCAAATCAACTTAGATAATTAGTGTGGTTCAGATAACATAATATTTTTAGCTTCTGTTGTTTAAACAAATATCCTTTATATTAACTCATTTTTTTTACTCAAATTGTAAGTCAACCAGGTTACTTTAAGTTGAACCGACATTTATACAGTGTGAATAAAACGATTATTGGCACTATAATGTTTTTATTTAGATGACACTCTTCTAGTCGACAAGTATTCACTATAGAAATACTAACTCAAAAATTAAGAAATTCCAGTGGTTTTCCATAACTTGAAGACAGAAAATGAAGATTGTGTCCAGAAACAAGAGTTTTTAAATTAAATTCACTACAACTAAGAAACGACCAAGCTGACAGGACGATAGACGTTTTCAACAGGACAGTGAAGAAAAAAGCATGAAACAAACCTGAGAGAGAGTTTCTTCAGTCAGTCCTGCAGGAGTGAATCTCTGGCTCGGTTACTCTGAATCATTGTTCAGGATGGAGCGCTCGCGCTGCTATTACTCTGCAGCGCGTGAAACGCTCCGATAAAAGACACACGAAAAACATTGTATCCAGACGCTCAGCGGCTCACATACTCACATCAGACAAACTCAGATGTTTTTTTCCAATAGGGGATCAGACAGTTAGCAACCTAGCGAGTGACATAAACAGTGGTCAAGCCTCTAATTCTCAATCTCTTATATGCATCACTCGACTTCACAAGACTTCTTGGAGCAGGACTCTTTTTTTTCCCGGTCTTCTGAGAGCTAGAGTTTGATCGAGCGCGGTCTCCACACACACTGCTGCTGATCTCCAGCACTAACAACGATCCACAGCGACCGACTCTTTCCAACATCGAACCGTCAGTATTTACGACGTCCTTCATCGCTTTACGTTATTGGTTTGAGGGCGTTGTCATGGCGCCCGCTCCCGCCTTCCCTTACTGTCCTCGTTTTCCATGATAGGTGAATATTGCATTGCTCTAGTCTACATGCTCTACATGAATTATGAAAATACATTAATATTATACATATTTAATTAAGGAGAAGATTAAATACGGGTCAAATTAATTTAGAAAGAAAGAAAGAAAGAAAGAAAGAAAGAAAGAAAGAAAGAAAGAAAGAAAGCATCTTATGGATGCTTTTGATGGATATGGATGACATTAAAGTCACCATGGAATCATTTTTTATTTTTTATGGACATTGCAGTATTTATTATAATTGATGTATCCGTGCACATCATTAGCCTATGTAGGCCTATTTAGTTAATTCACGTTCCCTCGTATTCTTTAATCAAAATAACTTCCTTTTCCTCCTGCAGGGACATCTCTTCTCTAATGACGTGATTACTGTAGTGAGGGCGCGACAACCTGTCACTCACACATTGTCACTCAAACAATCACCATCCAATCAATTCCCAGTGGACACAATCAAGTCCCACTCTACATTTTCTAATTGTTCGAGAAGCCGTTTCACTCAGATAGGCTAATAGAGAAGAAAAGACGACCGCAACTTCCGTTATATGCTTTAATGAAATAAAAGAAGCTGCATGTCATTGGAGTGATCTCTGGCTTCCATGTGTTGGGGATTGTGAAGAAACGAGAGCTTCTTTTGGCAAATCGCCCAACCGAGTGTCACTTTTGAGCTGTGCCTGAAATCCATTTTCTCGCAAATGATGTCTGTAGAAGCATGTGGCCATATTCCTTAAGGACGACTGTGGGCCAGAGCCTGGATATCCCAGTGGCTGATCTGGACTCATTCCCAAAAACACACAATCATCTGCTGAAACAGAGGAAAAGGAGAATAACCGGCACTGAATTATTAATGATTTTACAAGCAACAAGCATAGTTTGTCCCTGTATAACGCCTTTAAACCCACTTAATCTTAAAAGCATATTTAGACAAATAACATGGCTTGAAATTACACACTAGAATAACAGGAACATCTAACGTTAATACTCCAGAATAAATGTTCCTTATATATATATATATATATATATATATATATATATATATATATATATATATATATATAGGTATGTGTGTGTGTGTGTGTGTGTGTGTGTGTGTGTGTGTGTGTGTGTGTGTGTGTGTGTGTGTGTGTGTAGCCTACCTTTGGAAAGGAAGTAGTGAGAATATGCTTGTATGCAGATGGTTCCACTGTGATGAAAGTTCATGATCGACAGGGACATAATTAAAGCAACAAGGTTTTAAAATGCCAAACAAAAGAAATCCTTCTACAGTACCGATTAGGGAAAATGTTTGCATGTGCTTCCACCTAGTGGCACATGAATAAAAATGATTTTTCCCTGACATTTTTTTCTGGGGTAACATATATATTGTATTAAAAATGTGCATACGAAATATTTGATATATATATATATATATATATATATATATATCAAATATATATTATATATATATATATATATCATGATGATATAGATCAATATTCAGCAGATTGTGGACACATTATATCGATGGAACCAATGATTCAGGTGTTACCCTTTTAAACTGCACATTTTTTTATGGAAAAGGTCTGTACGGATATGCATTTTTTGACTTGCTGGCATTTTTCCTGTGCCGTTTATTAACTTTTACTCTTTCATATCTCTCTTACCTTTGGTAATCATAATTCGGAGAGGTGTGTTAGTGTCAAGACCCTGTTAATATCAAATATTAAATGCAAAAAAAATTTCAAAAACATATTTGATTGCATATTAATTGCAATGAAATTAAACATTTTCATAGTATAAATTTATATTAAAAGAACTTAGCTGAACTTTAGAGTGTTTTTTATATCAGCTACTTGCTGAACACAAAAATATATTTTAAAGAATGCCGGTAACCAAAACAGTAACCTAACATTTGATGGGCCCCATGATTTCCATTGTATTTGTACTATTTGTCAACCTTTTGGTTGCCCATATTCTTCAAAATGTCATATTTTGTGTTCAGCAGAAGAAAGCAATTCATACAGGTTTGGAAAAACATGAGGGTGAGTAAAACTTTTAATTTGATATTATTACAAAGTCCATTGTACTTAAGTGTGTTAAAAACTGTTTAAAAATGTTCTCTCTATAAGTAAACTTAAGTGGTCTTTTATTTTAATTAAAATGATATACTTTAAAAATTTAAAGAACACTACAACTGAACATTCAAAACAATGAAGTGCACTTATTTTTTACAAGGGCTGACACTGTTGTCCGCTTGGTAACCAAGTACACTAACTTCTAAAAAATATAGGGCAAAATTGTTGGTTGTGTTGAAAATGACACCAATCCAGAACTTATCTATGAATCAAAATAATATGTTTATGTTTATGCTCATGTCTTTCACGGATTGTGTTGCTAGAACACACACGAACACGAAGATGAAGATAAGGCAGATCAAAATAATCCACAGGCAAATCCACATCAAAATAGCTTATCACACATCCAAACATTGACGAGACCCGACAGTGATGTACAGAAAGAAGGGAACTTAAATACACAGGCAAACAAGGATTATTAGACACACACACCTGAACTGAGTGACGAATGACAACAAACACGGCAGGGGAAACAGTGAGAGAACCAAAACAAACACTCTGTTCACAATATTATAGTATTATGAATATAACTATTTATTATTTATGATGTTTTTCATCATTTAAGATGAAAAGTCTTTCTCTAGAACAAGGGTTATACAATAAAATACAAGGCATTTGAAATGAAAATGTAAAAAAAAAAGAATAATGAAAGGATGGTGAAAACCTTCCTAATCTGTATTTGAACTTCATATAACCAAAAGAAAAAAGTTGAAACCTGTTAGTTTTAATCAAATCAACAACTGGGGCATAAAAGTCATACAAGTTTATAATGCAAATGTTCTTCTTTTCTATCATCCAGTACACGAATCGACGAAATTCCACATCATCTGCATTTTCTTTTAATAAAAATGCAAATGTTTCAGAATCAAGCAGTTTCACTGTCATGATATAAACTCATTGAAGGTGCATTGCTCACTTCCCTTCCGCTGGCCTCTCTTAACAAGGGCTGAGTGTTCAGGTCAGCTGGTTCAAAGCGCTCTCAAAGACGCCACCAATTACTCTGAACGAATGCTTAGCCCCAGTAAGCACGCTTCATTTAAGCTTTTATTGCGGGAGACTGCGGAACAATGAACTTGGCTTATTCGAAACGACAGCATTAAAATCTTCATTAATCGTCTGCTTTTCTATCACGTCTTATTTTCTGATGGGGGAATGGGGAAGCTGCTTTTAGGTGTTTCCTGGCTGCTTAAATCTTGAAGTCATTAGGCCTATGAAGACAGGAAGAGAGAGATTTTAATGCACCACTACTGGATGCAGGGTGCAATATTTGGTAACTGATTACATTTACCACTACTTGATTTGAAAGGGATATTAAACTCATGATCCAGTGTGCTTTCTAAAACACTGAAACTGTTAAAGAAAAAAACAATATTACAGCCATATTCTGCTCAGAAGTTTTGAATAATCTTCAATGCTGCTCTCTTTTATGAGAACCCTTGTGAAAAATATGTAGGCCCTACATGCATGTTATCATATACCTTTAATAAGAATACTTATTATGGAAAGAATATACTTAAATGCATGTTAATTACAACAAAATGACAATGTATTATGTTTTATTAATTGCAATTAGTTGATATTAACAGTGCCGTTTTACCAACTTAAATAGGAAAAGAGGCCGGCAAAAAAAAACGCAGTGGCTCCACACCATCAAAAGTGACACAGGTCTAGAACAGCTGAAAAAGAAAGCAGTTCGGAAAGCATGGCGAGAGACAGATACGACCGAATGGATATCATCATCATCAAATAGGACTTAAGTACATCTTTATGTAATTTCAATTATCTATATAGTCTTAATAATGAAATGTAAAGTGTTCTACCAATACTGACAAGCATTTATGGTAAACTAAAATAAACTTTGATCTAATTTCTATTAACACTTGGTATTTCATGTATTTAAATATACAATTAAATAAATTAATTGATATCATAAATTAATAGATAAATATAATTACACATTCGTAATGATGAACTTGCAATTTAGCACAAATCATAATAACTTTAAAGGTATTATCGAAAAATAAACTACAGTTAAAATACTATACATGTGTTTTAGTAAAGACATCAAAATGAGTGTACTTTAGAGCATGCCAAAAGATAAATAATAATTTAGAATGTAGGCCTAATTTAAATTAAATGTTTAATTTGACATTATTATTAAAAGGCCTTTATTAACCCCCAGGAGACTTATGGATTACTTTTATGATGGATGGAAGCATTTTGGGGGCTTCAAAATCTTGCCCCCCATTCACTAATATTATAAAGCTTGGAAGAGCCAGGATATTTTTAAATATAACTCCAATTGTATTAATCTGAAAGAAGATAGTCATATACACCTTGGTATATATATATTTGTTTTATTTTTGGGTGAACTATCCCTTTAAGTACTATTCAATAAATGTTTCACAAGGGATTCTGGGGGTAAATATATCTTTCTTCTAAGAAAAGTTCCAGCATATGGGTTTGGACCAACATGAGCATGAGTATATAACAGAATTTTCATTTTTTTGTTGAACTGTTCCTTTAGGAATGATTGTGTTTGTTGTTTATTGATCATTTAAATGGTTTGTGTTGGGCTCTGTGCCACATGGATCATAGTAATTGTAAAAAGTAATTTGTGTTCAATTGAATAACGTTTCGGTGGCTGACTGCACACAACCCTGAAGGAAATGGGATGTTCCATGTCCAGATTAGCATTTCTTCCCACAGGGCAATCCTTACCCCTAATCAGACGACCCACTCACGCCTGCCTTGCCAGTTTAATTTAACCACGCCAAATTATAACAATTTCTAGCAAAGTGTGATGAGCTTTGTGCAAGGCTTGTATTTTTTTTTCATGCCAGTTTTCCATACACCCAAAGAAACTATGTTAACTGTACTAATGCAAATAAATGTTCATATTTCATACAGTAGACAGCGGGGTCAAAGAAAAGTCTAAGAAATTAATTTAAACCTGTTTAAATATCCTAAATTTAAAACTCTTCCCCAGTAGTTTCTCAGGTTTCCTGAGTGTTTTCATTCAATAAAATGTCTCAACTTGTCGCAACTGTCTTTGTCTGCAACATTAAATATCAAGGCATTTCAATTCATGCTTTTTATTTGCTCAATGCAACTTTTCACTTTTTAGCAACATCTAGCGGTTCGGTTGCGAGTTTGCACTAAGGGCTCAGCCCACTGATCACCCCTACCTTTCGAAGAAGCTACGGTGGCTAAAACGGGACAAACATATTGTCGTCTGAGACAGCAGAGAATAGCCAGAGTAAGCCAAGAGTGTGTAACATTGTCACTGTTTCTGTACCACAGTCCATTATAAACCACATCATGGATAAAGTTTACAAAGTCATAGTCAGGTGAGGATCAAGGGTCTTAATATATAATATAATAATAGTAATCAGCTGATTGTCTCACAAACGTAACCAGCACATTTCTCCCCACATAGCAAACCCGTAATACAGCGAGGGAGAAGAACCACATGAAACTATGCAACTATATATTTTTTTCTAACAGGGTAGTAAAAGTTTAGCTGGCTAAATATGAGCTGTTACTGTGGCGGAGCTGGTTAAAGCGTAAAGCCTTGTTTAAACTAGACGCGTCCGCGTGAGCCCAAAGGTGCGCGCGGCAAAAATGACATGATTGTAACAGCGCGCGCGCCTCCGCATCCCCTAGTCACCATTTACTACACACAATAGGCTTCTTTTCTCTGATTTTGAAAACTCTTCCCGATCGACTTAAAATGCATCCGAGATCGACTTGTCGACTGCAATCGACGGGTTGGTGATTCCTGTAACGTTACTGTTTTACGGTCAATGACAAGAGTAGTAATCAGCTGTCTCACGAACATAACCAGCACATTTATCCCCACATAGCAAAGCCATAACACAGTGAGGGAGAAGAACTAAGTTACATGAAACAATCCAACTACATATTTTACACCACTGACAAGGGAAAAGTCACTACTCATGGTGTTTATGGCTAGCTTCAAGCTCTCTGCTGCTTCTCTTTTCAAGGTAGTGACGAAACGAGCTATGTAGCGCTGTTTGTTAGCTGTCGGCTACGCTAGAAACATGACTACACAATATGTTGACCCTCATTGAAGGGGGTGCCCACGGTTATGTAAATATAAATGTCTCATTCTAAGGTAATAAAAACATTACGGTTTATTAAGTAAGTTATTTATACACCACTGAAAACATAGTTATGGATGTCATATTGTATTTCTGTTAATAGATACACAAAATTATTACACATTGCACCTTTAACGTAATTTCCATCACGCAGTTAGATGATCTTAGAAGTTGGGAGGTCATCACCCTGGAGGGCAGAAATTTCTCTTCTGACCCCTTAACCCATTTCGCTTCTGTGTTTATAGTTCAGCACGTGCGAGCATACAACAGGTGTACTAAAGCGAATACTCAATTCAGATAACAAATCTTACACAGCACATGACAAAACACATACCTGGGACAAACACATCCCAAAAGCTGGTTAGAGTACAGTTCATCAACGTTGCACAGAAGTAAAGACCCCCTGTGGTGAAACTCAAGTATTTATTCTTGTTTGTATGTCTATAGCCTAAGTCTGCTCCCGAGCCTGAGCCTGAGTCTGCTCCCAAGCCTGAGCATGAGCCTGAGTCTGCTCCCGAGCCTGAGCCTGAGTCTGTGCCTGAGCCTTAGTCTGCTCTCAAGCCATAGCCTGAGTCTGCTTCCGAGTCTGAGCTTGAGTCTGCTCCCGAGCCTGAGCGTGAGTCTGCTCCTGAGCCTGAGTCTGCTCCTGAACCTGAGTCTGCTCCCGAGCCTGAGCCTGAGTCTGCTCCAGAGCCTGCTCCAGAGCCTGAGCCTGAATCTGCTCCTGAGCCTGTGCCTGAGCCTTAATCTGCTCCCGAGCCTGAGCCAGAGTCTGCTCCCGAGCCTGAGCCTGAGTCTGCTCCTGAGCCTGAGCCTGAGTCTGCGCCCGAGCCTGAGCCTGCTCTCGCTCCCGAGCCTGAATCTGTTCCAGAACCTGCTCCCAAACTTGGATCTGTTCTAGAACCTGAGCCTGAGCCAGGTTCTGCACTCCCGCCCAGCCTCCCTTTCCCACCTCCTCCCATCTACCACTTCTCAACCCTTCTTCCGCCACGGCCTGTCAGCCCCTCAGCTCCTCAAACCACCTTTGCTTGGGTGGGGTTGCCGTGGGTCTGCTAGCTTGCAGCTCCAGCCTGGTCGGTGGGTCCCTGCCTCCAACCTCCGACACCAGGACTCTACCTCGGCACGTCGATCCATCAGCTCAACCTTGGCTCCAACCTCCCTCAGCTCCACCGTGGCACATCAGTTCACCAGTTTCGCCAGGCTCCCTCATCCCTCCGGATCCACCTTGGTTGCTCGTCGACCTACCCTCGCCTCTGGACTGCACTCCTCTGGCCACGCCTCGTCCCTTCGTACCCCCGGCTCCATTGGACTCCTCACTCCCTTCTGTTCGTCCTTGGTCCTCACTCCCTCTGTCTAGACCACGCCCTTCTGTGACCCCACCTCCACCTCAGTTGCCAGAGCCGGCGGCTTCGCCATGTCCCGGCGGATCCTCTGCGTTGCCTGGGCTCGTCGGCTCTCCGGCTCCACCCTGGTCTCATCTCACACCTGAACCCCCCTCGTCAGTCAGCCCCCTGGAGTTGTCAGCCCTGCCTCCTCCATGGCTCCTCCCTCTGCTCTGCTCCGGCCGCCTGCACAGCCTGCTCTGCCCAGGCCGCATGCACAGCCTACTCCTCCCTGGCCACCTGCCTTCTGTCTGCCCTTCACCTGGATAGAGTTATGGATGATGAACCTAGCTGAATGGAGTAGTTGTGATGTAGTGTTGGGTTGGTTGGGACCACAAGCAACTCTGTCTTCGCAAGGTTAAGTTGAAGGTGGTGGTCCTTCATCCAGCAAGAAATGTCTGTCAGGCAGGCCAAAGTGTGTGCAGCTACCGTTGGATCCTCTGGTTGGAATGATAGGTAGAGTTGTGTGTCATCAGCCTAACATGTTTTTGAATGACAGATCCTAATGATGACATGTAGATGGAGAAGATAAGTGGTCCAAGCACTAAGACCTGAGATACCCTCATCACTAGATATTGCGACTTAGACACATCTCTCCTCCAAGACACCCTGAGAGGTAAGAGTTGAAATCATTGGAGTGCGGTTCCTGAGATGCACTTCGTCTTTAAGATTGATAGGAGGATCTGGTGGTTAACTGTATCAAAAGCAGCAGACAGATCCAGGAAGATGAGAACTGAGGATTTTGGAAGCTGCTCTTGCCAGTCTCAGAGCTTCAATAACCAAGAGCAGGGCAGTCTCAGTTAAGTGGCCGCTTTTGAAACCAGACTGGTTGTTGTCCAGAAGGTTGTTCTGTGTAAGAAAGGCAGAGACTTGGTTGAAAACGACTCGCTCAAGTGTTTTAGCAATGGATGGAAGAAGTGAGGTTTTTTTCCAGATGTGCTAGATTTATAGTAGGTTTCTTAAGCAGTGGGGTTACCAGAGCCTGCTTACAATAAATGCTGTGGGAAAGGTCCCAGTGTGAACAGAGGTGTTGATGATGTGAGTACGTGTGGGTACAACCAAAGAAGAAATGGCTTGAAGTAGATGAGTGGGGATAGGATCAAGAGGTAGTAGGTAGTAGGGTGATTGGAAAGGCTGAGTTTGGAGACTTCTGCATCCGAGAGCAGAGAGAAGGAGGGGAGAATGTGCATGTTAGCTGTTAAGATGTGTGTCAGTTTGTGGTGTGGAAAATTGGCCGCTGATGGTGGTTGTTTTATTTATAAAGAAGGTGGCAGACATTCAAGGAGTTGAAATATTTTGAGACTGCAGAAGTCATTAAAAATTGCATTTTCATTTGAATTTGAGGAAACCACTATTCAATTATTTTTAATTTTATGCAGGCTATATATTATATATTATACTATATATATAACTACTATGTGTAGGGTTTATTTTTTATAACTGTTTGTAGGCTATATATATATATATATATATATATATATATATATATATATATATATATATATATATATATATATATATATATCATTAAAAATATGGGGTCAGTACCTTTTTTATATTTATTAATAATAAAACTTTAATGTTCACACTTTGTTTCACTTTTGTTCGGCAAACATATTTAATTTGATCAAAATTAAGTAAAGACATTTATAATATCTCAAAACATTTCTATTTCAAATAAATGCTGTTCTTTTTAAATTTCTGTTCATCAAAGAATTCGGAAAAAATTGTATCATAGTTTCCCCAAAAACATAAGCAGCACAACTGTTTTCACAGATAGGTGGCTTTAGAGAGCGCACAACGAAGGAGATGATGAAATACAGTCTTTAAATAGCAAACTCAGGAAGAACTGTCATGATTCCTGTCTTTTGTTCCACTTGCCTTGTGTGTACTTTTGTCATTTCCTGTCTAGTGCTAAGTTTTGTAGTCCTATGTAGATTTTATGTTGATTCGTCTCCCCAGGTGTAGGCCTATCTTGTTTCCGCATTATCTAGTTAGGCTTTTTTGCCCCTGTGTACTTATAGCCCTTGTGTTTCACTGTTACTTTGTCAGTTGTTGTACATGTATGGTTGCTTCTAGTTCGGTCCTTCTCGTGGTTTTATTTCTTTGTCCCTGGAGTTCGTTATTATTTGTTCTATGTGTTATTTCATTAAAACCTTGCAGATAGATCCTTGCCTTCTCCTGCTTTCTCCAGCACGTTACAAGAACATTCAAATTCACTTTCAACACAAACAATAAGCAGCGAGGAATGAACAGAACCGGGAGTATAAATACACATAGTAAATGAGGACACTAAACAGGAACAGCTGGATAGAGATGAACTAATGAGACACCATAGCAAATGAGAACTAATACAGACATGACAGAAACAACTTAATAGAACATAATTGTGACAACTGTTTTCGACACTGATGATAAAAATTCTTTCTTGAGAAGCAAATCATCATATGACACTGAGACTGGAGTAAAATGCAAAAAAAAAAAGTGCTTTAATATCACAGTAATAAATTACATTTCAACAAACAAACATAGAAAACATTTATTAAGTTGGCTTGTGAAAGCCAACTTACTGAAATCCTATTTAAACTTATTATTAAGTTGGCTTGTGAGAGCCAACTTACTGATATTGTACTTAAACTTATTAAGTTGGCTTGTGAAAGCCAACTTACTGAAATCCTATTTAAACTTATTAAGTTGGCTTGTGAAAGCCAACTTACTGAAATCCTATTTAAACTTATTATTAAGTTGGCTTGTGAAAGCCAACTTACTGAAATCCTATTTAAACTTATTATTAAGTTGGCTTGTGAAAGCCAACTTACTGAAATCCTATTTAAACTTATTATTATTCTTCTTCTTCTTTTTCTTAACCAAAATTTTCTGACTGCTACTCCTCCTAGAGCTTTAACTCTACAAACTCCAAACTCGGGTCAGACCTTCAGACTGTTCTGACTTAGTGTGCTATATCTTTTCAGACTGATTTGACTTTCAGATTTCTTAAAAATTAATATTAAAAATCATAAAAATCCCATTGACTTTCATTGCAACAGTTCAAATTGAGCCAAGGCTACGGTGGCCCAGCAGTGTACAACACAAAAACTCAAATCTAAACTCCCTGAAGCCCAAGACTCAATTAAACTACCATTCTATATGTACTAATGAACTTATCTATCTATCTATCTATCTATCTATCTATCTATCTATCTATCTATCTATCTATCTATCTATCTATCTATCTATCTATCTATCTATCTATCTATCTATCTATCTATCTATCTATCTAATCTATCTTTCTTTCTTACTAACTAATCTATCTTTCTTTCTTTCTTTCTAACTAATCTTTCTTCTTTCTTTCTTTATTTCTTTCTTTCTTTCTAACTAATCTTTCTTCTTTCTTTCTTTCTTTCTAACTAATCTTTCTTCTTTCTTTCTAACTAATCTTTCTTCTTTCTTTCTGTCTTTCTTTCTTTCTAACTAATATTTCTTTTTTCTTTTTTTCTTACTAACTAATCTATCTTTCTTTCTTTCTTACTAATCTTTCTTCTTTCTTTCTTTCTTTCTTTCTTTCTTTCTTTCTTTCTTTCTTTCTTTCTAACTAATCTATCTTTCTTTCTTTCTAACTAATCTTTCTTCTTTCTTTCTTTCTTTCTAACTAATCTTTCTTCTTTCTTTCTTTCTTTCTTTCTTTCTTTCTTTCTAACTAATCTATCTTTCTTTCTTTCTAACTAATCTTTCTTCTTTCTTTCTTTCTTTCTTTCTTTCTTTCTTTCTTTCTTTCTAACTAATCTTTCTTCTTTCTTTCTTTCTTTCTTTCTTTCTTTCTTTCTTTCTTTCTTTCTTTCTTTCTTTCTTTCTTTCTTTCTTTCTTTCTAACTAATATTTCTTCTTTCTTTCTTTCTAACTAATATTTCTTCTTTCTAACTAATCTTTCTTCTTTCTATCTAACTAATCTTTCTTTCTTTCTAACTAATCTTTCTTTCTTTCTAACTAATATTTCTTCTTTCTTTCTTTCTAACTAATATTTCTTCTTTCTAACTAATCTTTCTTTCTTTCTAACTAATCTTTCTTTCTTTCTAACTAATCTTTCTTCTTTCTTTCTTTCTTTCTTTCTTTCTAACTAATCTTTCTTCTTTCTTTCTTTCTTTCTTTCTTTCTTTTTCTTTCTTTCTTTCTAACTAATCTTTCTTCTTTCTTTCTTTCTTTCTAACTAATCTTTCTTCTTTCTTTCTTTCTTTCTTTCTTTCTAACTAATCTTTCTTTCTTTCTAACTAATCTTTCTTTCTTTCTTTCTTTCTTTCTTTCTTTCTTTCTTTCTTTCTTTCTTTCTAACTAATCTTTCTTCTTTCTTTCTAACTAATCTTTCTTCTTTCTTTCTAACTAATCTTTCTTCTTTCTTTCTTTCTTTCTTTCTTTCTTTCTTTCTTTCTTTCTTTCTTTCTTTCTTTCTAACTAATCTTTCTTCTTTCTTTCTTTCTTTCTTTCTTTCTTTCTTTCTTTCTTACTAATCTTTCTTCTTTCTTTCTTTCTTTCTAACTAATCTTTCTTCTTTCTTTCTTTCTTTTTAACTAATCTTTCTTTTTTCTTTCTTTCTTTCTAACTAATCTTTCTTTCTTTCTAACTAATCTTTCTTTCTTTCTAACTAATCTTTCTTCTTTCTTTCTTTCTTTCTTTCTAACTAATCTTTCTTCTTTCTTTCTTTCTTTCTAACTAATCTTTCTTCTTTCTTTCTTTCTTTCTTTCTTTCTTTCTTTTTCTTTCTTTCTTTCTAACTAATCTTTCTTCTTTCTTTCTTTCTTTCTAACTAATCTTTCTTCTTTCTTTCTTTCTTTCTAACTAATCTTTCTTTCTTTCTTTCTAACTAATCTTTCTTTCTTTCTTTCTTTCTTTCTTTCTTTCTTTCTTTCTTTCTTTCTAACTAATCTTTCTTCTTTCTTTCTAACTAATCTTTCTTCTTTATTTCTAACTAATCTTTCTTCTTTCTTTCTTTCTAACTAATCTTTCTTCTTTCTTTCTTTCTTTCTTTCTTTCTTTCTTTCTTTCTAACTAATCTTTCTTCTTTCTTTCTTTCTTTCTAACTAATCTTTCTTTCTTTCTAACTAATCTTTCTTTCTTTCTTTCTTTCTTTCTTTCTTTCTTTCTTTCTTTCTTTCTTTCTTTCTTTCTAACTAATCTTTCTTCTTTCTTTCTAACTAATCTTTCTTCTTTATTTCTAACTAATCTTTCTTCTTTCTTTCTTTCTTTCTTTCTTTCTTTCTTTCTTTCTTTCTTTTTCTTTCTTTCTTTCTAACTAATCTTTCTTCTTTCTTTCTTTCTTTCTTTCTAACTAATCTTTCTTCTTTCTTTCTTTCTTTCTTTCTTTCTTTCTTTCTTTCTTTCTTTCTTTCTTTCTTTCTTTCTTTCTAACTATTCTTTCTTCTTTCTTTCTTTCTTTCTTTCTTTCTTTCTAACTAATCTTTCTTCTTTCTTTCTAACTAATCTTTCTTTCTTTCTTTCTAACTAATCTTTCTTCTTTTTCTTTCTAACTAATCTTTCTTCTTTCTTTCTTTCTTTCTTTCTTTCTTTCTTTCTTTCTTTCTTTCTTTCTTTCTTTCTTTCTTTCTAACTAATCTTTCTTCTTTCTTTCTTTCTTTCTAACTAATCTTTCTTCTTTCTTTCTTTCTTACTAATCTTTCTTCTTTCTTTCTTTCTTTCTTTCTTTCTTTCTTTCTTTCTTTCTTTCTTTCTTTTTCTTTCTTTCTAACTAATCTTTCTTCTTTCTTTCTTTCTTTCTTTCTTTCTAACTAATCTTTCTTCTTTCTTTCTTTCTTTCTTTCTTTCTTTCTTTCTAACTAATCTTTCTTCTTTCTTTCTTTCTTTCTAACTAATCTTTCTTTCTTTCTTTCTAACTAATCTTTCTTCTTTCTTTCTTTCTTTCTTTCTTTCTTTCTTTCTTTCTTTCTTTCTTTCTTTCTAACTAATCTTTCTTCTTTCTTTCTAACTAATCTTTCTTCTTTCTTTCTTTCTTTCTTTCTTTCTTTCTTTCTTTCTAACTAATCTTTCTTCTTTCTTTCTTTCTTTCTTTTTCTTTCTTTTTCTTTCTTTCTTTCTAACTAATCTTTCTTCTTTCTAACTAATCTTTCTTCTTTCTTTCTTTCTAACTATTCTTTCTTCTTTCTTTCTTTCTTTCTTTCTTTCTTTCTTTCTTTCTTTCTTTCTTTCTTTCTTTCTTTCTTTCTTTCTTTCTTTCTAACTAATCTTTCTTTCTAACTAATTCTTTCTTTCTTTCTTTCTAACTAATCTTTCTTCTTTCTTTCTTTCTTTCTTTCTTTCTTTCTTTCTTTCTTTCTTTCTTTCTTTCTTTCTTTCTTTCTTTCTTTCTTTCTTCCTTTCTTTCTTTCTTTCTTTATTTTTCTTTCTTTTTCTTTCTTTCTTTCTAACTAATCTTTCTTCTTTCTTTCTTTCTTTCTAACTAATCTTTCTTCTTTCTTTCTTTCTTTCTAACTAATCTTTCTTTCTTTCTTTCTTTCTAACTAATCTTTCTTCTTTCTTTCTTTCTAACTAATCTTTCTTCTTTCTTTCTTTCTTTCTTTCTTTCTTTCTTTCTTTCTT